>NC_058374.1:22012500-22312500 GCF_018350175.1 Felis catus | reverse complement strand
CAACTTTTCTTTCTCTACAGAATCTTCTCCATCAGCATTTACACATGCTTCCATCTTAAAATGTCTCTGTGGTCCCCACATTTCTGTCTAGGTACTATACCACTTCTCTGCTTTCATCAAAGTCACCCATGACCTCTAAATGATCAAATCCAGTCATCAGTTTTTATTCTTTCTCTTCATTATCAGCAGGATTTGACACATATAACCTCATTTCCTCCTTGAAATATTTCTTCTCTCGGTTTCTGGACAACACACTCTTGTTCTCCTTCTTCATCCTTGGCCCCTTAGTCTCAGCCTCTTTGATGGATCCTCTTCTTGCCAACTTACAAATGCTACAATGTCCTAGGGCTTTCTTCTTGAACCTCTTCTCTACCTACCACTTTTTTTTAATGTTTATTTATTCTTGAGAGAGGGAGAGAGAGAGAGAAAGAGAGAGCAAGGGAGGGGCAGAGAGAGGAGACACATAATCTGAAGCAGGGTTCAGGCTCTGAGCCATCAGCACAGAGCCTGATGCGGGACTCGAACCCATGAGCCATGAGATCATGACCTGAGCCGAAGTTGGATGCCCAAATGACTGAGCCACCCAGGTGTCCCACGCCTTTTTCTTTTTTTAATGTTTATTTATTTATTTTGAGAGAAAGAGAGCATGGGCAGGGGAGGGGCAGAGAGAGAGGGAGAGAGAAAATCCCAAGCAGGCTTCATGCTGTCAGCACAGAGCCCAACACAGGGCTCCGTCTCACAAATGGTGAGATCATGACCTGAGCTGAAATTAAGAGTCGCACGTTTAGCTGACTGACCCACCCAGATACCCCTCTACCTATCACTCCTGCGATGATCTCAGCCTGCTGGTTCTAAATACCATCTAAATGTTCATGGCTCATCGATTTATACATCTAGTCAAACTCTGAACCCCAGACATACCTATCTAACCTATATATCCCCTTGGAAATTAACTTAAGCTTTCCAAACAGAACATTAGCCCTCCCTCCAAAACAAGCCACGAATCCTCCTCATTCTCCTCCCCATCTTAGTAAATACCAACTTGGCTCATTTCGTTGTTTGGGCCAAGCCTTACAAATCATTCTCAGTGTATTTTTTTCTGTCATTGCAGCTCACATCCAATCTATAAGTAGATCTTGGTGACTGTAGCTTCAATCCATTTCTAGAATTCTATCAGTCTCTATCACCCCCAGTTTATCCCCTGGACTATATAAAAGCAATCTCTTCACTGCTCTTTTTCTTCCACTCTTGCCTCCCTACAGTTTTTTTTTTCTCCACAGAACAACCAGACTGAGACATTTCAAATATAAGTCTAATAAATTATGTCATTCCAATGGTTAGAGAAGTCCTTTCAATGACTTCTCAAAGTAAGTCTCAAAGTAAAGTGGAAACTTTCTTGGGTTTGTTTGTTTGTTTGTTTGAAGTAGGCCTCACGCCCAGCATGGAGCCCAACATGGGGCTTGAACTCACAACCTTGAGAGCAAGACCTGAGTTGAGATCAAGAGTCAGATGCTTGACCGACTAAGCCACCCAGGTGCCCCAAATTGGAAATTGTTATGATTATTTCTAAACCCCAACATTATCTGGCCCCACCTCTCTGCCTTCATCACCGACATTGCCCTGGCTCTCTTCCTTCGGTTCATCACCACCCACCTTGCTATTCTTCCAATTCGCCAAGCATGCTCCTATTTCGGGGCCTCTCAATTATTTCTTTTCTGTTGCCTGGACACCCCTTCCCTCACATGGCCAACCCCCTGGTGGAATGTTACCTTTTCAGAGTATCTGTCCCTGACTTCCCATCATCTGCTGTGGGAACTGTCCCCAAATTGGTGATTTACACACATTACTATTATCCCTTATGATTCTGGAGATGAACTGAGCATGAAGGAGAGTGAGAGACCATGCAGCCCTGTGGTAGCCAGCCTCTGCGATGGCTGCCCGTGAGCCTCACCTCCTAGTACTAATACCCTTGTGTGGTCCCCTCCCACACTGAACCTGACTGACCTGTGTGACCAACAGAATATTGTGGAAACTACAGTGCATGATTTGGACACCAGCTTATAAAAAACATTGAGCTGATACTTTGATGTGTTTGGGATCATCTCCGAGGGAAGCAAACTGCCATGAGCTGAGGCAATGAAGCACCCCGATGGAAAGTTCCGCACGGCGAGGAACTGAGGCCTCCTGCCAAAGGCCAGAACCAGCTGACCAGCCTGTGATGGAACCAACTCCGGACCTACTCACACTTTCAGATGGCTGAAGCCTCAGCCGACATCTTGACTGCCCACTTACAAGAGGCTCGGAGCCAGAACCACCAGGCTAAGGTGCTCTGAAATTCCTGACCCACAGAACCCGTGTGAGCGAAGAGTATATTACTGTTTCAAGTCTAGGAGAGGTCTGTTGCATGGCAATAGCAATAATTTACTAATACACGGTGCTGTCTGAAAGAGCCTCCCCTACCAAACTCGAGCACTCTTGATCTCTCTCCTCTACCTTATTTTTTTCCATTGCACTTATCACCGTCTGACATAGTATGTATGTTTATTTGTCTATTTGTCTCCTTCCCCTTTCACCCTCTAGATTGTAAACTTCGAAAGAAAAAGAATTTTGTCTGTATTTTTCCCTGTTATAGTCTCAGTGCCTATAACTGTGCCTGGTACATAGTAGACACTAAAATAAACCGTATTACTCATTCTCTTTATCATCAACATATACTAATTATTGCTGACTCCTTAAGACAGCATATTATTACCCTGGTGATTTACTGTAATATTTATTTATTTAACAAATATTTATTGAATACTTATTCCGTGCAATTATAATAATAGGTAAAAATCCAAATGCAGTGTATGTATTGTTTCACTTGATTTTCAAAACAACCACATGCCAGCTATTATCAAGAGTCTGATGTCGGATGTACTAAGTTTGAGCTGCCTGTGAGACATCCAAATGGAAACCTCAAGTGGACAACTGGATTATAAGTCTGGAAAACAAGGCAGAGGTCCAGGGTGTGGACATAATTGGGGCATTTAAACTCATGGGACTGAATAGTCTCCCTCAGGAAGAAGCATAGTTAGTTAGAGAAGAGAAAATGAATGATGGAGAATCGCGGAAATACTGTAATAGCAACCCGGAGGAAGGGGAGGGACAGGCGAAGGAGACTGAGAAGCACCAGCCAGCAAGGTAGAAAGAAAACAAGGAATCTACAGTGTCTTGGAAGGTGAAATAATATACTTTAAGGAGAAAGAGATCGGCTTATCAAATGCTGCTGGGAGGTAAAGTCAGATGAAGACACACAACAGGCCATTGGAATACAATGTGAAAGCCTTGTTAGTGAGTTGGTGGGGGAGAGGAATGGAAGCCGAATTGCAGAGGGGTGAAGGACAGGAAAAGGAGGGAATGACTAGAGACAAGTCTTCTGAGAGGTGCAGAGGAATGTGGCAGTACCCGGAAGGATACGTGGGGTCAAGAGAGGCACTTTAAGATGGAAAAAAAGACAACATGTTTGTTTGCTGATAGTATTAATATATTAAACAAGAATCCAGACAGATATTGGAACAGAGTCCTTGATTAGGTAGGAAGGAAAGGATCTACTACACCAGAGGGGGGCGTGAGATGTGACTTGAGATAGAAACAAAGTCAGTTCTTCCACAGGACCAAGAGGACTACAAGGGATCAGATGGAAGGGGGAACGTGTGGAAAGAATCTTCTCTTTGCTCCTATTTCCTCAGTAAAATACTATGTCATCCAGCTGAGAGGGAGAAGATGTTGAGAGTGTGAAGGGAAAGGAGAAAGTGTGGAAGATTTATCTAGAACAGCTGGAAAGGAAACAGACTACATAATTATGGGAGTCATGACCTATAGCTCTAGGACCTCACTGAAGACTCATGCCGTGTATAAATGTCCCCAAAATTCATAGGTTGAAATCCCAGTGTCTGATGTGATAGTATTAGGATGTGGGGCTTTGGAGAAGTGCTTAGGTAATGGGGGTGGAGCCCTCATGGGCTTAGCAGTCTTATAAAAGAGACCCCAGAGAGCTCCTGGTCTCCTTCTACCATGTGAGGATACAGCCAGAAGGCACCAGGTATGAGCCAGGGAGAGGGCTCTCACCAGAATGACCATGTTGGTGCCTTGATCTCAGACCCTCCAGCCTCTGGAACTGTACAAAATAAATTTCTGTTGTTTATATGCCACCCCATCTGTAGTATTTTGTTTTAGCAGCTAGAATGGACTAAAACAGTCCATGAATTTAACAAGCATGTTTTTCTCAAGCCCTGTCCAGCTGCAGTGGGTGAAGAGTTGAACTTTTCACCAGGGGGAACAATGCAATGGATGTTGTGTGCATGATGGACCACGGATCCTCAGCCGGGCAGAGTGGGACAGAGCAAAAGTGGTATTGGAGGTCCCAATGGAGTCCAACCATTATTGGAGTTAGAATCCCAAAACCTTGGGGCGCCTGGGTGGCTCATTCAGTTAAGCGTCTGACTTCAGCTCAGGTCATCACCTTGCGGTCTGTGGGTTCAAGAGTCCCACGTCAGGCTCTGGACTGACAGCTCAGGACTGGAGCCCTACTTTGGATTCTCTCTCTCTGCCCCTCCCCTGCTCACGTTCTGTCTCTCAAAAGTAAACATTAAAAAAAAAAAAGAATCCCAGAGGAAATGAGTTAGACAGATACAAGATGATGGTTAGAGAGTGGGGCTGCTTACAATGGGAACTTTGGAATGTTATCACTGGTAACAAGAAGATCAAGACAATGAACAAGGGGAACGTGATGAGGAAGGGTTGGACCCAAGGCCATTCCACGACGGGAGGTAACAAACTGGGAGATCAAGGAGTTAAAAGCACAGACATTTATGTCACAAGAATGATGACAGGACTGTCCTTAAAGGAGTTAGTGTGTCAGGAGCTAATGTCCTCAAGGAATGAGCAGGAATGACCCATGGTCTGCAACAAGGAGTGGCAGTGGGTGGCAATGTCTGTCTTTTTTTTTTTTCTTTTTGATAATTTTTTTTAAGTTTGTTTATTTTTGAGAGAGAGAGAGAGAGAGTGAGGGAAGGGCAGAGAGAGGGGGATAGAGGATCTGAAGCCGGCTCTGTGCTGACAGTACAGAGCCCTATGTGGGGCTCAAACTCAACAACCGTGAGATCATGACCCGAGCCAAAGTCAGATGGTTAACCGACTGAGCCACCCAAGCCCCCTGGCAATGTCTCTTGATAGGAGATTCGGGGCTGAAAGTATTAAGGCAGAGGGGAGGAGAAAGGCCTAGAAGTGGCAGTGTGGGGAAAAGGAGGCTATCCTTCCACCCGTTGTGTCCAAGGGGAGCCAGGGTGTAGGCAAGAAAAGCATGTCTTTTGAAAGATCTGCTGAGACAGCAGTGGCCTCAGGGAAGAGCTAGGTTTCATTCAGAGCAAGAAGATGAAGGGGATGGTTTAGAGAAGAATTTGCAGAGATAGAGAAGTGAACAGAGTGAATTTCGAAGAGCACAGTTGGAGTGTCAGGGATTGGGGAGAGGCAGGTGATTGTGAAATCGTGCCCCACAGGGTTGATGAGGTTAAAGCTGTCCACCAGCAAGAGCATCACTGACCTGCCTTCTTCATGGGAATGTTAACCTTAACTTTAAAAAAAAATTTTTTTATGTTTTCTTAGTTTTGAGGGAGAGTGGGCAAGTGAGTGGGGGAGGGGCAGAGAGCGAGGGAGATGGAGAATTCCAGGCAGGCCTGCAAGGACAGTAGAGAGCCCCATGCGGGGCTTGAACTCACAACCTACAAGATCGTGACCTGAGCCCAAGTTGGACGCTTAACCGACTGAGCCACCCAGGTACCCCGAACCTTATCTTTTAGATGCGAACAGGAAGAGCTCTGGAGTTGCTACACCAGGTTGAGCTCAACCACTGACTCATACCTGCCAGATGGACCGCAGGTTGTCGGACAGCGACCTCTACCTCATTATAGTGTTACAATTTCCGCCCATGCAGGAGCACAAGCTTCTCTGACATAACATATGATATGAGTAGAGGCATGTTTTTTAAGTACACCTGTGCAACCTTATGCCCGCCTTCATATGTGATGTCAAAACTCCCCTTTCTGAATATTCCTCCTAATCCAAAATGAAAGAAACCCAGTCACACCGACTCTAGGAGTCATGGCTTTGGAAGTTATTCCCCGTGACCTCCTTATCTTCTACAGATAAAGTTTCCTTTGTGTGACAACTCCACCTGGTGCAGTCTCTGTCTGTAACTCACCAGGGAGTGAACTCATGTTTAGTTCCGTTAGAGCTGGGACAAAAGAGGGCATGTTCAGAACTGAATGGAGAAGAGAACCCAGGGGTCGAGGAAAGCCTGGGCACCCTGAGTCATGTCCCTTTTGAGGGTGCTTGAAGTAGGAGCGCCTGGGTGGCTCAGTCGGTTAAGCCTCCAACTCTTGATTTCAGCTCAGGTCACGATCTCATGAGTTCATGAGTTCCAGCCCCGGGTCTGGCTCTGCGCAGACAGCATGGAGCCTGTTTGGGATTCTCTCTCTCCCTCTCTCTCTGTCCCTTCCCTGATTGTGCATGTGGGCCTTAATGTATGTCCTCCTTGTAAAAAATGGCCAAGGAGTTAATGATTTCTTTGGAGTCTTCCAGCAGGATAGATAACATCTAGGTAGTGATTATGCAGGGTCTCCATAAACGTTCTCCAAGACCACTGGCCGCAAACACCTTGACATCAAAACCTCCCCCCCCCCCCGGCTTCAGGTGTTGAGTGAGCTCTGAAGGACACCTGGCCCCTGTCCATGTTCGGATCAGTTCTTGGATGCCTGAGTGGACAGGTGCACCAGACCACAGTCACCAATAAAAACCCAAGACCCCAAGCAAAGATGAGATTCATGCTCCTTTTCCTTTCTGAGTCTCCTGGATGGTCCATCTGTATCTGTACTCTCTATACATCCTCAATAAACTCTGCTCTCACCTCCCGCTGGCTCACATTTGATCTCTATCCTGTGTAGAGCCAAGGACCTTCTTGGTTGGTCCCATAGGATCCTCTCTGGGTCCTCAGACCCAGGCTACGGCATCAGTTTTAGGAGCTATCATGATTCCACACCTTCTTTCTGTTCCCTTTTTCCTAAGTCAACACTATTCCATACGGGAGCTGCTCCTTCAGCCCAAATCCTGGAGTGAAACATCAAAGTTCACCTTCAAAGATTGCATCATGTGAGTAAAAACTAGCCCTTTGTTGTAAACCACTGAAATTTGGTTTTTTTTAAGTTTTTTTAAATGTTTATTTTACTTGAGAGAGAGAGAGAGAGAAAGAGAATGAGGGAGGGGCAGAGAGGGAGACACAGAATCTGAAGCAGGCTCCAGGCTTTGAGCTGTCAGCACAGAGGCGGATGTGGGACTCGAACTCACAGACTGCGAGATCATGACCTGAGCCGAAATCGGAGGCTTAACCAGCTGAACCACCCGGGTGCCCCTGTAAGCCATTGAGGTTTCCAACCATCTGCCACTGCTGCATGATTTAGCCTCAGTGAATTAATACAGACACCTAGAGCAGGGTCTACAAGCTATAAAAACCAGAAAGTAAATATTTTAGGTTCTGCAGGACCTACAGTCCGTCAGGGCCACTAAACTTTGCTGCTGCCGTGCAAAAGCGTTCCTAGATTCTAGGTAAACAAATGAGCATGGCAATGTTCCAGTAAAACTTTCTTTACAAAAACAAGTAGCAGAATAGGTTTGACCCTCAGGGACAGGTGGATGGATACTCCTGAGAAAGCGCTTTAAGTAATTTAACCAATGGCTAGAAGTTCTACAGGCAATTGCTTAAAATCACATTTGTTAATTTTACACAGCCAGTATTATTTCTGTAAGTTTTGTAGTAAAGACGATACAGAACATACTTTATTGCAATAGTTCTGTTGAAAAACAAAATTCAACTGCGAAAGTCTGAAGACCTAATTGGTTCTATGAAATAATTCATGAATAGGGCAGCATCCCTTACATCACATCAGAGGGGAGCCCTGAGAAGCTGTACAGCATGGAAGGTTGGGGTGGCTCCATCAGTTAAGTGACCGACTCTTGATTTCAGCTCAGGTCATGACCTCACAGTTCGTGAGTTCAAGCCCCATATTGGGTTCCATGCTGACAGTGCAGAGCCTGCTTGGGATTCTCTCTCTCTCCCTCTCTCTCTTCCCCTTAAACACACGTGCTTGGGCTCTCTCTCGCTCTCTCTCAAAAATAAATAAATAAACTTTAAAAAAAAAATGGAAGGTTTTTATAGGAAGGAGTGTCAGGCAAGAGAGTTATTAGCTAAAGACAAGAAAGAATTGTTTACGGCAAGATCACTTCCCTTAGGGGGAAGGGCAGAGGGTCTTAGTATGCAAATAATCTCCTCTTCCTCTGGGGGACAGAGAAGGCCTACAGACAGAAACCTCTCTGGTGAGTATCAGAAAATTCCTGACTGACCCGTTAAGACTTACATTTCTGGGATGGGTTGAAACTGCAATTAGGTTAAGCCTTAAGCCCTGGGTTACTGACTTAAGCCTTAACCTGAGTGATGCCATTTGGGGCCCTTTGTTTTTGCTTTTTAACACTCCCTAGAGCCCATTTATTTCGTAAGATTTAAAATGGATAAAAAAAAAAGGCAAAGGATGGCAAATTTAATATTTCGGGATGGATAGGGAAAAAAAACCAACTAGAAATTATCTCTCTGCTTGCACAAAGCCTTCAGAAGCAATTGGGAAGACTCAAAAAGGAAATGAGAAGGAGAGAGAAACAGATGAATTAGGGATAAAAGGGGGAGAAATGAAAACATGAAGAAAAATAGCACAAAGGTGAGAGAAAATTGGATGAAGCTGGGATTCCTGTATTGGTTTTTCTTCCAGCACCAGAACCAGAAAGCATGCTTGTTCCTCTACTGCCCCCTTCAGTTCTTTCGGGGTCCTCGCTTGATTTTTTGCAATTGGCCACTAATGGGTGACACCGTGGGGCGCCTGGGTGGCTCAGTGGGTTGAGCATCCAACTTTGGCTCAGGTCATGATCTCACAGCTTGTGAGTTCCAGCCCCGCGTCGGGCTCTGTGCTGACAGCTCGGAGCCTGGAGCCTGCTTTGGATTCTGTGCCTCCCCCTCTCTCTGCCCCTAACCCACTCACATTCTGTCTCTCTCTCTCAAAAATAAATAAACATCAAAAAAAAAATTTAATGGGTTACAACCCCCAGGATGCAACTCTTATGAGTGATTTTCCATTTTTTTTTATTTTAGCTCCATCTTGCTGAAGTCTACAGGGGTTCAAAAATGGCAGGATATATGTAAGTCATTTGAGTAAATGAGATTTGGGATGGGCAGGGTGCGGTAGGGGATGAGGACAAGACCAAAGACTGAGGATAAATAGGAGCCAAGGTTAACATGGGGAGGGGGAGAGATACTGAGCAGGAGTGGGGGTTCAGGGACAGAGGTAGTTTAGAGACTGAGCCTGATTCTATAAATTAAAGAACCGGGGTTGCATGTAGCTGAGCAATTCCACGAATGTGGCAAGGTAAATCGATAAAGTATTAATTACGACGGGGATCTGGAGGTAGGAAATGCAAACAAAATGATGGCATGACAGGCAGTTCCGGGTAGATCTGGGATGGAAAATCAGGGCCTGCACTTGATCAGTCTGGTCGGGGAATCAGTGGGAACAAGATCATGGGCATATAATCTTCTCACAAGTTAGCCAAATCCATGCTATCATCGCATCATGGTCACCTGTCTAAGAGTCTGTCTACATTGTGAGCAACTTGAGGTAGAAACAAGTCTTTTTCCACCGTTGTAAACCCACCACTCATTACGGTAGCTGTCCAAAAGCTAGCACTCAATGAATTTGTGTTGAATTACATTATTTCCTTTCAATAATCAAGAATTTCCGGGGCACCGGGACGGCCCGGTCAGTAAAGCGTCCGATTCCTGATTTCAGCTCAGGTCGTGACCTCACCATTGGTGGGATTGAGCCCCGTGTGGGGCTCTGCCATGAGAGCGCGGAGCCTGCTTGGGATTCTCTCTCCCTCCCTCTCTGCCCCTCCCCTGCTCACCTGTGCGTGCACGCTCTCTCTTTCTCTCCAAATAAATAAAAAATCAATAAACATTTAAAAAATTTCCTAAATTTTTTGTAGGAAATTGTCAGTTCGTTGGAATGGGGAGGGAGAACGCTTTGTCCTGGGAATCTCTGAGAGTTTGCCACCATTTTCCATGTCTTCATCCTAAAGCTACCCTCCTTCCTGTCAATCGACTGTCGGCCGTCTACTACTTACCAGCTCGGGAGTCCAAAACAAATGGTAAAAGCTTCGCTCTCATCACCGCAGCTGTAATGTACATTTGGTTTCATGCTGAATCCACGCGGAAATTCAGGGCTACGGCCACTCCGAGTCTCCCAGCTGATGTGCTTCCTGAGCACAGGAAGTGTCCATTGTCACCCTGTGAGAAGTAAGGGGATGATTCTTTTTCAGAAATACCAAATAAAGGCTGTGCTATCTAATTAATAGGTTTACAACCTATTGAAAATATGTGAGGACCCCCTTCCCCCTCCCCACCACAATGAAGTTCCAAACCCTTAGACACTTCACTTCCTATTTCTTCTTCCCCTCTCCGATTTGTGGCCTTATTTTTGCAGGCTTTGCAATAAGCAGGCACCAAAGAACACAGAACACTGAAAGTCTCTGCCTCACCTCCGGAAATGTACACTTGTTCCAATCAGACTACTTTTTGCCTTACGTGGGCACAGGCGACATCCAGGTAAGGCTGTATGTAACCTCTGTAGCTTTCAGCCAATGAGGGACCAGGGGAGGGACTTACCTCTGTAGTACCCAGCCAATGAGGGACCAGGGGAGGGACTTGCACACTAGGAGATAAATTGTCTGCTGTAACTGCCCCCAGTGTGCCTGTCCATCAGAAACCCACTCTTGCAAGAACATTGATTAAAGCCTTGCCTCACTGTGCTCCAAGTCTCTGCATCCTTTCTTTGATTGCGTCAGTGGGCTTATTTCTTATAACCCCCCCATGGCATCTCTTCCTGGCAAGTCAGGCCCAGTCCAGGAGTGGATGACGGAGCAAGCACTTACTAGGTGTACATTATGACCTACAACATCTAAGCTATTCACATGGTGAGATGCTTTTGCTTCTAAAAACAACACTGTACATAATAGTAGAGGCTATGTTGTCAAGGTAAGAAAAATTAAACAGGGGCACCTGGCTGGCTCAGTCCATGGAGGGTGAGACTCTTGATCTTGGGGTGGTGGGTTCATGCCCCACACTGAGTGTAGACACTACTGGAAAAATAAAATCTTAACAAAAATTAAACAAAAACTAGGATAATCAAATGGAACAGTTCACTACAAAAACAGCCATGCCTGCTGTATTCTTAAGTTTTGCTTTTCTCTGATGATTGAGAATACTTCACTTGCCTAACACATGGGCAATTCCCTTCTTTTGTTAATTGAGATAAAAACGACATGTAACGTCGTGTAGGTTTAAGGTATACAATGTGTTGATGTGATACACTTAAATATTGCAACATCATTACCATCGTAGCCTTAGCTGCACATTGCAATTCCCTTTGTATTCAAGTCACAGGTCCCTCACCCAAGGTCCCTCCCTGAGCCTCTCCTCCACATTCCCACAACTGGACCTGTGCCCCTGCTTCATCCACATGACAGCCATCTATTGTATTGACCTCCATCACCACCCTGTGAATTCCTTCCGGGCAAGAACTCATTCTTAACTGCCTCTGTCGCTTCCACCCAAACACCTGGTAGACTCTCACTAAGTGTGTTTTAAATCACTCATTCATTCATTGATGATTTATGGAGTCAAAGAAATCACAAATTCAATTTTAGGCAGCTTTGGAGTCCTGCTAGTCACATCAATTCTGAGAGAAACAAAGTAGCCCCACAGACTTTTCTATCACCCTTAGCTGTTGGGATCCCATGGATTGGGATCCCGTGGACCTCTCAGGCATCGATGAGAGAAATATCAAAGAAGTCATAACGATGCAGTAATGGATATTTTTCCCTTCTGGCTTCCTACTCAAGGGATGTCATTTGTGGTTTCTGAGCTTAGGACCATGGAAAGAGCAATGTGGAGATTGCTTGTGCTCTGGCTTGCTTTAAGGTCACAGTGACCTTGGAACAGACTTCCTATGATCTCTTTTGCCCAAGAAGTAGTTATTGTTACTTGATCCTTATACTCTCGGCCGTGGAAAGGCAGAGAAACTTTCTGGAGTAGCCGTAAGATAAAATATAATTTAAAATTTTTTCTTAATAAGGTAATAAAAATAGTAAAATTAGTTTTTAATTTTGATTCTTTTCTTCTCAAAAGAACACTTTGTTTCAAGATCCCCTGCAGCAAACTTTCAGGAGAGGCATATGTAAATGAACTGCATGACCGTACTCTTTATGTGTCTACCAAATCGGTAGAGGTACGCGGGTGCTTTTATGCATTCTCTTGCCAACTAAACCAAGCTTGCCCAACTGGAAAAGTTCATTTTTGAGAAAATTGGTACAAATTACAGGATACTGTTTCTCAGGGGAAAATATGGACATACACATACGTATACTTGTAGATACATCTATTGAGTCTTCCCTCGAGTCATAATTACTCGTGAAAAGAGATCAAATCAGATTCAGACCATGAGCCCTTGGAGCCCCATTAATCGGCATGTCCAGTTAATAAAGAACAATGAGCTAATTGCTTTTAACTGGCAGCGGTTCACGACAACATTGTCAAAATTCCAGCACCACTTAATCTCGCTTCTGTTTTGTTCTAAGGAGACCTTTTCCACATAGAAGATCTGCGCTACGTTGATTGTCCTGTTTCCAATGCACACATGGGCTTGTGTAACTCCCGGCCAAGCGAGAAATAGGTCAGTAGTCACCGCACTGAAATCTGAAGTACATCCCACGCTGTCGGGCAGATCATAGACACGTACCACTCACCTGTTGAAAGAAGAAAAACACTTTTAGTCAAGAGCAACGTATTCTCCTGAAGATACAGCCTAATGCAGGCAAAAAGCACGATCCCAATTTTTAAAGTACACATTTAAAAAAAAATAAAAAATAAAAAAATAAACACATTTATATTAGACTCTGTGATCGTTTGGCTCTGTTACTGGTTAAATCATTTTCTTCTGCCCCCAAGACTGTTACTTGAATAGCTTAAGCTTCAAGAGTTAAACACACAGACTTTGCTTTCTGGAGGTCTGGGAGTTGAAAATGCCCCTGCTACAAAACCAAAGGTAATTAATTACACAAGAGAAATTTACAGTGGCCAAAAATGACTGAAACACTTAAACTGGAAAGAATAAACTGATAATACTAAACAGTTCTACAGGGTTTTGCATGTCTTTGGAACCAAAACTTTAGGTTCTCAATCACCACATGAGCAACAGATAATGCCTGGAGACTTTCTGAGGAAAGGGAGGTAGAACTAAAAAACTTGAATCAAAAGAGTTTCCAGAAGGTTTTACCCCCTCTGTAAAAGGTAGACTGGAAAAAATAAAAATTAAAAATTAAAAAAATTTTAAAAAGCCACCCAAGAAAAGAAGACTGTTTATCTTGGCTTCAGTTGGAAAAAAATAATTATCTCCCCCCAAAATATGTAGTCATGCACCTATTCCATTGTCTAGAGATGTCTGAGCCAAAAAGGTACCAAATAAACAAACAAACAAAAGTCCTACCAATCTAGAAATATCCTCGGCAGCAGGAGATTAGAAGTCACTCTGGAAGTTGTGCCAGATTCCCACCAAGAAGTCCCACTTGAGATGATTTCACAATCCAAAATTTATAAATTGTCAAAGAAACCATACTGAAAATCATCATAACATCAACACATAGTGGAAGAACTTCAGATAACAAAATTATCAGAGACATAGAACAAGTATGCCAAAATCAAAGGCAAAAGAGAACTTGGACATAAGAAAAGAATAACACTGTTTAAAAAGATAAGATAGATTTGAAAAAAATAAAATACAAGTCATACATATGAAAAATATAATCATTGAAATTAAAAACTTAGAAATGTGAAGCAGCATATTAGACACTGCTGAAGAAAAGATTAGTAAGAAAGAAGTTAACTGTGAGAAAATTGCACAGAAAGCAAGACAGGGAATCAAGGATGTGAAAAACAGGAAAAAGAGGTCAAGAAACATGGAAGATAGAAGTTCAAATATAGTTCTAACATGAGTTCCAGAAAATGAAAATAAAGAGAATGCAGGAAAGAAAATATTCAAAGAGATAATGCCTTATGTTTTACCAGAATTGATAATAATCTGATCCCTTAGTTTCTAGAAGAAAAACAAACTCAAATGGGATTAATAAAAATGTACCTTTTCCTAGCATAGAAAATTCCATTCAGTGAAAATATAAAATAAAATTAGATCCTTATCCTACACCATTTATAAATTCAAGTATAGATAAATTAAGAGCTAAATGGGGGTGGGGAGAAATACTTTAAAGCATTTAGGAGACAAAATTGGGGGAAATAGCTTTATGACCCCAAGATATGAAAAGCTTTATTAAAGAAAAAATTAGGGGCACCTGGGTGGCTCAGTTGGTTAAGCCTCTGACTTCAGCTCAGGTCATGATCTCACGGGTTGTGGGTTCAATCCCCGAGTTGGGCTCTGCACTGACAGCTTGGACCCTGCTTGGGATTCTCTCCCTCTGTCTCTGACCCTCCCTCCCTCCCCTCTGTCAAAACACAAAAAAGTAAAAATTTTTAAAAAGAGAGAAACTCAGCACAGAGCCCACTTCAGATCCTCTGTCCCCCCCCTGCCCCCCTCCAGCTCATGTTCTCTCAAAACAAATAAACATTAAAAAAATAAAAATAAAGAGAAAACTTTTAAAAGAGTTACGAAATTATTTGCTAATTAAAATATAACATTTAAAAAACAAGAAACCACAGCCTGGGGGAAAAAAATATTAGTGGCAAAATATTATAAGGAACTCCTATAAACCACTAAGAAGATAAACAATTTTTAAAAATAAGCAAAATGTGGGAAGCCTGTGTGGCTCAGTAGGTTAAGCAGCCGACTTTGGCTCAGGTGATGATCTCGCTGTCCGTGATTTCGAGCCCCGCGTTGGGCTCTGTGCTGACAGCTCAGAGCCTGGAACCTGCTTCAGATTCTGTGTCTCCCTCTCTCTGCCCCTCCCCCACTCACACTCTGTCTCTGTCTCTTTCTCTCTCAAAAATAAATAAACATTTAAAAAAATAATCATAAAATAAAAATAAGCAAAATGATATAATAATGTAATTCTCAGAACAGGAGACCTGAATGGCCAATAAACATATACAAAGGTTTTTAACTTCAGTACCGATCAGGGAAATATCTATTAAACAATAAGGTATATTATTTCGCACTCATCAGATTGGTCAAAATAAAAAGTTCTGGTAACTGTCAGTGAGAATGCAGAGCAGTAGGGATGCAGTTCCAGAAGACCGTGGAAAATGGGCACAACCACGTTAAGGAACAATTTGGTCATAGCTGGTCTTAGTAAAGATGTGCCTACCTTATGTAGGAGCAATTCCACTCCAACATACTTATCCCTAAGAGATTCTTGCATAAGAGATTTGGAGAAATGTCAGAGAATGTTTAACCTGATGGCTTTTGAAACTGAGAAAAATTTGGAACAACTGAACAACAGGAGAACAGCTGAAAAAGAAAATGTTTGGTCTGTTCACCTAATAAAATGCCAAACATCAGTGAAAGTGAGCGAAATAGAGCTTACCTCTGCCAACATGGTTAAATGCCACAAATACATGATTAAACAAACAAACAAAATTGCTTTAATGTTTGTATTTGAGAGAGAGAGAGGGAGGGAGAGAGAGAATGAGCAGGGGAGGGGCGGAGAGAGAGGGAGACAGGATCTGAAGCAGGCTCCACCCTGACAGCAAAGAGAACCGTGTTCCGGGGCTCGAACTCACAAACGTCAGATCATGCCGTGAGACGAAGTCGGATGCTCAACCAACTGAGTCACCCAGGCGCCCTACAAAAAAAGTTTTTGAAGAAGGACATATGTGGTATGACTCATATAAATTTAAAGGTATGCCAAAAAGATCATAATTTTAAGGCTGTATATGTATAGAGTAAAAGTATGAAAACTGAGGAGGGGTGACAGGGTTTCATGGGGACACCCACTGTCTTTGCAATCTTCTTCTTAATCCAGGCGGCCAGTACGTTGAGTGTTCATCATACTGTCATTTATACTTTTTATAGGTCTACAACAGTTCATCACTTAAAAAAAAATAACTCAAGAGAGATGCAACCACCCTCACCCTTCGTGGAGAAACCTTGAAACAATTTCTGAATCATGATGAATGAGCTGATGTGTACTCTTGGGCCTTGCGAAGCTCTTGGGAAAAATGAAGAAAGCATGTCTGCAACCACTTGGCTTATGAGTAAAGGAACCCTTACTACTTTAAATCATTTTATCTGCTTCATGAAACATTTTAGATTTTAGCATCCCCGTTGGAAGCTCCATGAGAGCATTCAAGCCTTAGAAACCGGGGTTGGGCGTGGGGGGCAGGGAGAGATACTAACTGCACTAAGAAAATTTCTTTTTTTTTTTTTTTAAGTTTATTTATTTTGAGAGAGGGCGCAAGTGAGAAGGCAGGGGAGGGGCAGAAGAGGGAGAGACAGAATCCCAAGCAGATTCCTGGCTGTCAGCACAGACCGCAATGCGGGGCTCACGAACCGTGAGATCATGACCTGAGCCCACATCAAGACTCGGAGGCTCAGTTGACTGAGCCACCCAGGCTCCCCCAAGAAAATTTCTTGTTTTATGCATTCTGATATGGCTTAGATCTTCCAGGTCCCCAAACCAGAATGATAAAATGAAACCAGAACATTTTAAAGAAGTAATTTGCTCAGGAGTATCTATGAGGTTCTCTCACAGGCAAGAGGGCCACATTTTTATTTAAAATACTTCTAGAACGCACTATGAAATTTATTGATACATATATAGGTGTCTCCTCTCTTCATTTCAAAACGCATTGGAAGCACCTAGACCTTTATTCTGAGTGTAATAAAGTCAGGTGCTTGGGATCAGGAAACACGTATTACACAATGCCTACCCACGAGAAGTTTATAAAATAATCTACAAAACCTTTGATCCAAACGTTCCAAGTCCATGTTCTACATTTTACAGACTATCTGCACACTTAAATGGCTGGCTGATGCAAGTACATAGAGAGTAAATCTCATCATCATCAGATATAATATCCATGGGCCCATTTATGCTCACCCCAGAGTGTCCCAGCCACTGACAGAGTCAGCATTAACCTTTCTTGCTGTTCATTTTGTGATCCTTGAAATACATTAAAAAATACAGTTTTGCAATTTCACAGCGACTTCATAGTCCGCTTAGGCATTTTCTTTGCATGCCCTCTCTCCACAGTTGCTAGCCACCTAGAAAGACGTTGTCATGATCACGTCTGGAAAATGACCCTATTCAAAGTATTATGGAACAGTTTTTACATCAGCAATCGCCAATGACAGAAGAGTCCCAGAGGATACTTACTCAGAACAGTCTCACCCGGGTCAGTCTGATCCTGCCCAGGCTGGAGTGAAAAGCTTTCATTTCCATGAAGTCTTGTGAGCCCAGGAATCTTTCTGATGAACTGGTTTGAACTTTGGGAGCCTTCAAGAAGCAAGTAACAGCAAAGCCTGGTCAAGTAAAGTGAGGGTGTGGGGAGGTCAGACGAGACAGCACGGAGCCCAAGGGGAAGTCAACTATAATAGTGGCTTCCGGGTCACTAGATCCAATCTCCTTGAGATGGTTATTGAGTCGAAGGGGGTTTGGTCAAATCACGTTTGTGATCGGTATGTAAGAAATATGTTAGCGGCCCAAAGTCAGTCAACTTCTTTGTGCTGGGGTTACATCTATCAAATATGACAGCACACCTTGAAGGAGTTTAGAGGCTCACCCAATACCCTCATTTTACCTAAGGAGAGATGGGAGGCCAGGTGACTTGCCCAATTACAGCAAAATCGGAAAGCAATTAGCAGGGCTGCTGATAGCAAAAACGGGTCCTTCCCCCGTCCTTGTCCCCCCACCATGCTGGCACAGACGTGTGCGATGAGCTATTGGAAGAGTCTCACCTTCAGGCTGCAGGAGCCAGATGACAGAAGCCCAAACAGGAAACAGTGACCATGGCAACATTTCTAAATATACATCTGGAGGAGGCTCTGTGATTCTTTGATTAGAGAGGTCCGTTAAGAAAAGTATCTGTCCATACACGCTTAAAGAGGCCAACAACGTGCTGTTTTCCCAAAGGAAGGCAAGAGCCGAGAGCACGGGTGACAAGTAGAGTCCCTTCTACTTGTAGGTGGACCCTGAGTCTCGAGCGGGAGAAAGTAGCTTCCTTCAAAGGCTGCCCGAGTTAGAGCTTGTGCTCAGAGATGCCAAAAGTCCAAAAGCAAACACCTAGTTTGAGTAAAGGGAATTAAGAGGGTTGCCCCTGCCCACCCTGGCCACCCCACTGGGAGACACCATCCCCGCAAGAAGTGCCTTCCCAAGCAAGCAGGATAGATCTCCTTTGTGATGTGCCCCTCCACATCATCTGCCCCTTCACCGCCAAGTTTACCTGGCTGAGTTGTCTCCACCTTTTTTTTTTTTTTTTCACTTGTTGCTGACAGTTGCAAGAAGAGGGCTTATTCCATTTTCCCTTCTAGGTAATAAATGTCTTACTTTAATTAGGGGCTTACTCTATGGCAGGTATAGTTCTAAGGGCTTTACACGCATTAATATTTAACCTTCAGCATAACTCTATAAAGTGGATATTACTATTATCCCCATTGTACAGATGAGACACCAAAAGGGGATGGTTTTATATATATAGTACATTCAGGTGGCCCAGTACATTCTATATACTATAGAATGTACTATATATATATATATATATATATATATATATATACATATATATATAGTACATTCAGGACCCAGTACATTCTGTATAGTATAGAATGTAGTGTATATATATATACATATATATATATGTGTATATATATATATATATATATACATATATGTATGTGTGTGTATATATATATATATATATATATATATATATATATATATATATAGTACATTCAGGACCCAGTACATTCTGTATAGTATAGAATGTAGTGTATATATATATATATATACACACATATATATGTGTATATATATATATATATATATATATATATATAGTACATTCAGGACCCAGGTAATTCACCTGTTCAATCCATGTGTAACCCAAAGCAGTGTTCTAATACTTGTGATTTTTTTTTTTCAGGTGACTTAGAAGAAAAATAGTGCCAACGTTGGCCTGTAAAACACTTTATCTCTCTCCATATCTGTATTGGAAGCTGCTCGTGGTTCTCAAATCTTGCGTGGATACCTGTTAAATTTCACCTACACACGTGGTCGACTTTGTGGAAGTCCGAAGGTCCGTCTGCTCTTGAGACATACGGCTGCAGAATAAGAGAAGCACAGCTTCACACACTCTTCGTATTTACCCGCAGGGAGAATTCCTAGCACTTTCAAAACTCTGAGCTAGAATCTGCTTCAGCCAAAAGAAAAACCCATAAATCATTTCCAAAACGTACTTCAATTCACAAAACCGTGTGGTATCTGCAACATCATTTTCTCTTCGATACTAATTCGTATCTTTGTAATGTATTCGCGATTGTATAGTCTGCCTGATGGAAGAAGAATTTCAGGCCCATGAGCATGCTTACCATGATGCTCGTTCTCTCGGCTCTACCTGTTACCTATTTGGGAGCTCAGTAATACATCAGCTAAGAATCTTTTCAGTCGTGCTGCGGGGGGGAAACAAACCCAACCCTGTAGCCATTTATACATTATACATCTCCACTGTAACTTCAAAATCAAAAGGTGAAATGAAGTCAGAGCGGAAATGAAACAACACGTTACGCTCTCTCGTACGTGAATGGACTGGCCCGTAGGAACCAACAAGTTGATATTTCATTCATTTCGGACAGCTCTCGACACCCTTCAGAGACCTGGATATAACAGAGCTGATTTCCTTAGTGTGAAGTGGTAAGGACCTCAGCCCTGAAGCTCAAACTAAAACTGAAAGCCATTTGAGTCACGCTTTTAACACCGGCTCACCACCTCACGTGTCCCCTGCACACAAGCAACAGAGAGGTAGCCCAGGCCAGGTTGATAAATGACAGAAAAACCGGTTCTTATGTAAGAGGCACCGCACACCTCACCCAGTTGCATAATTAAGTATATTTGGCAAGAGATGCCTAACAAGACTGGAGGACCCTGCTTGTTTGTAAGTGTTCCCACAGAAGTAGGGATGGGAACAGACATCAAGAGACACCAGTTCCACGTATTGAAAACCCTCGGAGCAGCCTTTCAATGGGCCATGTCTGAATAAACACCCCACCAATTTGCATGGGTGCTGTCTTAGCCCAGGCGGCCACAGTAAAACACTATCGTCTGGGTGGCTTGCACAACAGACACGTACCTCCTCACAGTTCTGGAAGCTGGAAGTCTGAGGACAGGGAGCCCATATGGTCCAGTTCTGGTGAGGGTCTTCCTCCTGGCTTGTAGATGGTTGCCTCCTTGTTGTGTGCTCACGTGGCCTTAAAGGGTGCATGCACACAGAGAAGCAGAGACATCTCTCTCTCTCTTCCTCTTCTTACAAAGGTACTAATTCCATCATGGAGGTGCCATATTCCATCATGGAATCCCCATACACGGAGAAAAAGAGACATTTCTCTCCCTCTTCTTACAAGGGCACGAATTCCATCATGGTGGTCCCATATTTATAACCTAATCAAAGCCCAATTACCTACTGACGGTCCCACCTCCAAATAGCATCCCATTGGGGGTTAGGACCACAACTTATGAACTTGAGTGGGACACAAACATTCAGTCCATATTAGGTGCCTATATTAGGGAAGACCCGAATTCTTAAAAAATCATTCTTTTGTCTTTTTCCTTTTAAAACCAATCTTCAAAAAGTGAATCTTTGCCCATTGCCTTTCCCTCCTGGCCCTCTGCAATTGAGGGACTTACACCATCAGCCAAGATTCTGGAGGCTTTCTTTTCAGACAGCAAATCTAAATGGCCTTCTTCAGGCTTCACCGTGCTTGATCCCTTTGTAGGGAAGCCTACCTTCCTCTCTCAAACTCTCTCATCCACAAATATAATAGAAAGTTCAGAAACAAACCAATTGGGGTTCCAATTTGGGTCGTAGACAATTACAAGTTACTTAATTCCTGAATCTCAGTTGCTTTCTTCACTTACAAAAATAAGAATATTTTTTGCGTACCCTCAGGAGATTTGTGTGGATTAAATGAAATAAGGCAATGAAGGCACCGACCACTAGGTCATCTGCAAGTGATTAGTTTTTCTTCTCTCTACAGCCTTGTTCTTGCCGCTGAGTGCTGGCCCATAATTTCCATTCGCCTTTGGCACACCTCCACCTGGACTTCCAACTCAACTTGTACAAACCTAAGCTAATACATTCTTCTACTCTTGCTTACTCTCCCATAGCTGATTTGGGGCTAATGGCATCAGCTCTCTTCCTATCCCCTAGGCCAGAATTCTAACGATAATGAAATTAATGGAGCTGTAAGAACAAAGGACTTACTTAGAATTGGAACATCACCCTGTCTGTGTCTATCAGCCACAGAAACATTCCAGCACCCAGGCAAGCCTTATGAATGTGTCCCTCTGAGTGTTTAAACCAGTGGTTTTCCAAGTGGGGTCCCCAGGCCAGAAGCAACAGCATCACCTAAAAACTTGTTGGAAAGGTGAATTCTTGGCCCTCCTCAGATCCACAGGATCAGTTACTCAGAATGGGACCCAGTATTTTCCAGGTAATCAGGGTACAAACTAAAGTTGGAGATCTAGTGGTATAAACAACCCACTATCCTGGGCTTTAGCCGAAAACAAATATTTAAATATTGCATACAGTCCATGAATATTTAAACATTAGTGTACTTTAATTCGGTCAGTATACAACAATTTATAATTGTATAACAACCCGTAAAACAGTCATTATCTTGGTCTATTTTATTCCATTATAAAAAATTCAGATGTAATCTTGGTGCTATGAGACCAAAAATATTTCCATTTCCTATCCATAAATGCAAACTATTTAAAGAAAGACTGAACACGTACCTAGCTTAGCTCTGCCAGAAGAGTATTTGCAAGAAACAAAAGGTAACTTACAGAAGCAGATTCCCACTTGAACCTCTTACACAACAATAAAGTAAAACTACCTTTAGGAATGGAAAGGCTGAATTTGTTTTTACTTTAATGTGAAACTCCTCCTCCCCATGATCTAAATAGCATGCGATACACATGATCGGTGACATTTCAGAGGCCAGGATATGCAGAGGAAGAACTTAGCTATTTAAATATACTGTGTTAATTGCTGTCTCCAAAGAGATTAGGTTAAAATAATTGGTACATAAAAATGCCTTTAGAGACTCAGGAAACCTCAGCTCTACTTTCCAACTAGTAGAACAAGGACGCATTAACAAGATAGATTTAAATTGGAGAGCTGCAAGTTCCTTCACAAGATAATGGATCATACAGCAAGGGGCAAGGCAACATCACCACCAAAGGCACCCTGGAAATATTGAGGGGGTGGGAGGGAGGGTGACTGCTAACCACAGAAACGGCCCCAGCATCCACATAACCTGTGAATGACAGTCAACAACGAAGGGTTTCAGAACAATGAAATCAAACAAAGAAACATGACCACCCGTTGTTTATGAAGGCTTGTTTTCTCAAAGGATTACCATCTAGCTAAAAATCAACCGGGTAGAGAAGATTTTACCTTTTTAAGGTCATTCAGGTTAAGTTATTTCTACGCACAGGATTGTAAGACATGTAGTACGAGCAAATTAACACCCATCAGGGCTGAAAAGGTGCCTCTTGTCTGCCTCCAATTTACTCGCCTTCTATTACTACTGACTTCAAGTCACTGAGCAGATGCTGAATATATTTCAACAACATTTACTTACTGGTTGCATTTAGGTATGTAGTCAAGTAATTTTTTTTTAATGGTTATTTATTTTTGAGAGAGACAGAATACAAGCAAGGGAGGGGCAGAGAGAGAGGGAGAAACAAGAATCCAAAGCAGGCTCCAGGCTCTGAGCTGTCAGCACAGAGCCTGACACGAGGCTCGAAACCATGAACCTAGAAATCATGATTTTAGCCAAAGCCGGATGGCTCAACTGACTGACCCACGCAGGCCCCCCGTGTAGTCATGTAATTTGGTCTCAGGTATCAAATGGACCCTTTCCCCTGTTTCCCCACAGTTCAGCAGGAAGCAGGGTTACAACTTCACGGAGTCTCACTGTCATTTTGGGAACGCTGGGAAGGAAGAACCACATGCTGAATACCTCAGAATTCCTACTGCACATGCCCAGAACGTATCCTTGGTCTTTAAGAAGGCCAGTTTGCTCCCAATTTCCCTGTGTAGCCACTGCTGTTAATGCACTGGAAATATCCTGAAATCCTCAAAGGAAATTCTGGTATTAGAGAGATAAAAGCTTGGGGCGCCTGGGTAGCTCAGTCAGTTAATCATCCGACTTTGGTTCAGGTCATGATCTCCCGGTCATGAGTTCAAGACTTGCGTTGGGCTCTGTGCGGACAGCTCAGACAGAGTCTGGAGGCTGCTTTGGATTCTGTGTCTCCCTCTGTCTCTGACCCTCCCCTGCTCATGGTCTGTCTCTCTCTCAAAAATAAATAAACATTAAAAAAAAATAATAATTAAAAAAAAGAGAGAAATAAAAGACTTTTACCACACCTCAGCTTACCCAGGATTGGCCACTCCTTGGATGACATCTATTTCTTTCAGGAGAAACCATATCCTCAACAAAGGTATGCGATTTGGCCATATGTCCTTGAAAATGAAATCGACCAAGGGGCGCCTGGGTGGCGCAGTCGGTTGAGCGTCCGACTTCAGCCAGGTCACGATCTCGCGGTCCAGGAGTTCGAGCCCCGCGTCGGGCTCTGGGCTGATGGCTCAGAGCCTGGAGCCTGTTTCCAATTCTGTGTCTCCCTCTCTCTCTGCCCCTCCCCCGTTCATGCTCTGTCTCTCTCTGTCCCAAAAATAAATAAACGTTGAAAAAAAAATTAAAAAAAAAAAAATGAAATCGACCAAGAATCAATCACCAACCAAAGGTCAGACTCCATTATATCAGCACAGTGTACGGACCATTAGTTATCCAGTGTATATCACACTGCAGATCTTGGCTGTTTGTTTTTCAATCTCACCACATCTAGGATTCCAAAACTCCTGGGGTTCAACCTTACAGCACAGTCTACTATTTAAAAGCTTAAAAGAGTGTGGAGAATGGATGCCAAATTTTAGTAGTGGTTTCGTCTGGCTAGTGGATTACAGGTGGCTTTTCTTTCTTTTTTTTTTTTTTTTAATTTTTTTTTTCAACTTTTATTTTTATTTTTGGGACAGAGAGAGACAGAGCATGAACGGGGGAGGGGCAGAGAGAGAGGGAGACACAGAATCGGAAACAGGCTCCAGGCTCTGAGCCATCAGCCCAGAGCCTGATGCGGGGCTCGAACCCACGGACCGCGAAATCATGACCTGGCTGAAGTCGGACGCTTAACTGACTGCGCCACCCAGGCGCCCCTCTTTTTTTTTTTTTTTTTTTACACATCTCTATTTTATGATATTTCTACAAGCCATTTTGGGTGTAATAAAAATGTTAAAAGAAAGTGTCAAGAAGAAAAATATTCTCTTGGCTTTGTATAGGATCTTGCCTTAGTCTGGAGAGAGTTGACGCTGGAAAGGGGGAATGGCTAGTTAATAGTAGGAAAAGAATGGGGACCCGAACTAGGACAGTAGAGGTGAAAAGATATTCAAGAGGCAGAACTGACAGGAGTAGGTGACAGGGTATGAAAATGGGAGCGAATGTTTAAAGATGACCCTCAGGTTTCTGGCTTAAGAGAGTTCGTGAATGGTGCTACCCAGGTAGGAGAGGCAACAAGTTACCGTGCGACAGGAAAGATGGGGCGTTCAGTTGCAGACCTGTGGAGTCGCTGAGGTAGCTAGGGGACCGTCAAGCAGAGATTACTAGCAAAAAGTTGGATTTGGAGCCCAGGAGAAATGCTGAAGAGAGGGTCAGGCTACACAGTTGTTGCTGAGGTGAGGGCAAAAGTCACTGTTCTAGATGAGATCGTTGGAGAGAATGTGCAGAGAACAAAAGGCAGCTGGGAAGTACCCCTGTTCAAGGCGTGAACAGAAGACGAAGAGCCAGAGGAAAAGTTTTCCAAGAAGTCAAGAGCAACCCAGAAGAATGGGGCCACAGAAATGAGGGACTGCAGAAATGCAGTCCCTCTCAGTGACCACACACTTCCTGTGGGCCAGCTGCTGCGTTTCACCCCATTTGGCAACCCGGCAACCCTACATGGACGACATGACCATGCTCCTTTAGAAAGAATTTATGGGGTATCTGGGTGGGTTAAGTGGGTTAAGCGTCAGACTTTGGCTCAGGTCACGATCTCATGGTTCGTGAGCTCAAGCCCTTGCTGACAGCTCAGAGCCTGGAGCCTGCTTTGGATTCTGTGTCTCCCTCTCTCTCTCTCTCTCTCTCTCTCTCTCTGCCCCTCTCCTACTTGTGTACCCACGTGCTCTCTCTCCCTCTCAAAAATAAAGAAACCAAAAAAAAAAAAAAACATTAAAAAAAAGAAGGCAACTTGTTACACCCAGAAGCTAAGAAGTTTCCCCAGAGTCACGCAAGCCATAAAGGCAGACGCCAAGGGCACCTGGGTGGCTCACTCGGTTAAGCGTCCAACTTGGGCTCAGGTCATGACCTTACAGTTCACAAGTTCAAGCCCCACATCAGGCTCTGGCTAGCTCAGAGCCTGGAGCCTGCTTCTGATTCTGTGTCTCCCTCTCTCTCTGCACCCCCCCCAACTTGTGCTCGCTCTCTCTCTCTCTCTCTCAAAAATAAAAACATTTAAAAATTTTTTAAATAATAATAATAATAACAGACAGAATCCAAACTTGGGCTTTCTGACTTTGAAGTCTTTCCTCAGTGTCGGGCTGCTTTATTAGAATGTACGGTAAATCAATCACTCAGGCGGCCTCTACCAAGATGGAATCTAGCCTCTAGAATCACAGTTCTTCAACGATAGGAGGGATGGCTAGTCGGGTTTTCCTGGTACAGCTGCATCAACTACCCCGGGAGCCCCCTCTTTGATATCCGGCAGTTTTCAGTAGCTCTGAGACCAATGCCCTGTTGTCTCGTGGTACTCATACCCTACAAATTGTTAAGTGGGTTGAATATTACCCCTGCGAATAACTGAGGGAGCTAGGTAACGCTACTGACGTACGTGTTAAACACTCATGGGGCACAACGCTGATTTCCTAAAAAAAAATTTATCTTTTGAGGAAAATAGCTTTACTTTCTTATTTAAAAAGCAAGACTAATCGAAAGATGAAATTATAAACAATACTTTTAGAGATCAATAACAATCGTTTAAACAGCCAAAGAAATATGTGAGATTTTGATGTATCCAGTATTTCCAGGATGTTCCACTTGAACAGAATAAACATTTGCCAATGGATTTAACAAGAGAGCACCCGTTAGAAATCATACAACTGTAGGACGCAAAAAAGCCACGACATAGACTCATAGATATTTTATGGGCCACGGAAAAAAATTAATAAAATATTATGGTGGAAATAAAAAAGTTCAAGGGCACAGGTGACCATACCTAGTTTCTTAGGCATTTGCTAAATGCCTCTGTGACTGGCAGATTCAGATGCAAGAAAAAAACTCGGGAATAGGGGCGCCTGGGTGGCGCAGTCGGTTAAGCGTCCGACTTCAGCCAGGTCACGATCTCGCGGTCCAGGAGTTCGAGCCCCGCGTCAGGCTCTGGGCTGATGGCTCAGAGCCTGGAGCCTGTTTCCGATTCTGTGTCTCCCTCTCTCTCTGCCCTTCCCCCGTTCATGCTCTGTCTCTCTCTGTCCCAAAAATAAATAAAAAACATTGAAAAAAAATTAAAAAAAAAAACTCGGGGATAAAGAAGATGTGGTATATATATACAATGGAGTATTACTCTGCAACCAAAAGAATGAAATCTTGCCATTTGTAACAACGTGGATGGAACCGAGGGTATTTTTTTTAACATTTATTTACTTTTGAGAGAGGGAGAGAGACAGAGTACAAGCAGGAGAGGGGCAGTGAGAGAGGGGGACACAGATCTGAAGCAGGTTGCAGGCTCTGAGCTGTCAGTACAGAGCCCAATGCGTGGCTCGAACCCACAAACCATAGGATGATGACCCGAGCCCAAGTCGGATGCTTTAACCAACTGAGCCACCCAGGCACTCTGGAACTAGAGGGTATTATGCTAAGCAAAATTAGTCAGAGAAAGACAAATATCATACGACTTCACTCATATGTGGAATGTAAGATACAAAACAGATGAACATAAGGGAAGGGAAGCAGAAATAATACAAAAACAGGGAGGGGAACAAAACACAAGAGACTCTTAAATACAGAGAACGAACTAAGGGTTGCTGGGTGGGGGGGATGGGTTAAATGGGTAAGGGGCGTTAAGGAAGACACTTGTTGGGATGAGCACTGGCTGTTATACATAGGGGATGAATCACTGGAATCTACTCCTGAAATCATTGTTGCACTCTATGCTAACTTGGGTGTAAATTAAAAAATAAAAAAAAAAAATTTTAAAAAAATAAAAAAATTCGGAAGCTCTACTTCTCTTAAGAGACAGTAAATTTCAACATGCAATACAATTGCACAAAAGTACAATAGCTGAATCCAACCTACTTAATTATTTTGCCCCCTCCAACAGGATCACCACACCAGTTTTTCTTTCCTGAGTACTCAGTGAGATTGATCTGGGTACTCCAGATTTAAAATTATGAAAATATTTCACTGACTTCACCAGCACTACAGTGAAGCGAGTGAAGGATTGATCGGGAATCCTGACTCGCTTAGTCCCTTCCTGTAACTGCACATCACAGTTCTTTAAAGAAATGAAACGATTAGCCCGGGAACTGGGACCCCAAACAAATGTAAGTATATGTTGTGGCTAATGAAGATATACAAGATCCAGAACAGATCCTCACCCCAGTGATATAGGAATACCAAAGAAACTCGGTTCCTACTCTTGATATAGTGTTCTTGCTTTTTTTCAAGATTGTGTGTGTGTGCGTGTGTGTGTGTGTGTTATAGCATTTAATATTAAAAAGAGTCAAAAGAAAGTATTAAGTAAAAATAAAAAGCCAACTCGAAACAAACGAGTTCAGAGATGGAAGAATAAGGGATTGTAGAGAGTACCTTTGTCAAACAGTCATGTGAGAGCAAAAGGTCACGTATATGCCAGGGATAGAAACATATTTAGCTGCCATGAGTTTCTAAAAAAATATGGAGAGATACTTGGTAGAATCTGACAGACTAGATCAGATTAGATTAGATACATATGTTTTTGTTTGTGTTTGGAACTTGGTTTTTTCTTTTTTTTTCTTCAATATATGAAGTTTATTGTCAAATTGGTTTCCATACAACACCCAGTGCTCATCCCAAAAGAACTTGGTTTTTTCTTAAGTTCATTTCTTTATTTTCAAGAAAGAGAGAGAGAGCCAGCAGGGAGGTGGCCGTCAGCATGGAGCCTGACGCCGAGCCCGATCCCATGAACCACGAGATCACGACCTGAGACGAAACCAAGAGTCGGACGCTTAACCAACTGAGCCATCCAGGTGCCCCTGTGTTTTGAAATTTAAGGTAAAAATTAAAAATGGCCTGGGGCGGGGGAAAGAGGCGCCTGGGTGGCTCAGTCAGTTAAGTGTCCAACTTTGGTCATGATCTCAAGGTTTGTGAGTTCGAGCCCCGCGTCGGGCTCTGTGCTGACAGCTCAGAGCCTGGATCCTGCTTCGGATTCTGCGTCTCCCTCTCTCTCTGCCCCTCCCCAGCTTTGACTCTCTCTCTCTCTCTTTCTCAAAAATAAATAAACACTAAAAAAAATTTTTTTTAAATTTAAAAAAAATTTAAAAGGATGCATTCTTAAGGGAAGACATCACCACAGGGTTTTTTGGAATGCAAGGGATAGTGTAGACTGGTTCACGCTGTATCAGTTCTGAACAGAACAGGACAACGAATGTTGCACTTCTAGAATTCTGGAACATTCTTTCTGACTCTAAGATCTCTCCTCTGTGGTGTTGTTCTTGGCTGGCTCTACTCACGCCACAAGAGAATTTGTTAATTTGAAGAAGCTCTTGCCATCCCTGGTGCAGCTGGAAGAACCCCAGCTCCTTGCTGCCCCCAGTTGTGCTGAGACATGGTACCCCCACCTTTACCACCAACCTCTGAACTCCCGTGTGAAGCTACCTAGATTGAAGGCTTCTGGCTTCTGTTGGCTCTCTACTTGTATTATTTTTTTAGTAGCCTTTATTTTTTACAGCAGTTTCAGGCTCACACAAAAATTGAGCAGAACCTACAGAGATTTTACTCCTCCATCCATGCATACCCTCCCCCACTACGGGCATCCTACACCAGGGTGTTATATTTGTTACAACAAATGAACCTACACTGACACATCATCATCTCCCAAAGTCCACAGTTTGCAATAGTGTTCATTCTTGGTGTTGTACATTCTATGGATCTTGACAAATATATAATGACTCGGGCCCACTGCGCTAGCATTATACAAAAGAGTTTCTTTCGCTGCCTGAATTTTGATTAATTCTTAGGTTAGAAAAGCTACGAATCAAATTTAATTAATTGAAGAGACACTTGAATAATAAAAACAAATTGCTTGGGTCACTGCCACATGGAACAGAGATGGTTAAACGATATATTAAAAAAAAAATGTCTGTTTGCCTAACTCACTACCAAATTATTCTTTGTAGGTAACATAATTGTATAAGGGGGAGGGGGTTACAAGGTCTTAACTAAAGTTCAGCTGCTAGCCAATTGGTCCGTGTAAAGCTGACCACAGACTGTATAGAATGAAAAAAAAAAAAAAAAAAGAACAAACCACGGGTGAAAATCAGAAGTACAAATCAGAGTTTAGTGTCTTCTAAGGTCATGGTCTCCCCAAAATACATCACTCAGAGGACCCATGGGAAACTTCACTGATCAGGAGACACTTCACTGAAACCACACTTTCCCTGTTCAGCCTACACTTCACAACACATATCCACTTGTCTTCTCGTTACGGGTTAGAGGCCTTAAAGATGCTTTTGAGCTTTTCATTCACTGTTTCCTGATCCCTGAACCTGAGAATTTTCTCTGCTTCCCAGACGCCTTGCTTTCTGAGGCTACTCCCTTCACCTGAGATGCCCGGATGCCCAGACATACAAACCTCAACTTCGTCTCCTGTAGCTGGGGTTAATAATATTTGCCTTCAAATGTGTGTGTTGAAGCATTAAACAACACACGTCCCTATTTCCTAACAGAAGTCTTTCATAAACAGTGAATAGTTTTCTTATCTTCTGGACTTCTAAATTTACCTATAATTGTTGTTGACAAGTATTACAAATCTTAATGTGTATTTTCCCCTACCATTAGATTGTAAGTTTCCTGAGGTCAGGATCTGCTTTGCTCATCTTGGCGTCCCCTTAAAACAAAGCAAGTTTAGGGGTGCCTGGGTGGCTCAGTTAGTTAGGCGTCTGACTCTTGGTTTCAGTTCAGGTCATGATCTTATGGTTTGTGAGATTGAGCCCCATGTCGGACTGCACACTCACAGCACAGAGCCTGCTTGGGATTCTCTCCATCTCTCTCTCTCTCTTTCTCTCTCTCTCTCTCTCTCTCTCTCTCTCTCTCTCTCTCTCCCTCCCCCACTCACATGCACATGCTCTCTCTCTCTCTCTCAAAATAAATAAACTTTTAAAAAATAGCAAGTTTAACCACAAAACAAATGTATAAACATGACATTTAGGGACTGTTAGAGTATCAATTCTATCTGTAGTACAGACAAGTGAACCAACTTCCCTAGGACAGAGAATGTGCTAATTACTTATTAACTTGACTCAAACCTAGTGTCTTGTTCATACTAAGAATAATTTCCTACAAGGTCCTGATAGTCTAAGTTCACAACACAGCACTAAATGCAATTACTGATCCAAGGATGATGAACCCCAGAAATCTCCAAGCTAATGGAAGATTAGGTTGTCAAATTCATGAACTGCTTTAAATTTCCTTTCTCTGCCTCACGAAGAGATGTGGCTGAAGTTCATTCACAGCTACCAGTCTGTGAGGGGGTAGTGGTGTGCCGGAAAGAGGCTAACGCTCGGAATCTGACAACCTAAATTCCAGTCCCATTCCTGTCCCATTATTTGTTTTATCACTGGGTAGAAACAATCTCCCTTAAAACCACGGTGTTCTCATTTCCAACGTGGGAATAACAATTTGCACTTCAAAGATTACGATGAGAATTAAATGAGAGAGCACACATGAATGTGCTTTTTAAAAATCCCAAGATACTGTTACTATGTATCTAACATGGGATCATAATCCTCATCCAGATGAGTGTATTGTTCTTTATTTTTTTTAATTGTTTAAGTTTATTTATTTAGTTGGAGAGAGCATATGAGCTTGAGCCACAGAGGGATAGAGAGAGGGAAAGAAAAAATCCCAAGCAAGCTCCATGTTGTTAGAGTGGAAACTGATGTGGGGCGTGAACTCATGAACCAGGAGATCATGACCTGAGTGGAAATCAAAAGTCAGTTGCTTAATGGACTGAGCCACCCAGGTGCCCCTGTTGTTCTTTCTTTAAATATTCCTTTCAATAAAATAACGTGATGTCTGGGACTTACTTTAGAACAGAGATGGGGCAGAAGGTACAGGATAAGAGGGGAAGCAGGCTGGCCACATGTTAATGATTGCCAATGCTGGGGGATAGATACATGAGTGTCCTAAAAGATCCCATCGCAAAAAAATGGAATTAGGCAATGGCACACCAATTAAGAATGAACTTTAATGTAATTTGAGAAACAAACCTTAGCTTCTGGAGTGCTGCAGAAGATCATTTTAGAAAGTCAGAGAAGCTTTTGAAAACCTGATGAAATGTACATACAAAAAAACATTGTGCAGCCTTCTTTTAGAGGGATCTCCAGAATCCTGCAGTTCAGCCAAAGATGCCCGTTGGACTCTGGTCCCTAAATTGCCATGGATTCCAGTCAAGGTCCCTGTTTTGGTAAGCCAATCTTTTTATTTTAGAGTAAAACACTGCAGTTCTGGGACACCTTTGGTCCAATGCCCGCATATGAGCCCAGGGACCCTGATATTCACCAGACAGTTCTTTCCCGTCTCTCTTAGGGAGAGAAAAAAATGGAATTAACAGGCTAGGACTGCTATTGAGCAACTTACCACAAGGCTCTGCAAGCTGTTTCCCAAAAGACAAATATTGCAGCAAGGGAAGAATATCTTATGTTTGCAAAATACCTATAAGAATTTTCTCTCATCCTAAAATGTGTTCGCCCTTGCCAGTTAGGGTAGTTTTTAGAGACAATTTGCCCCGTGGACATGCCTCCAATGGGGAGAGAGCCGGGCTAAATGTTTTCTCAATGACATTTTTTATCTACAGGAGGTGGTAAGGGCAGAGCACTGTTGCCCTTTGGAATAGAAACGCATTCAGGGTCATAGACCCCAGCTGGTATTGCAGGCAAATTCCTTTGTATCCGCTTTCGCCCAAATAAGTAAGAGTGGAGGATTGTCCCAAGACTTTATGAGGAAATATCTCATTTATAAATGCTCAAAACCAATGAGAGTAATATCTAGATATTGCTTCACACGGTTTTGGGCAGAAAACCAAGGGGATAGTAGAAAAACCTTTTGACTAATCATCGACTTTTGGTGCCCTGAAAGCTCTACTCATTGCTCACCCTAGAGAATTGAAAGTATGCTCTTGGCAAGGTCTAAAGCAAATATGTTTAAAGGTCGGATTACTCTGCCAAAGCATACACATAATCGATGCATGCATTGATCTTCATCCCACATTCTGTGCTTCTTGAATTGTGTTAATGCAAGTGAAATGAAACCAGAAGCCAAAAATACCATGACTTGCCAATACCGTGGAGTTTCATTCTACTCAAATTAATTTATGTGGCTGTATCCAGGGAATTTAACTAGAAGCCTTTGGTATGGGGCACAAATGGGAAGAGAAGGACACAAAAGCAAACGGGTGGCAAGGAGAAGGAGAAGGGGGAGAAGGATGAGGAGAAAGAGAACGATTTAAGTAGCACAAGTGATCACTCCCAGTGGCTGCATGAGTGTGTGCCCGAGGTCAAATGGCACCTGAGGAGCAAGAACTTGACCCATCTGAGGCAATACTCCTGACCGCCAGGACATCCAGGGATTCACAAATAGCTCATTGAAGAACTTAGTTTTCCAAAGGTAACTTTCACTAAGTGCCACCATTAGAACGTGCAAAACACTTCGCTGTTTAAATTCAACTTGGGGGCAATATTTTACACTACTTTCTAAATGGTACCGCTCAATGCCAAAATTATACGCCTATTTTTAAATTATTAGGAACTATTTTGCCACCAGATGACAGATAATCCACAAAGTTAAAATACCCTTTGACTGTGAATGCCATATTTAAAAGGCAACTTCTCTGGGAGCCTGGGTGGCTCAGTCGGTTAAGCGTCCGACTCTTAATTTCAGCTTAGGTCATGATGTCACAGTTCATGAGTTTGAGCCTTGCATCAGGCTCTGTGCTGAGCGTGTGGAACCTGCTTGGGATTCTCTCTCTCTCTTTCCCCTCTCCCTGCCCCTACTCTGCTTGCTCACTCTCTCAAACAAATAAACTTGAAAAAAATAATAAAAGGCAACTTCGGAAATGACCATCGTACAGACCTATGCAAATTTTGGAATACCAGCCAAGAAACAAATTCCTTTGGTGTGAGAAATACACTCATAGCTCCCAAATAAAAGCATGCATGGACATCTTCATTGGTCCTTGGGTTTTTCTTGAATTATTATGGGAGAGGAGGGAGACAGAAAGTTGATCATAAGGTCCATTTTCTCTCTATCCTAACATGTTTTAATTATATTTTAATTGAAAACAACAATGGCATTTTGAGGAACCAGTGGCCCATCTAGTATATCTAGTATACTGTCCATATTGGACAATCAGAGTGCATCCTTTTTAACATTCCCTCCTTCTATATGTCAAAAAGTAATAATCATGGGATAATCAGTAATAAGCATTATTTTCTCGATTTGTTCTTTAGTTTTCAAATAAATAACTTACGATGAAATATTTTTAATTTCAAATTTAAAAAGATGTCATTCAGGGGCGCCTGGGTGACTCGGTCGGTTGAGCGTCCGACTTCGGCTCAGGTCACGATCTCGTGGTCTGTAGGTTCAAGCCCCGCGTCAGGCTCTGTGCGGACAGCTCAGAGCCTGGAGCCTGCTTCGGATTCTGTGTCTCCCTCTCTCTCTGCCCCTCCCCTCCTCATGCTCTGTCTCTCTCTCTGTGTCAAAAATAAATAAACATTAAAAAAAAGATGTCATTCAAATTCAATAAAGTATTTCATGTGTGAACTAAAACACACACTTACTCAAAATATTTCACCTCGTCACTTCATGCTCTTTTCCACGATTTTAAAATCTTAATGCGAGTAGGAACACTACAGGCTCACAGAGAATGACAGATCTGAAGGATCTGATTGTGAGGACAGCTCATTTCTTGTCCTCACAATGCCTGTGCTATCGTCGTGGATTTCAAGCATACCGTTAAATGAGGAATGTGGAACGTCACAGGGCTTGGAAAAGGCCTTTCAAGTTAGTTCCAGAGATGCTAAGCCTCCATGAATTTATTCTCTGAATGAAAACCCATGGAGAGCCCGCTGAATAACCGGAGGCTCTCCAAATTAACTTCCAGTTACCATACAGTGTTGATTGAAGGATACGAAACGAAAAATGTGTTCATTTGAAGCTCGCGCACAACAGACTCAACAGGAACCACAGCAATTGCTCAAAATTTATTTGGGGGGAGAGGCACATTTTATTACTAATATTGCTTACAAGTGCCAGCACACGATGAGTTTTTTTAAAAGAATCACATCGATTCTTAGTCACTTTGATGATTGTTTTTGAATTCTCTACATCAGGGTACCCCTTTATTGCCTGCATCCAGAGCTGACCACCCTCACCTTTTCTCCCTTGGGACATCACTTTGAAGATTACTCTGTATCTAAAAAACTTAACTTCTTTCACAACACCTTAATGGCTTTTCACAATTTTATGGTAATTCATAAGGTGAATACGAGGTACTAATGCCTGCTTGATCTTTTTTTTTTTTTTTTTTGAGACAGAGAGAGAGAGAGAAAGAGTGAGCCTGAGCAGGGGAGGGGCAGAGAGAGGGAGAGAGAATCCCAAGCAGAATTCACACTGCCAGTGCAGAGCCTGTGGTGGGGCTCGAACCCATGAACTGCGAGATCATGACCTGAGACAAAATCAAGAGTCAGATGCCTAACCAACTGGGCCACCCAGGTACCCCACCTGCTTGCTCTTTGGTATAGATAAGTAACCCCGAGGAAATGTTTCAGGCAGGCCTCCTTATACCCCACTGTACATTTTTCAGTACTGTTCATCCAACCTGGCCTAATAATCCCCGTCTCAGGCTACTTCTGTTCTCCTATTGGACATATTAGGGACACCAATGTGCTCAGACACATACGACATTCCCACCATAAAGGAGCTGGATGTGTCGTGAGGTGATCCCTGCCATCTTCTAAGACAATCGGGATTGGAGGCGATAGGTAAGGACCAGGAGAAAGATGGATTGTTTTTCCTCCTGTGGACCCACGACCTTGAAAAGGCGTTGGAGAGGACCACAAAGGACACTGTTCCCCTCATTCTGACTATGAGATACTTAGGGAAAGAGGAGATAAATAGTCCCGACTAGAGAGGGTCTCAGTGGAGTCAAGAAAGTGAAGAAAACAATACAAGACAGTTGGAGGCAGAAGGGGATGTGCTTGTTGTTCACGGAACAGGAGCTCTGGAAAGTGCCGGAAGGGCTGGCAGGCTTGTGGAAGGGCAGTTGGATGAGGGAAGTTGTTTGGGGCAGTGAGGGATGAGAGAAGGCTAGTGATAGAGTTGAAGGAATATAGGAACTGCACCCCAGGCCAAGGCCAATGGGAACAGGCTATAAAGCCCTGGGTAAATCCCCAACAGAGGGCACCTGCAAAGGGACTCCTTGGGCCCACCTAGAAGAAAGCCTCAGTGATGCCCTGTTTGGCAGTTTCCTTTTTCGGGGCTGACGGGTGTAGGCAGCCCCAGAGAAGGGCAGGTCTGGAAGCCTAGGAGCAAGAATGAGCCAACAGGAGCCCTAAGACCCTTCACTTGCTTTGCAATTCTGGGACATGGGCTAAGCATACAAGTTCTACTTCCCTTACCCCCTTGAAGCCCGTTGAAATAGTATCTTCTGTGAGGTGCCTGGAAATCTTTCAATTCAACAAGTCTCTCCAAGCGGTTTTTATCACTAGGGAAATTAGGGAACACTGCCTGGAGACAATAACACATCCACCGGTGTGCAGGGCGCCGTTCTAAGAGCTTCCACGTTTGCTCATTGACCCCTAACCACAGCGGCCTGCAGTGTGGTCTTCTTTTCACAGACTACCTGCCCCTCTTCACCAGTCCGTGGTGGGTGGCTGTTCCCACTTGAATCTCAGGGCAATCTCATTTCACGTATCCACCCTCTCTCAGGGAAGATTCTGAATTCTCCAACGCCTGCCTTGAGATTAAGCACCCGTTTGCAGATGTCTTTCTTTCGCAAAGCACATCGTTAGGTTCGTTGCGTTACAGAGGGGCTCCAGATGTATTGTTGTTTCTAAGAAATCAGAGCCATTCCGCTTTTTGTCCCAGTGCCTTGGGCAGCGTCAGCGCCTACCTTGATCTTGAAGATGTGGAGACAGAAGTTGGCAGTAAACCGGCTTTGAAAGCAGAGACCTTTTGAGTAACTCTGGCTGAGAGTCAGAGTCCTGCAGAAATTGAACCAGGAAAGGGAAAACAGAAAGATCATCTGGTTTGGCTGGCCCACCTGGCACCGGATGCTGGCCAGGGAAGAGAATTTCGGGGCAGAAGACAAAGGTAATAGATATTTCCCGTCTCCTGTCACACCCTTCTCCCACACACTTACCCACTCTGAGCAGCTTCCCAGAGACTAATAGTTTCCAGTTTACGAAAAGCCTATACTCATCTTTCCCTTTCTAATTCCTTTTACACTTGCCTGTATGTCACAATCTTCACATTTTAGGCGTCTCTGGTCTCCGATTAGTCAACAGCACAAAAGCTAACACTTCCATTCATCTCAGACCTTGAGACGATTACCGCAAATGGGAACGCTAACCGTTTTTCTCATCAACAATGATTCCAACTCCTTCAGCCTGAAGATGCCTTTTTTTTTTTTTTTTTTTTTGCTCTGTAATTCAGACTCTCTTTCTTGAAACTCAAAACACGCATGAAGCACCTACCACTATGCTTCACGGTTTTCCTTTTTCTTCCTTAAAAAAAAAAATCCATTCAGGTTTTTGTTTGTTTGTGTAATCCTAACAAACTGGAAGGGGGGGGGGGAGACATCCATACCTCTATTTTTTTTTTTCTTCAGATAAAACTGAAAAAAGAGACAGATGATGAGGTTAGTAATTTGCCTGAAATCGTGCGGCTGGTAGGAGAAAGAAGCAGGATCGGAGCCACGTCTGACTTCAGACTCTGCGCTCTCCCCACCATATTGGGACACTCAGCGTGCAAGCTGTTACGTTCATTGCTCTGCATGTTTACCTGTTATCTCCTCAAATAGATGAGAAACATGTTCGCAGAAAACATCGAGTGCTTCCTTGTACTGGCGCTGTGCTGGGCACTCGGTTGGAACGACGTAAAATGAAGCGATTGCTTCTCTCATTGGTCAAGCCAACCTCTCTAAATCGGCTGCTGAAAGCTTCAAATCAAAAAGCTCCCGAACCAAAGTGACTCTTCAGAAGTTATAGCAGAGTCACAAACCGTTTGGTGACATCGCCTGAATGTTGGACTACTGCTGAGACCATCTCAACATCCCTCGTTGTTGGGGATCCCACACCCCGTGCGATCTCCTGGTGTGACACCTCTCCACTCTGTAGTCACTTGACTTCAGCGATCTAGGAGCTGTGTTCTGACCAACAATCATCTTGGATCATTCAACAGGGGAGAAGCCTTACCTTGCTCCCTCCGTTGAAAACCGCTCACCTGGAACTGTAAAAATTCTGTCAGGACGTCATTTGTAAATATTTAAGGGTCTGTGTGGTTCTGTTTTCTGGTTTGCATGCCCAGTAATAACAGTTCTGTCCAGAAACTTAACTATCGAGTGGATGAGATGGCATGATTTGTAGATCTTTTTCCGGAACTTCTGACTGAGAAGCAAATAGAGAGTAAAGATCATCTTTCATCTAAGAAAGGAAGGTCTGGGTGTTAGGGGGAGTTTAAATTCTGTTTGCTCAGGGTGCCTGGGTGGCTCAGTTGGTTAATGTCTGACTCTTGATTTCCGCTCAGGTCATGAGGTCATGACCTCATGGCTCATAAGTTTGAGCCTCGCATTGGGCCCTTCACTTACAGTACAGAGCCTGCTTGGGATTCTCTGTCTCCTCTCTCTCTGCCCCTCCCTTGCTCATTCTCTCTCTCTCTTTCTTCCTCTTTCTCAAAAATAGACTTTAAAAATTAATTAATTAATTAATTCTCTGTTTGCCCAACCACCAGTTTCTAGACCTTCAACCTGAGCCTACCAACTTCTCTCCATTGCCCTTGACCCCTCCCCAATTTACTCTGTCATCCTTTCTGGCCTTGACTATTGCAATAACCCCTCAACTCTTGATTACTGCAGTTTTTTTCTCTAGTCAACACAGAGAGATTTTTAGACAGTAAATCAAATATTTTGTTTGTTGGTTTGTTTACACGCCTGTTTAAAATCCTTCCATTTCTTTCCAGTTTCTGTAGAACAAAGTCCAAACTCCTCACCATCGCCTACAAGACACTCCGAGGCCTGGCCCCTGCCCCTGTCTCCAACCTCATCTAGGATGTCAGTACATAAATGTCTGTTGAGTGAATGAATGAGTGACACTTTTTCTTAAATTTTCCGACCTATGCCACCTGCACAAAAATCATAGTGCTAGAACATAACAAACTTCTTGTCGTGTAGTCACTCGGACAGAAACTACTTGGTAAATGTTACAGGTGAACATGTCTATTTTTAGTTTTATCTCTGCCGTGTTCCCAAAAAGAAAGCTCAGAGCCAGTGGCCCACAGGTGGGGGCCACGGAGGCTTCTCGGGGTGCAGAGCAACCCGCGGGCCCCAGGCCCCTGGCCAAACCCACTCTGGCGCCCCAGCTCGGGAGGGCCTTCCTGCACCTGGAAGCAGCTCCGCGTCACAGTGACGCCAGACGGGGTGTTGTGGTGGCTTCTTGGAGATGCGACCCGGCACTTTGAGGGGAGGAGCTTCATACTGGTGGGGGTTAAGATGCTGCAGGTACCAAAGCGCCCTCACCGAGCACTACCGAGGCCTGCAGGGGAAGCCCTTCCACCCAGCCCTCATCAGCTACATCATCAGCCACGTGAGCTCCAGCCCCATGATGGCCGTGGTCTGGAAAGGCCCCAGCGTGGCCTGCACCTCAAAGCTCTGGAAGGACACACCAATTCAGCTGAGGCTGTCCCATCACCAACAGGGAGGACTTCGGGGTCTGTATCAGCAGGAACGTCATCCACACCAGTGACTCCATGGAGGGGGCCCAGAGGGAGCCAGCTATGGTTCCAGGGCTGTGAGCTGGTGGACTGGAAAGCCACCAGAGAAGCAGCTAAGGCCACCAGAACAGTCAGGCTGCCCTCAGCCACCTCAACAGCCACTCAGGATCAACTACCTCTGTCGTAAGAACTTGAGCCCACGCCCATGCTCTGCCCATCTGTCCCAGACCACCTCCCTGTCCCCCTTCCACCCCACCCCAGCCCAGAGGGGTTGAGCAACCAACTTGATTTATATGCCTTTTAGTATGCTGAGCCAGCAAGAGATCGGACCAAATCCTCTCTGTACCAAAGTGCCAGACAACCCTTGGGATGTCTCCGAAAGTGGGTAGTGTGACCTCCCTTCCCCCAGGGGGAACGTTAAATGCAAAGGCGTCAGAGTTTGAAAGTGGAGATAAAACTTACTCTCTCACAAAAAGAAAAAGAAAGAAAAAAAGAAAGTTCAGCTTGACTCCAACCCTACCTTCATAGGTATTTTGTGAGAGACTTTTACTTTTACCTTTTTGGTTGACAACTAGTAAGACAAAATCTTACAATAATATCTATACTATGTTAGCCAAACAGTATATTCTATAGGGTCATCCTATTTGTACTAAGGGTCATCAGTGTTGCCTCGTATCTATTAGTTAAAATCAATCAAGTGGCAGTAGCTGTTCTGGTGATGACTGATTTGATTGTTAATTAATCACTGTATCAACTGGAGGGTCTTTTTTTAAATGTCTTTATTTATTTTTGAGGGAGAGAGAGAGAGGGAGGGGCAGAGAGAATGGAGGACAAAATGGGTTCTGTGCTGACAGCAGTGAGCCTTATGTGGGGTTCGAACTCACAAACCCGTGAGATCATGACCTGAGGCTAAGTCGGATGCTTTACCAACTGAGCAACCCAGGTGCCCCTGGAGTGTCTTTAAAATTCGTACAAAACATAGTTTTTAAAGGCTCTCCTTTGGAATGTAAGTAAACAACCATTGTTGACCATTTGGGGACGCTCACCACCCTTTTGTTCTAGTAACAACACCTAATGAACACAATAGCCAGGAATGAGTGAAATTTAAAGACTGAGAAGTGTCATACGGATATCTGTGACTAGTTAACAAACACCACTCAGTTAATGGATTTCACATGGGTGATGGGCAGGTTTATTAATATGCTGATTCTATTCTGGGAATCCTTATTAGAAGACACCGCTTTCATCTTTAAGATGTCAAACGTGCTTCCAATGGGTGAATTATCATGATACAAAAATAGACTGCAGATAAAGCCCTCAATTTTTCCACGAATGAAGAAATCCAGATTGTTACTTTTTAGAAAGGTAGGGCATTGCAAATAAAGACATAAAATTGGTTGGAAAACACGGGCTACTTTTCTAGATTATGATTTTCTTACCCATCACTTACTCAACAAATATTTATTTACATGGGGTCAGGCAGACAAAGGAGCTATCAGGGTTCCAAGAGTAGACTCTTCAAATCATGCTTAAAGGCTCAAAGTGAGTACTTACTTAAATAGGCCAGGGATACAGTTTCATGACCCAGTAAGAGGTATGGTCCACAATATCTATCCTTCATCTCATTTTGCGTATTGGAGGAGCCCAAATCTCACGATAGCCTATTCAGCCGGAAAATCCACTTCCGTGTATGCTATAAACCAACTAGGTTATCTCTCAAAGGCAAATGAAAAAAAAAAAAAACATGTAGAGTCATATTTCCCAGAGATCTTTAATCTAAGTCCAAATGTTTAAATATTTTAACATAATTAGAAAGGATCATTTAGTTCCTTGCTTTCAAAATATGATCTTTTATATCTAGATCTGAATGACTCACGTGTACAGAATCAGCAAACACGTGCAGAGCACCAAGATAAATTTACATTAACAGGTTTTATTGTATTAACTGAAAGCCGTAAGAGCTTCACATGCTCTAATAAGCCCAGGGAATTCATAAGAGCTAACAATGCCAAGAACAAATTAAAAAGAAAGTTCAGATGTCAGACTTAGTTCAAAGAGATCTTTGGAAATGGTTTGTTTTCAAGTTGAAAATTTTCTGACTTGAAAATGAATCTTACCAGGGTGCCTGGGTGGCTCAGTCGGTTAAGCGTCCAACTTCAGCTCAGGTCATGATCTCGCGGTTTGTGAGTTTGAACCCCGCGTCGGGCTCTGTGCTGACAGCTGGGAGCCTGGAGCCTGCTTCGGATTCTGTGTCTCCCCCTCTCTCTCTGCCCCTCCCCACTTGGACTCTGTCTCTCAAAAAAGAAAGAAAGAAAGAAAGAAAGAAAGAAAGAAAGAAAGAAAGAAAGAAAGAAAGAAAGAAAACAAGAAGAAACTGAAAAATTTTTAAAACAGAAAAGAAGTCTTACCATTATTTCAAGAGAATTTGTAAAAATAATAAGGAAAGGTCTAGAAAAAAAAAGCTAAAGCCTAATGCTAACTCTTTAAAAAAAAAAAATCAAATGAAGAAATAAAAAGGTGGAATATATTCTATACAGCATAAGAACCTGGGGCACAAATTAAGCATTCTTAAAAATTGAGGCATGGACGGCTCAAATAGGATACTCTCTGACATAGGGGTAAATTGTTTTGATATATTTGCTTTACCTCACAGGGTCACAACACAGCTTGAGCATAAAGGAGAAAACCGTGTCAGCAAACTTTCATAACACTGCAATTTCTCTTCCTTCAAAATGCATTCTCTATTGTACGTCTAAGCTCACAGTTTAACATGCCTTTCACACAAATTGCTACGAAGAATTTTTTACTAAGAATTATTTCAAATCCAAAGGAAATAACCCCCACCATGCAAAAGCACTTTTTGTCACTGTTGTTATTCATTATTTTCTTAAAACTCACCAACCTACTTAAATTTTTCTCATGTTTTATCGAAAAACATGTGTAAAGTGTATTTCATTTGACTATACACACACACACACACACACACACACACACACACAGTGTAATACATGTCCCCCCATTTCTAGATTTCAGATAACCTAGAAGCATCCAGAGACTTGGCCAGAAAACTTCTCTATAGCCCAATCCTTGCATATTACCAATCTAAAGAAACATTGTGAGATCTCATTCACTCTTAAGTGCTAAGGTCCATCTTGTATTAATTAGAAATGATTTAACTGCACGCCTCCCAACCAAAGACCTGTATCCCAGAAATTTGAAGAATTCCACCACACTAAAATACGTTTGGACTTTATAAAGCATTTTTTTAAAAAATTGTTTTAATGTTTATTTATTTTTGAGAGAGACAGAGAGAGAGCATGAGAGGCAGAGGGGCAGAGAGAGAAGAAGACACAGAATCTGAAGCAGCCTCCAGGCTCTGAGCTGACACCACAGAGCCAGATGTGGGGCTCGAACTCACGGAATGCAAGATCATGACCTGAGCCAAAGTCAGCGGCTTAACCGACTGAGCCACCCAGGCGCCCCTGGACTTTATAAAGCATTTTAAAGCTTTTTAAAAATTCTAATCTCAACTTGGAAAATTCAAATCCCTTAAAAAAATTATTTACTGGGGCACCTGGGTGGCTCAGTCTGTCAAGCATCTGACTCTTGATTTGGGCTCAGGTCACAATCTCACCGTTCATGGGTTCAAGCCCCAGGTTGGGCTCTGTGTTGACAGTGCTTGAGATTCTCTTTCTCTCCCTCTCTCTCTGTCCCTCCCCACCCCCCTACCTCTCTCTCTGTCAAAGTAAATAAATACACTTAAAAAAAAAAAAGATTATTTACTAATGGTCAATGGCCAATGGAACAATGGTCAATGGTATGCTTGTTGACAACAGTTCTGTAGAAGAGGAGGAGGAGAAGGAGCTGAAGAGGAGGAGGTGGGAGACAATGGCTCTAATTTGTAGCACTGCCAAATGCCATGGTGTAAATACCCCCACCATGGCTGATTTCCAGCCGTCACTGTGACATTGGCGAAAGCAGATGGATTAGATAGAATTGCAAATGGATGCTCAGTAGTACGCCATTACTTGGTATTTCCACTAGACACATGCAATCGACATGTATAAACTCAAGAGCACGTGTAAGAGTGAAATGAACTAAATTAGTTAAGAAGTAATGACTTGAGTATCATTTTTTTAAAGTTCATTTATTTATTTGAGAGAAAGAGAGAGAGAGAATCCCAAGCTGCCAGCACAGAGCCCGATACGGGGCTTGAACTCATGAACCGAAAGATCATGACCTGAGCCGAAACCAAGAGTCGGACGCTTAACCGACTGATCTACCCCGCCGCCTCTCATTTTTGTTTTTAGTTCGATTTCTTTAAGTTCATATAATGAGATATTTTAATAATGGCTATTTAACCACCGCCTCACCAAATTCCTGAAAATTGAGCAGCTGGTGAGGGTGGATTCCAGCCCAACTGTGGGATCTCGGCTCTTTCCTTGGCTCTGTTTTATGTTCTTTTTTTCTAATCTCTTAAGCCGAATACTCTATGTCTTTTTATTTTCCTTTTTGGTTTATGACGACCATTAAGGAATTTAATCATGAGAACAGTTTTGGCTACATACCATGGAGATTTCTACACATTAATTTTCTCTCTTCACGTATTGCATCAATAGTCTGTTGTTTGTATTATGGACCAAATGCTACTTAGGAACATTTGTGGGTTTTGTTGTTGTTGTTGTTGTTGTTGTTGTTGTTTTATCCATCAGGTTACATGTGCTTTCTTCAAACTTATTAATTCTGGTTTTACTGCAGGGTGACTTGAGAATGTGGCCAATATCATTTCTAAGGCATACTCTAGACACGCTGCGGTTTCCAGGCCACTGCAATAAAGCGAATATCACAACAAAGTCAGTCAAATGAATTTTTTGCTTTCCCAGAGCAGATAAAATTATGTTTACATTATACTGCAGCCTATTATGTATACGATAGCGTTGTGTCTAAGAAAACAATGTGCATACCTTAATTTAAAAATACTTTATTGTTGGGACATCTGTGTGGCTCAGTCGGTTAAACGTCCGACTTCAGCTCAGGTCATGATCTCGCAGTCTGTGAGTTCGAGCCCCGCGTCGGGCTCTGTGCTGACAGCTCAGAGCCTGGAGCCTGTTTCAGATTCTGTGTCTCCCTCTCTCTCTGCCCCTCCCCCATTCATGCTCTGTCTCTCTCTGTCTCAAAAAAAAATAAACGTTAAAAAAATTTAAAAAAAAAATGTTGACCATCATCTGAGCTTTAAGAGTCATAATCTTTTTGCTGGTGGCTGCTGACCGATCAGGGTGGCGGTCGCCGAAGGCTGGGGTGGCTGTGGTGATTTCTTAAAAGCAGACGACGATGAGGTTTGCCACGTCAATAGACTCTTCCTTTCACAAGCGACTTCTCCGTAGCATGCGGTGCTGTTTGATAGCATTTGAACCACGGTAGAGAACTTCTTTCAAAATTGGACTCAGTCCTCTCAAACACTGTCCCTGCTTTATTAACTAAGTTTATGTGATATTCTAAATCTTTTGTCATCGCTTCGACAACCTTCACAGCATCCTCACTGGGGGTAGATCCCATCTCAGGAGATCACTTTCTTGGCTCATCCATAAGAAGCAGCTACTCCTCCGTTAAAGTTTCGTCATGAGATTGCAGCAATTCAGTCCCATCTCCAGGCTCCGCTTCTAATTCTAGCTGTCCTGCTGTTTCTGCCCCATCTGCCGTCACTTCCTCCACTCAAGTCTTGAGCCCCTCAACATCATCCCTGGGGGTTAGAACCAACTTCTTCCGAAGTCCTGTTTACCTCGATATTTTGACCTCTTCTCCTGAATCACGAACGTTCCTAATGGCATCCAGCATGGTCGGTCCTTTCCGGAAGGCTTTCAGTTGATTTTGCCCAGATCTATCAGAGGAATCATTATCTATGGCAGCTGGGGATTTATGAAGCGTATTTCTTAAATAATAAGCCTTGAAAGTTGAAATGACTACCTGACCCGCAGGCTGCGGAATAGATGTTGTGTCAGCAGGCATGAAAACAACATTCATCTCATTGTACGTGTCCATCAGAGCCCTGGGAAGACGGGGGGCATTGTCACGGAGCAGCCATATTTTGAAAGGAATCTTTATTTTCCGAGCAGTAGATTCAACAGTTGGCTTAAAAATATTCAGGAAACCATGTCATAAATAGATGTACAATCATCCAGGCTTTGTAGTTCCACTTAGAGAGCACTGGCAGAGTAGATTTAGCATAGTTCTTAGCATAGAGTTTAGCATAGAGTAGATTTAGCATAGTCACTTAATGGTAAGTGAGCATCGGCTTCCGCATGAAGTCACCAGCTGCCTTAGCCCCTGCCTAGAGAGTCAGCCTGTCCTTTGAAGCTTTGAAGTCAGGCTTTGACTTCTCCTCTCTAGCTATGAAAGTCCTGGATGGCATCTTCTTCCAGGCTAAGGCTATATTTTCTATATCGGAAATCTGTTATGGAGCGTAGCCACCTCCATTGATGATCTATCTTTGCTACGTCTTCTGGATAATTCGCTGCAGCTTCCACATCAGCACTTGCCGCTTCACCTTGCACTTTTGTGTTACGGACACGGCCTCTTTCCTTACACCTCGGGAACCAACCGCTGCCAGCCTCTGATTTTTCTCCTACAGCTTCCTCACCTCTCTCAGCCCTCATAGAATGGAAGAGAGTCAGGGCCTCTCTCTGGATGAGGCTTTGGCTTCAGGGAATGTCGTGCCTGGCTTGATCTTCTCTCCAGACCACTCCGACTTTCTCCGCATCAGCAATAAAGCTGCTTCGCTTTCTTATCATTCTTGTGTTCACCGGAAGCATGTTTAATTTCCTTCAAGAACTTCTCTTCTGCATGCACAACTTGGTTAACCGTTTGGCTCAAGAGGCTTAGCCTTTGGCCTACTTCAGCCTTTGACATGCCCTCCCCTACGCTTAATCATTTCTAGCTTTTGATCTAAAGTGAGACCCGTGCAACTCTTCCTTTTCACTTGAACACCTAGAGGCTATTGTAGGGTTATTAACTGGCCTAATTTCAATATTTTTGCATCTCGGGGAATGGGGAGGTCCAAGCCGAGGGAGAGAGACAGGGCCTGGCTGGTTGGTAGAACAGTTAGAACACACACAGCATTTATCCGTTAACTTTTCGGTCTTATACGGGAGTGGTTTATGGCACCCCAAAACTATTTCAATGGTAACGTCAAAGATCACCGATCACAGATCATCATGACAAATACAATAATAATGAAAAATTTGGAAATAGTGCAAGACTTACCAAAACGTGACACGCAGACATGAAATGAGCAAATGCTGTCCGAAAAAATGGCCCCATTAGACTTGCTCGATGCAGAATTGCCACGGCCTTCAATTTATAAAAAAAATACAGCAACTGCAAGGCACAAGAAAGGAAGTGCGGTAGACCGAGGTGTGACTGTACTGTTGAAGTCCGTTCAGATTTTATTATTATGAAACGCTTCTGTTAGTGACACTGCCAAAAGTTACAGCTTATGGAGTGTAATCCAGAGACATTATATCCTCTTTAAATCTTCTCGAGAATCTGATATAATAGTGTCTTAGCTCAAATACCTATGAAATAAACTGGAGGCAAAAGACTGTATGCAACGCTGCCCAGACTCCCAGGACACGTCCAGTGAGAGTGTGTGGAACCAGTGAGCCTCAGGATAGTCCAGCGGGGAGACAGAAGACAGAGCGATTGTGGATCTTTCTGTTCTGTCTTCCAATCATCAAAGTTCACCCCACTAGACATCAAAATTCTGTGGGAGAATTTGCAAAAATGGCCACAATAATTTCTACCGTTCCTGGATACATCCTGGTACGTTTCCCTCTGCAATGTGACTTTGCAGCAACTCCTATCACGAGGACAGGTCTATTTCCACCCCCTGAATCTAGTTTCGGTCGTCTAACTTTCTTTGGCCGAGGGGACGTTAGCAAACAAATAGGATGTTGAGCAGAGACTTGGAAACTGCAGGTGGCTCTAGGGATCTCTGTGAAGCAAGGACCAAAGTCAGAATTTGGAGGGAAGGCCAAGTCATATGGGGAGGTGCTTAAGGCGCTCAGAGAGCTATTTGTATCTAGCATGCGTTAAGACTCTTAATTTTAAGGAAATGAAAACTAGCTTGAATTAGCTTAAGGGGAAAAAAGGTTAATTTATTGCAAGGATGCAGGAAGGCAGCAAAGCCTTAGAAAGGGGTCAATGCCAGAAATGATAATCTGGGAATTCTCTCTTCCTCTAGTACCCAGATCTCTTAGCACATTTACATCATTCTTTCCTCTTTCTTTTTTTAAAATTTATTTATTTGTTTTGAGATAGAGAGGATGCGAGCAGGGAAGGGGCAGAGAAGGGGAGAGGCAGAACCCCAAGCAGGCTGCATGCTGTCAGCGCAGAATCCAAAGTGGGGCTCGAACTCACAAACTGTGAGATCATGACCTGAGCTGAGGTCAACAGTCCGATGCTCAACCGGCCGAGCCACCCAGGCGCCCCTATTCTTTTCTCTTTCTGCAATCCAGCTAGCTACCTCTTCTGCTTCCCTGGAACTCAATGGAAGAAATCACACACACAGCCTTAAATTCAAATATTACCATCCCAGGCCCACAAATGTGTCCAATTTCCAGAAGAAAGAACCTGATTAGTGTAGCTTCAGTCAGATGTGTATCCCAGAGTGGTGAGGGTGTAAGGCTTCCCAAGGATTGATCCCTGCAAATGCGGGCAGAGGGAGATTTCCAGAGAAAAGGGTAAGAACTGAGAAAATTGCATTTTACAACATTTGCCCCATTTAAAAGATGAAGAAACCAACGAAACTTCAGGGAGAATAAGGAACTCTCCCTAAGGTCACAGACTACCAGGGGGCAAGGAAAAGATCTTAGCCCAGATCTAATCTCAAATCTCAACCATTTCCACTTCTAACAGAAGTGGAAAAATATCTAAGATACATGTATTTTCTATAATTAGCATGCTTAATTCTATAAGAAAAAGTTGAAATTACATTTTAAGCCCAAGATACATCAAAGAAAAATACTCCCTTGTTTTACAGTTGACCATCTTTCATCAAATTTAACTTCTTCCTCCTGCCTTCCAATATCTTCTATAATGTAGCCCCACAACACCTAGCCTGGTTTCCACACTGCTCCACAGGAACTCTTCGCGGTGACGTCGGACTGTTTTTCTACCGATCTGAATGCACCTCAGTCACTGTCACATCGGTGCGTTCAAGGGGATGGTCCCAGAGTGGCCATCCCCCTCCCCCTTACCATTCCAATCCTTTCTCCCTTCGGAGTTTCCTGTGAATCCAGCCTCTTCTGTGAACCTCTTTGGACAACTCAAATCTCACTGAATTTCCGCTTTTCTGAACCCCAAGAGTCAACTCATTCAACAACAAAAAAATTTAATACGTTTGTATTCTTAAAATTTCTTTTCTTATCCGCCCCCCACTAGGCTATTAATTTCTTAAGAGGGGGGATGACACCTTGGTTTGATTCTCCAGGGGATCACTGAAACCTTCTGGTCATCTGAGTACAAAATGTGTGTGAGGGGGTATGAGTTTTCCAACCCCCATCAGATGCCTCAGTGATTAACCAGTGACTACCATCGTGGGAGCTTAATCATTCCAGGGTGGAGTCAACAGCCTGCTAAGACCAACGGATTCTTTTCTCTGCCATTTCTCCTAGAAATTGCAGTTACTCTTATGCCCTGAGCATGTGTTTTGATCTGTGTAGATGAGAACTGAATCTAGCTTCATTTAAATATAGACTGAACATAAATGTATTCATTGCTTTCCGGCCCGTTACACAGAGGTCTCTCATGTACGTCAGTTTCAGAATTCTACACTCGTACAAGAACTCAGGTCTACATCATATCTATATCACACCATAGTATTAAGAACAGTGCTGCACGGGGGCACCTGGGTGGGTCAGTCAGTTAAGCGTCTGACTTCAGCTCAGGTCACGATGTCCCGGTCGGTGGGTTCGAGCCCCGCATCGGGCTCTGTGCTGACAGCTTGGAACCTGGATCCTGCTTTGGATTCTGTGTCTCCCTCTCTCTCTGCCCCTCCCCTGCTCACGCTCTGTTTTTCTCTCTCTCAAAAGTAAGTTAAAAAAAATTTTTTTTAATTTAAAAAGAACAGAGCTGCACAACTAAAACCTGGAACGCAGAGCTTACAAGAATCTGTAATATATTGAATTTTCTCCGTCATCATTATTTTTATTAAGTTCTATATATTCTTACTTTTGAAAGTCAAATGGTTCAACACAGCTTAAAATGAAAAACAGGGGGTGCCTGTCTGGCTCTGTGAGTAGAGCGTGTGACTCTTCATCTCAGGGTCATGAGTTCAAGCCCCACGTTGGGTGTGGAGCCTACTTAAAATTTTTAAAAATTTAACAAAATTTAAATGAAAAACAATAGTCTCCTGCCACAACCTTCCCACCCCCCCGAGGCAGCTGGTTCCACTCCTTTAATCTTTATTCTGGCATATGCCTCCATAATTAAAAATAATGTGTTGACATTATTATGTGAATTACTAATACAAATGTAATTTACGCTCATATAAATATATAATATAGTTATATTTACTAAAAATATTTTTAAACTTCTTGGTTTTTTCTTTTAAGATAGTATATATTTTCTATTATGGAAGATAAGATTTTAACTCTGCGACATTATATATATATATGTGTGTGTGTGTATGTGTGTGTGTCTGTATATATACATATGTGTGTGTGTGTATATATATATACTTGCATCTATGTACATATATATATAGGCACTTCCCCTCCCTTATCTTCTCAGTTATTTACTTCATTTTTTTGCGAACCCGACATCCAGGCTGTACATTTTATGTTATGCAGTGATCTTTCATAACTGAGTACAAACATTTGGTCTTTTGGTTAGATTTCCTTTTCTTATACAATTTTTTTGTTCTCCCTAAAAGTAATGATTGTCCTTTTTTCTTCTATTTGCTTGGTTTTCTCTGTTTTTGCCACTGATCTGTCCCCAAACCGTTGTCAGCTCCCCTGACAACACTCATCCAGCCCTCAGTGGCCAGAAGCCCCGAGCTGTCCTGTGCCAGCCTCTCTGTAGACCCGCAGCCCAGATGCCAACTTGGACATTCCTTCCACCACCAACCAGTATGTGGCTTCCCTTTATTTCAGGTGAGATGGAGACCTGTTTCCTAGATCCTGTGTCTTAATTTCCCTTGGTTGGCACCCTCGTGTAGGGAGGACTCTTGCCAGTAGACTTCTGAGAAAGGCTAAGGTGGTGGTACCTTTTTTGAGACTTCAGTGTCTGAAAATATGTTTATGCCACTCTCATTCTTAATAGTTTGGCTGGTCTAGTAAATACTGTTTTATTTCCGCACTACCCGAGATCTCTTGGTCACCTTTCCCTCGGTAAACCTCCCACGTCTCGGGTCTCACTTTTCCAAGATAACATCTAGAATGTGCCCCTTGGCTGCTGGGGTTGGGGAGGGAAATATGTAGCCTAAATTCTTCCAATGACACGTACGTGGGTAAGACTTGGGTTCCGAAGTCAGCAGTGTGAGAGGCGCCTGGGTGGCTCGGCAGTTACTCAGTCGACCTCTGAGGTCGGCTGGGTTCATGATCTCATGGTTCACGAGATTGAGCCCAGCGTAGGGCTCTGCACTGACAGCCCGGGGCCTGCTTGGGATTCTCTCTCTGCCCTTCCCCACACACTCTCTGTCTCAAAATAAATCAATAAACCTAAAAAAAAAGTAAGCAACATGAGAAAGTGGCTGTTTCCTTTTTTATTTTTTTTATTTTGTGGTAGATTATGGAGGCGGCGACCTACTCTGTGGGGGAGGGATAGCTCGATACAGAGCTGACTCATCGTTGTTGTAAGCTGTGGTATCCGGAGAAGTGTGGTAGTGTGGATGTTTTCTCAGGTACAGTCCCCACGATGGTCTTTGGGTGTGGGTCCTGGCAACATGGTGTGCAAGCATGCATTCTCTTACTTACCAGAAAAGCCCATAAACAACCCAAACAATGTAACGTCAATAAACTTCTTATCTGCTTACATCAACCGTATAGATTCTGCTGTTTACAATGAAGAATGCTGATTTGGCTGGGTATAGAATTGTAGCTTCGAAATCATTTTCCTTCCGAATTTGCAAAGCATCGTTCGATGGTCTCCTGGTTATGTTTCTGTTGGGAAGTCTTAGTTGAGAATCTGTTGAGTTCTTCTGTTGAGAAATGACTTCGTTTTCTCCTCGAAAGCAGTGAGGCTATTTTTTTAATACCAAATACTTTGAAATAGCTATTCAAAATAACATGGCATGGGTTGCATTCATTGGGCTGCCACACACAGTTGTACATGTTGTGCACTGTACCACTCTGGGGAATACTATTCCCATAACATTCACAGACACAACCTATATGGCCGTCCATGATGACACTGTGGACATCCTGTGGGACCTTACAACCTAGAGGTTGCTATCCTTGAGCTCTGGGAAATCATTGGTATAACCTTTCTTTCTCAACCATTGTCTTCGTTCTATCTCTGGAATACCTATTAGTCAAATATTGGGCTTCATAGATTCGTTTCCTCATTTTCTTATCGGGTCTCTATTTTTCATTCCATGTCTCCTTGTACCACTTTCTGAGAGATTTCCTCCACTTTATCTTCCAAACTTCTACTGAATATTTAACATCAGCTATGCTATTTTTAATTTACAAGACTTCTTTTTAAAAATAGCAGCACTCTGTTCTCCAGGATCCAAGATCTTATCTTATTTCTCGGAAGAGATCAATTAGAGATTCACTCACTTTTTTTTCTCCTTTTCGATTTTCTTCTGTTCACTGCATCCTTTCCTTTCTCTTTCCTTCTCATCCACTCTTCCTCCATCAATTATTGGGGTCTCGTGTTTATGTTAGAGACGATATTAAAAATGCCTGGCGATCGATGGCATTGGTATTTCTGAGACGGAAGCTGTTTGGAATATGTGTACAGTGTGGCTTCCCTCTGCATGCCTGCTTTCCTGAGGATCCCAACTGAGAGTCCCGGAGGTCTTTTCTCCTGATCTAGTCTATTTTCCCCCCGAAAGAAATCCGCCTCGGGTTGGGTGTGGCAGGCAGGGAGAGGCGAAGCCTGAGCAGCCAGTATTCTCAGATCGGAGTGCAGGCAGTGGCTCCACACTACTGCGTGCGATTATCCCGAGGGGTCCATGAGGCAAGCAGGTAAAGCACCGAATTTAACTTACGATTGTGAAATCAATGGGACCAAACGCTCCAAGAAGTGTTTTCCTTTATTTCTCTCATCTAGTCAGCATGTTACTGTGGCTTGCCCAGGACACCTTCTCGCCTAGATGGACAGAGACACATTGACCAATATTCTTCCTTGGTTCTTTGTTCTCTAGACATCACACAGAGCACTATCCTTCTCTTGGGACAATACGTTCCTGCAGGCAAGATAGACAGGCAGCTAGATAATTCGGATACAGATACTTGCATCAGTTATGGCTTTCTTTACATCAGTTACTTTTTTATTTATTTATTTATTTATTTATTTATTTATTTATTTTGGACAGAGAGAGTGCATGCACAAGTACGAAGCAGAGGAGGGGCAGAGAGAGACACACAGAACGTGACGCAGTCTCCAGGTTCCGAGCTGTCGGCATAGCTAGCGCCTCGTGCGGGGCCTGAACCCAGGAACTGGGAGGTCGTGACCGGAGCCAAAGTCAGACTCTTAACCAGAGGAGCCACCCAGGCGCCCACACGTCAATTACTTTTGATGAACCCCTCACAACGCTTTGCTTATAGTACAGCTCTCCTGACTCAGCCGGATGACCGCCCATCTCAACAAGAACGTTCGTGATCATCTCTTGGGATGGGTTGTGCTTCCCGCTGGCGGCTCTGACCCATTTATGATGATTCTTATTAACCTTAAGAAAGTGATTAAGAATTACAAGAGGGAAGCCTCATCCTTAAATTTTAAATATGACACTTATATGGAGCCGCTAGTCCACTAAGTACCCACTAATGGTGTGAGTTCTTCCCCCTTCTTTAGGTGTGGTTTAGACGTTTTCTTTTAAAGACTGAGCAAATTAGTAAAACTAGTAAATTAGTAAAAATGAGTAAAGATCACCTTATTTTAAGCACAGAAAACTATTCTAAAGGACAACCAGGCAGGAATTATAAATAAAAAAGAACTAGAAAGTAGAGAAAGGGAGGGAAGTAAAACCAGCAATATCCCGGAGAAGCAAGATCTATGAAAACATAAGAGGGAAAAGTTTTATATATTGTTCTCTCTGAAGAGACCCAGGACGTGTGTTGAAGGCCAGATTTTCAAGATATTTCCGACATCCTACAAAACAATTAAGAATGGAAGGGAAATAGAAAAATAGCAGCCTTCTTAAAACAAGGAAGGCTTTGCACACGTATATATTTAACCGGTGGCAAACACATTGTGGGAGAGCTGATAAGGAGCCCTCCGTGGCAGCCACTATTAATTCAGTGAAGCAAGTTCATGCATATTTTATTCCCAGATACTGCCTTATTATAATTTTCTTCCTAAAGATATTGTAACCCTAAACCATTCCTGTCAAAAAAAGATTTGGAAAAGATTGCTATTTTTCTGCCAAAACCCATTTACCCTTCCTCTTGGGAACAGTCTGGATGGTATTTGCCAGTTAGATAAGGCCATATGATGAAATTCGGGCCAACAGACAAGAGCAGAAGCGAAGGGTGCTACCTCAGGGTGTATGCTGTTTCTCTGAGCTACGATCCAGACACGGTGGTGGCCCAGCTTGGATCTTGCACATCGTGACCGTGTCCTGGGGAATGTGTCCTCTGTGGAGCACAGCCGGCCTGGACTGCTCCCTTTGGAACAGTTAAGCGAAAGAGAAGTTTCTCTCTGTCACAGGCTTCGCTTAACTATCTTAACTATTAAAATCACACTGTCTATTTCTGTAGGTTCCTGTCGCTTTCTAAACTAGTCTAGCCATCTCTCTGCAAATTGCCTCAATTCTGAGCAGTACTGACTTCTGCCAACAGCCACCATCAACAATATGGGAAGGTAATGAAAAATCTGTCCGAGAAAACTACTTTATATTGAAAAGTGTTGGGGCGCCTGCGTGGCTCAGTCAGTTAAGGGTCTGACTCTTGACTTCCGCTCAGGTGGTGGGCTCGTGGTTCCTGAGTTCGAGCCCAAGGCTGACAGCGCAGAGCCTGCTCGGGATTCCCTCTCTTTCTCCCCCTCTCTCCTCCTCCCCTGCTCATGCTCTCTCTCTCAAAATAAATAAATAAACTTAAAAAAAAAAAAGTGTAACATACGTCTTAAATCGCTCTTCTAATTCCGTCCTAAAGCCCTGTAGGATAAGTCGTGTTTGAGGTTTCTGTTTCAGACATCTACTGTTTATTGAGATAAGAGTATTGTTTAGAGTTAAAGTTAAAAACAAAATGTAATTGTTAACGCCCCTCCCCACCCCCAGGTCTGGCACTTTCGGGCAAGATGACCAAGGCGGTGAAGCGACGGCTGAGAATTGCCTCACGGTGTTCTTCGCTTCTTCAGTCCTATTCTATCATCAGTACGGTTCAAATTTCACTGTAAGAGACAAAAGGTGTGAATGTTTCCTGTTTGTCATTAGAACCGAAAGCTTTATTTGAGTTTATTTTACAAATTGGCTGCACGGGTTTTACATGACCCATTGGTTTGAATTTCCTTCACAATTACCTACTTTGCACACCGCCCTTTTGCACTTTGATAGGCTACGAAATACAACCACACAGTCCGCGGTTAAAATTATTGAGAGAACTTCTCATCTAAGTGGAACATTTGTTCTCAATCATCACTTCGAGCGTACGTCACTGAGGCGACCTCTCTACATACTCTCAATCTACTTGACGTCGATATTTGCTAAAAATTCCAGTTCAAAATATAAAATTCTTGGGATGGGGGGAGGTTTTCTCTAACTGCTGTCGCATATAAAACGCACAAATCCCGTTGGGAGTTTTTCCAATTGTCGTTGCCTGAGTTCTATTCAGGTTAATTGCAGAGTGCCTATGCAACCATGCTAATCAATATAAGGGGAAAATCCTTTAAAGAAAAGGGAAGGCCAGGATGAGGAAGACTCACTTATTTACCCAGTGTAGACATAATGCACGCTCATTAAAGGAGTATTAGGGAGAGGCCGTTCGAAAGACAATAGTCATATTTGTACTAGACCTATCTATGTGTACTGTACTTTGGAGTCTTCAATACAGAACTGAAATTTGAATTACTTCATAATCAGCACATCGTGGTGAACCGGAACACTAAATACAAAAAGCAAAGGGAAGACAATGACAGGTACACAAAAAGGATTACATGTGGCAGAGAGGAAGCAAAGTATCAGCCAGGCAATGACAAATCAATTGCAGCTTTGAGGACTAAGATAGTTAGCCTCAAGTTGTCTTGTTTTGTTTTGTTTGAATATGGCACTACGTACATTCCGGGGTCCCTTAATCAGAAAATTCAGCATTTCCAGGATACTACCCACAGTATGCACAAAAGAAGACGGGCGTGCCTGGGTGGCTCAGTCTGTTGAACATCCGACTCTTGATTTTGGCTCAGGTCATGATCCCAGGGTTGTGAGATCGAGCCCCGCATTGGGCTCCACGTTAAACATGGAGCCTGCTTAAGATTCTCTCTCCCTCAGGGCGCCTGGGTAGCTCAGTAGATTAAGCATCCAACTCTTGGTTTCAGCTCAGGTCATGATCTCACGGTTCACGGGCTCAAGCCCCGCGTTGGACTCTGCACTGACAGTGCAGAGCCCGCTTAGGATTCTTTCTCTCCCTTTCTCTCTCTACCCCTCCCCTCTCTCTGTCTCTAAGATTCTCTTTCCCCCCCTCCCGTCCCTCTCCCCTCCCCCCCCACTCTCTCTCTCTCTCTCTCTAAAAAAAACAAAAAGAAGACAAAAATATAAGCAAAAAAAACCTCTCTCGTTGCCCCAAAACTAAAGCTGAGCACATTACTCATAACAGAACATCCTATTCTCAGATTAGAAACCCATTTCCTATTATCCTAGAGTCAATTCTGATAAGCCTGCTTATTGGTGTCTTTAATTCAACATAGGAAATCAGGATGGGGAACCGGGTTTGAGGGAGGAGACAGGAAAGTATAAACCACAAAGACAGAAGTGCGAGCACTCTGAGATCCTTTAAAGTACAAGGGACTTGTGGGACCTCCAGCAGCCTGCCGTGGCTTCACGTCCACATACCCATGCCACCATGAAAGCACTCAGCCATTCAAGGAAGATCAAACTACGTTATTATTTCACAAAGGCAAATTAGTGCACCACAGATTGCTTCTTAAAAGAATTTTATCGAAAGCAGTTTTGTTTTAAATTCTAGACCTTAATAGACCGCTCCATTAGAAAATTCACTTGTGAAAACCAGGCTAGATAGGATTTTACTACTAGTAATCTGATGACAGTGAACGAACTCTCTCTCTGACCTCTACTCATAGAATAGTCACTGACCTAATTTACAGTGGGAGGAAATACACCGATTCTTTTCCCCCAATAGATCTGCTTGCCCAGGCCCCGGTGACCAATGGTGTAAGGCTGAGGCCGGTGCTATTGAACACAACAATCCTAAAACATGCCTGAAATCTGTCCAACGTTTCCTTCCGAATCAGGCTATAGAAAGAAAACAGAACAGAACGAGGAAATGGCGGAGACTGGACTCGAGATGCGTGCAACCCCGAAAGCAAGTCAGAGCAAGGCCCCTGGGCTGAGGCAACACTTTCAAAATGACTTCAGATGACTGGAAGTTCTATTTTTAAATAATTTTCCTTAGTTTAGCTCTCAAGATGTTTGCAAGATGACACAGAGATCACATCAAATTCTGATCTTTGGGTTTCAAAATCTACTTTTTCCATTAGAGAATTAAAGACTTCACTGCCTTTTTTTTAAGTGACAAGCTCAGAATTACTCTGTCAGTGGTAATGCCCCGTAATTGTAGAATCCAATCATTTTTACTTAATTTCACATCCACCAAATATTGTCCCAAGCTCACGCTTTCCTTCAACCCACTCTTTCAACAAATACTTACAGAGCATTTACTCTGCTAGTTACTAGGTTTGAGCGCAGAGACTCAACAGGGAACATAATATATAGTCCGTGCCTAGTGCACTTAGTACATTTAGGGAATGAAATGGAATTCAATGCCATCTAGTTTCTTGGTGACTCTTTGAGATGGTTATAGACACTCCAAAGAGTAATAAGGCCTGGGCTTGTGATTTCATGTAACAATCGTTGAGCGTGACCATGACAGATCTGATACAGACACTTGAATGTCTCCGGTTATGGTTACCTGCATGTTAAATTATCAGAGGTCCAAAGGTTTAAAACCTATTTTTATTCGCTAATACTTTTCCTCCATATGGGCACGCTGAATACCAACCTAACTTTTAGAGTTCAACTTTCTCACCTTTTAGGGAAAGAGGGAAAACACATAAAATAAATTTTAAAAAGTAGTGAGATTAGCTCAAGATCCTCTTCTTTAATACAAAAATTACGGAGAAAACATGGCAACAGAAAGACTGTTTACCCAAGCTGAGGCTAACCAACTTTGATGTTCAAGGAACCCTAAGGCATTTCCTTTTCTTAGAGAATATCTGAAGGAATATGAACCAATCTGGCTGCTGAGAGTAAGTAAATTACATTCACCACATTTCCACCGCTTCAACTGCTCGACCCAGCACTGCTACTAAATATATAAACCTGGGATGACAGCAGAGAATAAATGCTGAGTGTAAGGGAGTTACAACACGACACTTCTTCAAAAAAACAAAAACAAAAACAAAGCGGAGCCAAAGAAAGACAATGGGAAAGACACAGATCTTTTAGGCGAGACCGCTAAAAAAACGCGTTGCCGTGCAATACAATCTTAGGATTCGTTAATTTTTTTTTTTTAAACACACACCTTTGAGAATCTCAGTCGAGGAGTTGGGACTCTAATTCAAAAATGAAACCGAACCCAGAAGAAATCGGTTTCTTCCGAACAGTCATGGGCTTCTAGAATGCTTTTTAGGAAATTATAGCTAATTAGCCTCTTCGTATGTGTAAGTTTTAAGCATATCCAAATTTTATACATGTCTACATAAAGGGGAGAAGAGGAAAGAGCCATATTTAGCTAGGTAATTCAAATAATTTTTCCCCCAAGTTAATCAGCGACGCCATGAGGCAAACCTTATCTTGCCTGAAAAAGCAGAGATGCGTGATTAGTTAACATTTAAAAAAGTTCATTAGTTAACATTTAAAGGAAATTGTCCTGCTAACCCATGGCATTCTTCCAAAAATGTGGTTAAGCAATGAACGCAAGCTCAAATGTGCCTAGACACGTGACACATAAACAGATGCCATTATCAACTGTAAAGTAAAACATCCAAAGCAGCTGTTTTTACTCTACGATAAACAATATACCCCGATTATATATACCCAGGTGTGCTTGTAAACTAAATCCGATTAACACGTGTTAAACTTAATAGATTCCCGTGGTCTCCAGATGCCAGACTGGATAAAAATTAGGGCACTGCTTTGGTTACCCTTTGAAACATTTGAATCTGTGCTGAGAATAAGTGAAACGCAAAACCCTGATACTCAGACGCTGTGCTGGCTAACACAATACCTGCACTTCCCTGTTTAGTAGCCATCCTCTATGGTTTGACAGGAATTATAATTAGAAATAATGAGAGCAATGTCCTCAGTTACTCCACCTTTAAATTACATTTCTCAAAGACTTATCCTCTGAAATGACTAATGATTATCCTACCCTGTTCACGTGAGAACTTAAGAAACCTCCCTCAGAATTCCGTGACAGCTTTACCTACGGAAAAAAGGCACATACGTGTAAGAAAAGCTCCCACAGGTGTCACTTTTGAAATTCAAAGACGGCCTTAGCCAAAAAGACATTGCGAAAGTAAAATTACACATTTTATTCATTCATTCCATCAGCTGAGAATCGCTCTATTGTACAAATACAGCATTGTACAAAAAAATCACAAAATGTTACAAAATAAAAAAGTACAAACTGCAGTACTTAATAAATAGGACTGAAAGTAGTTAAAGTGGAAATCAGGTTGGGAACATTGTTTGACCCAGCAAACCATACAGGATCTGTTTACAGACATTTTTATTTGTACATAATACAGGGCAATCCTATTTTGCCTTCTGAGAGAATTTAAAAGGAATAAAATATTAAGACGGTATTCTCCTGCTGTGAAACAACCGCCACGGTTGATTCAAGGCATTTATGCTGTTAGTTTTTCAAATCTCTTAGTTGAATCCGAGAAGCTCTACAAAGCAGGAGGCTTATCTTGTCACAAAGTTAAAATGCTTCTATAACAAAATGACAAATATAAATAAAAACGGTTCAGAGCACCAATCTACTCTAAATGCCAACCAAAGTACAAGAAGAGTTGTCACTGTACCATCAGCAAACATCAGACTTTCATTCAAGTAAGCTGGTACTATCCCTTAAAGAAAACTCCCACAACCTTCCCTTAAGTGTTTCTCTTTAAAAGGTTTACCATTTCTAGAAAAATAATGATTTCCAAAACAACAAATCTGGTTTTCATCAAAATGGAATGGGCCAATCAGTCTGGTAACACGAATGCATCGATATCCACTCGAAATAATTGTCTAAGAATCGTAAAATTCAAAGTGAACAACATAAAATCACTACTAAATCACAAAACTCTGTTCAAAGTAAGAAACTTCATGTAAAGCGCTTCTCCGGATTTATGCTGGAAAGCCGTCAAAATGGAACACACGTCATAGATGAAGGTACACCAATTTTTAAAAATGTTGTGCAAAAATACATTTGTGTAGAAAACAGATGACCAGGAATGAACAAATTTACACCGTGAGAAACTAGCTTGCAAATTAAGTAGTGCCAACTTTATACAGCAAATGATAAATAGCAGTAGAACAGTAGGATCACCGAAAGCCATCATGAAACATCATTTAGGAGCCCAGCAACCTTCAGCTCTGAGGAGAAAACATTCAAAAAAATGATTAAGGCATTACACCTACAGTAAATCTACTAGGAAGTTTAAAAGTGCTATTACCCTGATTAGAGTTCATAATTCTCCCGACACAAATCACGAATGCAATTCTCCCAGGGTGTGGGTTTTCGGCCACTTCAAGAGCATGCATTTTGTTCAATATACATTTTGGACAGAGATATGGCCATGGATTTGGCAAGTTCCTCATCGCGTTTTCTCTGCACTTGAGTCTGTTTGCACCAACTGTCATACTCTGGGTTAGGATAGGAATGATCGAACACCGCATCATAATGTCCATTACTGAGCCAACTGAGCCAAATACTAGGCCTTAGGGAATCCTCTGGGCCCAAATAGTGAATCATGGTAGACACCGTGGGGCTCTCCAACCTCCCTCCAGTAGTTAAATGTATATTCACATTCAGCATCTGCCCCATGGCCAGCAGCTCCGGGTACCCGGCCCACGCCCCGTCTTGAGCAGCAGCGATGATGAACTCCCCCACGTCGCCCTCAATCAGGGGGCTAAAGTGGTCAAGGTGATCGGCGATGTAATGCACCGTCTGTTCCCTCAGCTCTCGGTGCAGGCTCTGGTCCCCGTACACCGTCTTGCTGACCGCCCGGTAGAGGCAGTTGCCGTCGGGAATGATGTGAAAACGGTACTTATTCCTCTGTCGCAGGTACTTGTCCTGCCTCTCCACCTCCGCCAGGTACAGGGCCAGTTTCTCGTCTCTGGGATCCGACCTGGAGACGATCACCGCCTCGGCCCCGCCGCTCTGGGCGGCCTCGCCGCCCCGCGCCGGGGGCGCCTCGGCCTCCGGGTCGGGCCGCCGTGCCTCGTCCGCGGCGGGAGGGTCGCTGCGGTCGCCCGCCCTCTCCCAGCCCCGGAGGCTCCTGTCCGCCGGGTGCTCCTCGCCCCACGGGCCGGGGCTGGGCTCCGGGCTCCCCGGGGGCGGCGCGGGGCCTCGGTGCTTGGCGGCGGCCAGGGCCTGGCGGTGCTCGCTTAGTCGGAAGTTTCTGTCGGGGCCCTCGCGGGCCGCGTCCAGGCCCGCGGGCTCGGGGCAGTCGGGCCTCAGCAGCTCCTCCAGCAGCCAGGCCGAGGAGCCCCGGCGCGGCGGGACCGGGGCGGCGGGCGCCGGGGCCAGCAGGAGGCAGCGGCCGCGCTGGGCGGCGGGCGCCGCGGCGCCGGGCTCGGGCCCGTGCAGCAGGAGCCGGTCGGCGCCCAGGGCCCGCACCGTGATCTGCGCCGTGGACGTGTAGTGCGGCGGCAGCGGCGGCTTGCAGGACCCGCCGGGCGGGCCGGCGGCGGCCGCGGCGGGGGCGGCGGCCCCGGACACCATCTCGAAGCAGGAGGAGAAGGCGGGCATCTTGGCGGCGGGGGCGGCGGCGGCTTCTCGGGGCTCGGCGGCCGCGGCAGGCTGGCACTCACCGGTCTCGGGCTCTGGCTCGCCGCTGGCGGGGCCCGGGGGCTGCAGCGAGACCTTGAAGGGGGCGGCGGCGGCGGCGGCGGCGGCGGCGGGAGGAGCGGGCGCTGCGGCCGTGGGACCCGGTCCCCCGGCTGGGTAGTGGGTGCAGACGCTGCTGTAGAGCTGCATGTCCCTGCCCGCCGCTCGGGCCCCTTATAGGCGCGGCGAGCCCCTGTGAAGGGGACACACCCTCCGGGCCCGGGGGAGGGGGCCGGCCCGGCGCGATGACCCAGTGCCCCTAGAATAGAAATGACCGAAGGGCCACCGGCCGCCGGCGCGTCAAGAGCCGCAAATAGAGCCCGGGTCCCCGCCAAATTCCTGCTGCGCCACAACGCGCGGTGGGGGCGGGGAGGGGACGCGCGCTCGACCCCGGCCGGCGCGCTCGGCCCGCAGACCCGGGGCGCCGCGCCCGCCTGCCGCTGCTCCGGCCCGCGGCGGCCGCTGGGGACTGTCGGAGGAAGCCGCCCGCCCCGCTGGAGCGCGTCCCGACAGCGAGGAGCAGTGCAGGGCCCGCGGAGGGGCCGGGAGGCGGGGCCGCGGTTGTTTACCTCAGGCCGCGCGGCCGCGTCACGTGGGCCCGTTGGAATGCGCGGCTCGTCGCGGCGCCCCATTCAACAGCGCGGGCTCGCCCCGCCCCCCGGCCCGCGCCCCGCCCCGTTCGGCGGACGCCATGGGCGTGGCCGCGGCGCTGGTTGGGGCGGGGAAGGGGGACGGGCGCGCGCGCGCGCGCGGGCGCGCGGGCAGGGCGCGGGCTGGAGAGCGCTGCGCCGGGGTGGCCTGCGCGGGCTAGGCGTTCCTGGCCGCGGCGGGCGAGGAGGCGGTGACAACTCTCGCCTGCTCTGCCACAGGTTTCGGTGCTGCGCCATCCTGCACTGCGGCTGCGGATTGTGGCGGGATGGGCGCCGCTCAGGGAAGCTACGATGCTTTCACAGCGTGCGTTTCGGAGGAAGTTTCAGGCTCGGAATGGAGGACGGAGCGCCTCCTTAAAACCTGCGTGGCCTCTGCAGGGCCCTGGCACCACTGCCGTCGTTTTGAGTCAGTTGTTTGGATTAAAATGTTAACGTAGCGTGACGCCTCGCGTCCTCCCCAGGACCTTGCTGCCCTGCTTAACCGAAAGCAACTTTTCTGCACCCCCTACCCCCTGTCGACTGGCAAATACATGCATAACTTGGGCGAAAGGAAGCCCTTCAAACAGCCTTTCGAAATACCAAATGCCTAACTACCTCGGGCCCTTGGCAAATAGAGGCGGCTACTAACCGTGGGTCAGAGTCGTGATGCATACCGAGGTCGTGTAGAATAGTGAAGACTTATGCTCAACTGTTGTACCCTCTCTGTAAAATAGAGCTAGAATACTCCTGTGATCAACCGCGGACTGACTTTACAGGAGCGGCAGCTTTTGCTGCATGCTGAGCTTTGATCACGTGCAAGTAACAGGCCCTAAACATTCAAATTGAACCTGGAAGCTCTTCCGTAGCTTTAAGAAATGCGGAAGTAGGGGCGCCTGGGTGGGCTCAGTTGGTTAAGCATCCAACTCCACGTTTGGGCTCAGGTCGTGATCTCATGGTTCATGGGTTCAAGCCCCACATGGGGCTCTGTGCTGAAGTCTGGAAGCCTGCTTGGAATTCTGTCTCTCTCTCTCTCTCTCTCTGCCCCTCCCCTGCTCGCTCGCTCTGTCTCAAAAATAAATAAACTTTAAAAAAAGTTTTTTAAAAAAGAAATGGGGAAATAGCCGTGGGCTACGGTGTACGCGTCCGCCCTCCCTCAACCTTCCGTTGAAATGTAAATGCCATGAATGAAAATACTTTGTCGCGTTCGCTGTTACGGTGACCTAGCAGTGTACCTGGCACACAGTTGGGGCTAATATTTACTGAATGAATTAATTAACGGAGAATGTGGGTCCCCAAGGTTTTAAAGTTTGGAGAAACCAGAACTGGGATCCCGGTCTCCTGGCACTGGCCGGGGCTTTTAATTTGCCACGGTAGGCGGGGCCGGCGGAGGTGCGGTTTGGGGACCGTCGGGATCCCAGCAGTTGGCCCTTTGCTTGCGTCATGCCAACCGGTTAGGTAAATCCAGGCAGAAGGAAATAAAAACTGCTGGTGGGCTAGTTTGAAAGCTTGTAGCCCCCATGGCTAACTAGAAAAGGGAGAGGTTACTTAGATTTCATCACTGCTTTTGTGGGCGTGTCCGTGGCTCTGTGTATTAAGCACTTCGCACTGAGCTCTACCTTTAGCCCCAGTAGTTGGTGTTCTGAAACAGGAGACAAGACAGTTAAAAAAAAAAAAAAAAAAATCCCTCCACATTGACTAAGTACCCTTTATGTGCCTAGCAGAGCTAAGCATAGCAGGAGCCTGGAGGGAGATAAGGAAACTTCCATTTAAATCCTAAAACAAGAATGTGTTTTAACAGGTTTGGGGGCAACACAGGAACAATGTACCAAATTAGGAACAGACAGGTGAAAACAAAGATGTGAAAATACAAAATTTTTAACATACGTGAAGGCTTTTTTTTTTTTCCTTTTTATCTTGTGGGATTGGTGGGAGGATGTGGTGGGCTATGCCAGACCGCGTATTCACTATGGAATCAGTGTCCACTCTGTATCTCAATCTGGGAAGTCTTCCTGAAGGAAATGACACTTCAGGAAACTCAAAGCAGAAATGATTGCCAGGCTTGGGAATGGGAATTTTCCGCCTTAGGGAGGCTACTTCTTGCAAGTGATAGCAAAGCAATTAGGGTAGGAAATAGAGGGGCAAACCCAATTCCTGGATACTCCATCGGAAAAGAATTCCTAATGTTTCCATCCTGGAAACTCATCCGTCTAGCGTATTTTGGTGCTGTGAAGAACATTGGCAGGAGTTGAGGAAAATAGGGTTCTAAACTAAAATTACCATTTTTGAAAGGGCTGGAAAAACAGGACATTTTACCATCAACCAACGGGTAGCGACAAAACAAGCAATAGGTTAAAACAAAACAAAACAAAACAAAACGGACAAGGCGTTTAATCAATGAATATTTATCGAGTACCAGCTATGCCCTCAGCATGCTGCCAATTACAGAAAATTGAGAAACAGATCCTGTCGAGCAGCCCAGGTAGCAGAAACCTAGCCATCAAAGGCATCTTTATAAAATAGGACCAATCCTGGCATGTTTTCGGAAAGTATGTATATCTAAATATCACCATCTCTTAGCTACGGTTCCTTTAAAGATAATAAAACCTCCTCACCCTCAAGATAAAACTTTTAAAAATGCAAACATTCATCCATTTACTCATTCACTAAATAATCATTTTTGTAGACACCTAATATAAAAAACAATCTTGAAAAAGAACAAAGTTGGAGGACTCGTGCTTCCCTATTTCAAAACTTACTGCCAAGCTGTCAAGACCGTGTGGTGCTGTCATAAAAATAAACATAGAAATCAGTGGAACAGAATAGAGTCCAGAAACAAATCCACGTTTTTGGTCAATTGACTTTGCCAGGGTGCCAAGACAATCCAGTGGGAGAAAGAATAGTCTTTTCAACAAACGGTTCGGGGACAACTGGAGATCTGCAATACAAAACAATACAGTTGAACCCTTACCTCACAACATATACAAAAGTTAATTCAAAATGGTTGAAATACAAGAGGTAAAACTATTAAATCCTTAAATGAAATTAGGAAATCTCAGCCCCATGGATCAGGCAATGATTTGTTAGGTGTGATTCCAAAAGCACAAATGACAAAAGAAAAAATAGGCAAAGTGGACCTCATTAGAACTAAAACTTTGTGCTTCAGACGACACCCCAGAGAAAGTGGAAATAGAAACTGAAGAATGAGAGACTATTTACGGTTCATGTATCTGATGAGACTTTAAAATATATAAAGAATATATGAAGAAGTCTTAGCATTCAATGATGAAAGACAACCCAGTTCTTTAAATAGCCAAGTAATTTGAATAGATATTTCTCCAAAGAAGATATTCAAACAGCAAATAAGCGCATAAAAAGAAAAAAATCATTAGCCATCAGGAAAATGCAAATCAAAACCCACAGTGAGATCTACTTCTCACCCATTAGGGTAACTATACCAAAAAAATCAGACAATGGCAAGTGTTGGAGAAAAGGTGAAGAAAACAGAGCCCTTGTACATTGCTTATGGGATTTTGAAATGGTGCAGACACTTTGTAAAACAATCTGGCAGCCCCTTCAAAAGGTGACACCTAGACCCCTAAGTACAGAACCAAGAAACGAAAGTCCAAAACTTATAAAGTACAAGTACAAAAACTTGTAAATCAGCTTTGTCATAGCAGCATTATTCGTAATACCCAACAAGTGCAAAGGACCCAGTATCCATCAACTGATGAATAGATAAACAAAATGTGGTATATCCACAATGAAATATTATTTAGCCATAAGAAGAATGATACATGCTACAACCTGAAAACATTCTAAGTGAAAGAAACCGGATGTAAAAGGTCACATGTGTCACATAATTCCATTTATATGACATATCCAGAATAAGCAAACCCCTAAAGATAGAAGATAGATTCATTGTTGCCAAGGACTAGGGAGGGACTACCAATGGGAATGGATTTCTTCTTGGAATGTTAGAAACACTTCAAATTAGATTATGGTGATGGCTGCACAACTCTGGGGATATACTAAAAAAAAAAACACTGAATTGAGGGGCACCTGGGTGGCTAAGTCGGTTGAGAGTCTGACTTCTGCTCAGGTCATGATCTCACAGCTCGTGTGTTCAAGCCCCACATTGGGCTCTGTGCTGATAGCTCAGAGCCTGGAGCCTGCTTCAGATTCTATGTTTCCCTCTCTCTGCCCCTCCCCTCCTGGTGCCCGGTCTCACTCTCTCCTTCAAAAATAAATAAACATTAAAAAACAAAGAAACACTGAATTGAGCATTTTAAAAGGGTGAATTTTATGGCATGTGAATTAGTTCTAAATAAAGCTGTTTTTAAAAAGCCTACTATGAGTCACACATTCTATATATCTTAATGACTTTTCTGGCAAATTAATTGTAATTGTCAGCAGCTTTAGTGTAATTGTTAAAATGATATAAAAGAGTTGAAACTTCCTGAAATCAAATTGTTTAGGGCCAGGTAAAAGGATATTTGAAAAGCTGAGCCATTTGAATTCATAATTCATAAGTTTACACAAGCTTTTTGTGTAATCATCATGTTACAAAAAATAACTGTCCATTCTGTTCCAACAGTTACTGAGAACTACTATGCGTAAAGCATATGGGAATATGTCTCAACTTAACCATGTACAGAACCAACCAAACTTAAAATATATAGTGTATTGTGGGAAAAGATTCTGAAAAGTGCCTGAGACTTAGTGGGCTCTCAATAAATATTTTCTAAATATTGTCAAGTAAAAAATGGAACCTAAGCAGTAAAGGCAAGCATCTTGGGAAGTATTGTGTGGGTTGATATATATTTGTTCTATTATATGGACAATTTAAAGTGAACAAATAAATAACACCATAGCATGCAAACACCTCAGTGTTCTCTCTGCAGCACAATTACCACTGCTGACATGTCATGGGCTACAAGTGAAATTTCCAGACAGAAACGAAAGCTCCTTTTAATTATTTAAACCTTATAAGCTCTTCTGAAATTGTATTTATTAATATCATTGAAAATCCCTTTGTCTGAAGATCTCATAACGCCAGGAAATCTAAATTAATTTAGGATAACTGGATCAAGTAATCAGTAGATTTTTGCCTTTTATAGGAAAAAAAAAAATAGGACAAGGAACGGAGAAAAGACTGGGAAGTAAGTGTAATCACTTCCTAAGTTTAGGCTTGGAAAATGTGCAGACCCTTTTGATAAATAGTCCAACAGTTCCCCCAGTGACTAGCAATATGGCTCAAGTCCTTACTCAGGCAGTGGCAATGGCATTTTTTTTTGTGTGGATTCAATGGACTATTGAGAGAATAGAAGCAAAGCCAGGGCTGGTATTCACAGGGAGGTTCAGATGACACAATCTGAACAGAATAATCAGTTCCCACACAGCTTTGAGTCATTCCAGCACGAAGGGGAGGAGCCCAAACACCTCAGGTGTTCCCTGAATTCTGTTCATCGGATCTGGTATTAGCAAAGGAGTGGTTAGACCAGAAACACTTTGTTCTGTGCCCTGTTACCTGCTTCCGACTGCCTTAACCAATATGATGATCAGGTCTACTGATAATAACTAGGCCTGCTAGTTGGAGAGGAAGAAGTGGAAATATAAGGTATGGCTCCTAATAGGATTTGGATTTTATGTCCCCTCCCCCCAATTCCTCTGTTGAAATCCTAAAATCCTAACGTGCAAAGATGATGGTATTAGGAGGTGGGGGCTTGGGGAAGAGTTTAAGTCACAAGAGTGGAGCCCTCAGGAATGGGATTAGTGCCTTAGAAAAGAGGGTCCAGAGGTCCCCAGCCCCTCCCACCGTGTGAGGACACAATGAGATGTCTGTGACCTGGAAGGGGGCTCTCACCAAATGCGACCGAGCTGCACCCTGATCTCAGACGTCTAGCCTCCAGAGCTATGCGCAATAAATTTCATTTTTTTGTTGTTTACCCATCCTCCTTTTTAACTCTTCCCCCGCTTTTTTTTAATACCTCACCCATGAGCAATAAATTTCTGTTGCTTACAAGTTACCCCAGTCTCTGGTATGTTGTTATCAAAGCCTGGATGGATTAAGACAGCCCCTGTATACAAAGGGCTTAACATAAAGTAGCAAAAACAAGACATCACACACACACACACACACACACACACACACACACACACACACACTAACAATGCAGTAAGTGCTGTAATGTGTTGCCAGTGGTGGTTCTAACATTACTGAGCCATCTGGTTGTACGCCAACATGTTAAATATCCGCAATCGTGAATGTTCACACAGTTAAATATCTGTAAACAGGAGAACACGATAGGAATACAGCTCACCCCTCCCAGAGACCAATGGGGAGCACGAAGCCACCTTCACACCCCTCCCCCCCCCATACAGGTGGAAGGCCAGGTTGGGAGACACGCCCTTAAAGGCTAAGAGGTCGACTGTGAACACGCCCCGCCGTTACAGAACTATTTTGCCAAGATTAAAAAAAGGAGAAGATGGAGGGGGGAAAAAGTGCGTTATAAAAGATTAAAGCGAGGCAAACATGTAAAATTAAAAGTGCCATTTCCTTCCATCCCATGTCCCCTACCTCACACTGCAGAGGTGAGCACTGTCAACATTTTGTTACATATATTTCTAGAATGTTTATAAGCATGTAGGTTGTATATTTCACATACCTCTGTGCCTGTAGTAGGATTATACTGTGTGTGTTTCTTTACAATATGCTTTTGGCCTTCACTGCTACATACTGAACATTTTTCATGTCCTGTATATAGATCTACCTTGTTCTTTTAATGTCTAGCAAAATTTTCCAAAGTATGGATGTGGGGTAATCTATTTTTAATGACATATCAATTGTTCTAATTTTGTCACTAGTCAATGTCATGGAGAGCATCTTTGTACGTATATTTGCACCTTTAAATGCGGGTTCTTAGGACAATTTCTTCCAAACATTTTAGAAGGTAGTCCATGAGTAAGTTTATCGACCCCGGGAGGTTTTGAATGCCAGTGAATCTGATTTGTTCTGCAAACTGTTGCATTTATGAAACATATTTAATGACATTTAATTCTCCCCCATAACTCCAATTTTCCGTTGAGACACAGGGAAAATAGCACTTAATGATTATATTTCTTTTTTTTTTATGTTTGTTTATTTTTGTGTGAGCAGGAGAAGGGCAGAGAGAGAGCGAGACAGAATCCGAAGCTGACTCCAGGCTCTGAGCTGTCAGCACAGAGCCCGACACGGGGCTCGAACTCAATGAGATCATGACCTGAGCTGAAGTTCGACACTTAACCGACTGAGCCACCCAGGCACCCCAATGATTATATTTCTAAAGGCTCTCTCTTTATCATATGTAAACTTACACAGTGCTAATAAGGAGACATTTTTAAATGAATGAATGGAAACAAAATAAAAGAAATCATAGTCTCTTGGCTTCTGCAGCTTTATAACTGAGACTTCTCAACTTTCTGGAAACATCTTCCAGCTTAAGAATCTCAATCATCAAAATTATAAAAACTGCTGTGAAGCCAATGCTTTTTTTTTTTCAATGTAAAAACAGTTTTATGGGGTTTCTTATTATGAAAATACAAAAGACAGAAATGTTTTCCTAAAAAATCCATCCACTGAAAAAACAATTCCTGGGTCAATTGTATCTATGTCCGTGGTTCTCAGCCCAGGTGATCTGGCAATGTCTGGAGGCGTTTTTGGTTGTCACACTCGGATGGATGGAGGCAGCTACCGCCATCAGAGGTCAAGGATCCTGCTAAATATCCTATGGTGTATAGGACAGCCCCTTGTAGCAAATAATTATCTGGTCCCAGATGTCAATAGTACCAAGGTTGGCAAAACCTGAAACACATTACACGTGGGTACAGACGCAATGTTTTACAAAATGAGATCATATGCAGATACTGTGTTGTCACCTCTTTTTCTTACTTGATATGTCAAAATCTCTTCCATACTAAAAATACACCTCTCCGGACTTTTTCTCCGACAGCATTTGAATGAATCGGTTATCCTTAAGTCTTTTAGAAACCTTGTAACATCCTTACCCAAGGGATGTGTAAGTGTCAAGTGTGCGTTGTGCGACCTGCTTCATAATAATACCTGGAAATATGAAGACAACTAAAAAATATACCCTTTAGGGGCGCCTGGGTGGCTCAGTCGGTTAAACGTCCGACTTCGGCTCAGGTCACGATCTCGCGGTCCGTGAGTTCGAGCCCGGCGTCGGGCTCTGGGCTGACGGCTCAGAGCCTGGAGCCTGCTTCGGATTCTGTGTCTCCCTCTCTCTCTGCCCCTCCCCCGTTCATGCTCTGTCTCTCTCTGTCTCAAAAATAAATAAACGTTAAAAAATATATATATACGCTTTAAAGTGATTATTGCTTCCCCTGACTCTATCATTGTAGTGAGAGCTTTAATATTTATTCCTTACCGTGTCTCAAAGACTGTGAATTTTAGCTACCTTATCGAGACAGCCAATTCATCTAGCAGCTTCCTGCAAAGTGGTATAAACGGTCATGGCCTTGCATCTTCTTTTTTAGAGTTGTTAAAGTTCTGGATTTCTTGGGGTGCCTGGGTGGCTCAGTTGGTTAAGCAGCCGACTTCAGCTCAGGTCACGATCTTGCACTCTGTGAGTTCGAGCCCCGCGTCGGGCTCTGTGCTGACAGCTCAGAGCCTGGAGCCTGTTTCCGATTCTGTGTCTCCCTCTCTCTCTGCCCCTCCCCCGTTCATGCTCTGTCTCTCTCTGTCTCAAAAATAAAAAAAATAAAAAAATAAAAAAAATTTAAAGTTCTGGATTTCTTTATGCCACGGCCTTCCCACCCTTTTTTTGTTTTTGTTTTTTGTTTTTGTTTTTGTTTTTTTGTTTTTGTTTTTCACTGCAGCCTACAACAAGAAGTGTTACATTGAGACCAAGTGCACCGCTGTGTATATATGTATGTATGCATAACGGAAACAAGTTTCTTAAAATAATGCTTACTTTTACTATATACATGCATTCTAATTTAATTTTTCTTCGATATCCTGTTTTAAATTTTCATTAGAACTCCGGGGCACCTGGGTTAAGCATCTGACTTCAGCTCAGGTCATGATCTAGCAGTTTGTGGGTTTGAGCCCCACATCGGGCTCTGTGCTGACAGCTCAGAGCCTGGAGCTGCTTTGGAGTCTGTGTCTCCCTCTCCCTCTCTACCCCTCCCTCACCCTCTCTCGCTCCCTCTCAAAAAAAAAATTTTTTTTTTAATTTTTTTAAATAAATAAATGTTGACTATAACCCCAAATTCATTTCATGGCCCACCAATGGTTGTGACTTGGAATTTGAAAACCATTATGGCCTTGGTTTTACTCTGATTAATCATTGTATTTATAGCATAGGCTGACCCTTTTACTCCAATACATTTGCTGAGAAGATGGAATCATTGAAGAACAATGTAATTTTTCATTAAGTGAGCTAACCTGCAATTTATGTTCCCGCACACTTTTGAGGGTGAAAGGGGTTCCTCTTAATAATTATTCCAGTCATCAAGGATAAACCCAAAGTGTCCCAGACAAAATAGCAGGTGTGGTCACTCCATCAATAACTGACAGAAGAGAAAAGTTATTTTCGTATTTTTCCCTATTTTCTCCTACAACACATTCCTCTGTCATGTCCATGAAAATCTAGGATCTCTGATATTTGGTGCATGAGTCTTTTAGTTTGGTAGAATATGCTAGAATCAGGAGCTGTGGATTCTCCTCTCAACTTCAAAACTAAATGATCGGCTTTGAACAAATCTTTACGTCTCCCCGGCCTTAATTATTTCATATATAAAATAAGAGTTTAATGATCTGTACGATTCCTTTCAACTCTAAAATTAAATGACTTTGGGGCACCTTGCTGGCTCAGTCAGAAGAGCATGTGAGTCTTGATCTCAAGGTCGTGAGTTCAAGCCCCATGTTGATGAAGAGGTTACTAGAAAATAAATAAACTTTAAAATAAAAAACTAAAAAAAATTTAAGTGACTTTATACCATAGGAAACGATACGAAAAAAGCTTGCAATATACATGAGGTAACTAAGTCACATAATATCCCAGCTTTCCCCCAAAACATTATCTCTTAGAACATTTGAACACAAGAACATTTCAATACAAGTACGTTTCAATACAATACACTTGTATTGAATAAGAATAAGAATATACTTGGTGCTGGGCTCAAAGAATTAACAGCCAAATATGTAAGCGGATCGGAAGCCGAAAGTGTCCCCTTCTTTTGTCCACCCAGGCACGATCCCCTCGAAAAAGACAAGATGATTAGGTTAGAGTAAGTTTCTCGGATGAAACTGAAAAACAGGTAAGAAGAAAGAGTCTGGGGTTGAAGAAAACTCTGACAAGAGGCTAAATGAGAGGCTGACAATGTTGACATCACAATTTTGTTAAGAGTAGATCCTATTTTTCTTAACTTTATTTATTTTTAAGAGAGAGAGAGAGAGAGAGAGAGAGAGTACAAGTGGGGAAGGGGCAGAGAGGAAGACACAGAATCAGAAGCAGGCTTCAGGCTCTGAGCCGTCAGCACAGAGCCCGATGCGGGGCTCGAACTCACGAACCATGAGATCATGGCCTGAGCCGAAGTCGGACGCTTAACTGACTGAGCCACCCAGGCGCCCCAGAGTAGACCCTATTTAAATTCATGGTTGCAACCCTGTGTGTCGACTATAATTTCAAAAATAAATTAAAAAAATACACAGTAAAATAAAATCACGGTTGCTGAGTCAGTTAATCCTCATCGTTTTATTCAAATTGAATGAAACACAGCACATATGGTTTTAAGAGGTGCCGACCACAGAGGGCGTTTGTCATGTTCGTTACTGCCCAACATCTCTTGAAACATCCTTTTCGTACGGGAAGAGCCCTTCCTCCCCAGCAGGAAGACCGGATTCATTCTCCCAGCGCCCAGAAAATGAGGTCCGGGATTTGACCGGGACTCCGGCCATCTGACACACCGCGGGCCTGGCACTTCAGCTCGGAAGGGAGTGACAGGCACAAGAAGGTGTTCAGGGGACGCGTCCCCTCTCGGGGTTGCCAGCATCGTCTCTGCCCGTGTGGCACCCATGTGAGCACCAACAGGGTGATGGAGGCCTCCCCCTGGAGCAGCCCCTGTTAAAATGTGGGCTTGTGGGGTGCCTGGGTGGTTAAGCCTCGGACTCCTGACTTTGGCTCAGGTCATGATCTCGCAGTTTCCGTGAGTTTGAGCCCCACGGCCGCTCCATGCTGACCCTGTGGAGCCTGCTTAGGATTCTCTCCCTCCCTCCCTCTCTCTCTCTCTCTGCCCCGCCCCTGCTTGCTCTGTATCTCTCCGTCTCAAAATAAATTAAAAAATAACAAACTTTAAAAAAAAATGTGGGCTTATTCCAGCCCCCCTCTGATTCTCCTGGGGGAGTTGCTGAACATCCTGAGGTTATGCAATGCATTCAAAGCTATTTCGAGGAAACGCCGTTGTACCACTAAGAACACTGAAGGATACCATAGCTCTGTTTCGTCTAGCAAAGTTTGACTAACGGGCGAAGAGGTTAGTTTTGTCCCAAAGGGCGGAAGTCTGTGATGGGACTCTGGACAAGGAAGATGTCTGAGGCGGGAGAGTGTAGACACACTCTGTGGAGCGGTAGACACAGAGCAGTGGCCCACAGAGAGCGGATAGACGACTCTGACACCTGAGCCTGCATTTGTGTGTTCATGATTTGGGGGGCACAGGGTAGTCATCATAGACGTTTCCTTCCGTGCGAAGTGATTAGAACTGATTTTAGCAGCAAAGACATGCACGTTTTCACAAGTAAGTTTAAACACTTAACTTCAGGGGCACCTGGCTGGCTCAGCCGGTTGCGTGTCCGACCTCAGCTCAGGTCATGGTCTCGCAGCTCGCGGGTTCGAGCCCCGCGTCGGGCTCTGGGCTGACAAACAGCTCAGAGCCTGGAGCCTGCTTCGGATTCTGTGTCTCCCTGTCTCTCTGCCCCTCCCCTGCTCATGCTCTGCCTTCCTCTGTCTCTCAAAAATAAATACATGTTAAAAAAATAAATAAATAAACCCTTAACATCAGTGGTCTCAATGTTACCATTCCATGAGAATTCCAGAAAGGTGCATCTAGAAGAAAACTCAAAAGAAGGAATAACAATCTCCTGGGAAAAATGAGAAAGTTGGGAGGAAAAGGATTTTTATTTTTATTTTTAAATATAATTTATTGCCAAATCAGCTAGCATACAGCGTGTAAAGTGTGCTTTGGGTTTTTGGTGTAGACTCCCGTGGTTCATTGTTTCCATACAACACCCAATGCTCATCCCAACAGGTGCACTCCTCAATGCCCATCACCCATTTTCCCCTCTCCCACCCCCCCCATCCACCCTCAGTTTGTTCTCTGTATTTAAGAGTCTCTTATGGTTTGCCTCCCTCCCTCTCTGTTTGTAACTATTTTTCCCCCTTCCTTCCCCCATGGTCTTCTGTTAAGTTTCTCAAGATCCACATAGGAGTGAAAACATATGGCATCTATCTTTCTTTGACTGACTTTATGTCACTCAGCATAATATGAAAAAGGATTCTTAGATCTTAGAGACGGGCAACTGTGATGTAGAATCAGAATCTGTGCATGAAACTGTCGTAACCAAGCTGATTACTTGGCTTCATTGGTGATTGATATGTAACATCACGTGATTGTTTCAACTATATAACTGATGCTTGTAACATTGCCGCGATGTCTGGGTTAGGCATACCACGGTCTGTTTAGTGATCTTATATATACACTGTCCATGCTGATGACTGTCACTGTGGATGGGAAAGATGAAGGGGATACAGGAGAAAGTATATTTTGTGTGTGAGATTGAAGCCATTTGCTCTGAGCATCGATTCTCAATCTTTCACTCCCTATCTACTATTTATCTACCTGTCTATCTATCACAGCATATGAAACTTTCTGAAGTATTATGCTCCCATGTATATACTGAGATTTTGCAAAGGGGAACATGAGGAAGTAAAATATGGAAGTAAACTTTTTATTCCTACAGCTATTTTATTTTTCAAGTAATTTCTACACCCAACATGGGGCTTGAACTCACAACCCTGAGATCAAAGGCTATATGCTCTACCAACTGAGTCAGCCAGGGGATAACTTTGAATGCACTCCAATTTCTATTTTAGAAAGAAATAATTGGGGCGCCTGGGTGGCTCAGTCAGTTAAGCGTCCGACTTCGACTCAGGTCATGATCCTCCTTCATGAGTTCGAGCCCCACATCGGGCTCTGGGCTGATGGCTCAGAGTCTGGAGCCTGCTTCCGATTCTGTGTCTCCCTCTCTCTCTGCCCCTCCCCCGTTCATGCTCTGTCTCTCTCTGTCTCAAAAATAAATAAACGTTCAAAAAAAAATTTCTGGGGTCCCTGCGTGACTCAGTGGGTTGAGCGACTGACTTCGGCTCAGGTCATGATCTCACAGTCTCTCTCTGTCTCAGAAATAAATAAACATTAAAAAATTTTTAAAAAAGGAAGAATTCCTAAAGAAATTTAATATTATTAACAGCTGATTGCAACCGCATCAGTATCGTGAGAACTGCTTTGCGCTCTACACACCCTGACTAAAGAATCATGATGATTTATCCAGGAAAATGCACAAGTACAGTGGAAGGATTTGAGAAACGAAGTGCATGACTATCCCCCAAAGATAAAGAGTACAGATTAGTAGTATATTAGTTTTCTATTTCTGTGTAATAAATGACCCCAAAGCATAATAGTTTAGAACATCCATGCGCATTTAGTATCGCGTACAGTATAGATATATCATAAATCCAATAACAGCTTGGCTTAGTAGCTCATAGAGTCCGAGTCAAATCGTGGTGGAGGCAAGTTCAGGAAGACTCGCCTGGGGCCGGAGGACCTCTTTGCAAGCTGGCTGGCTCACATGGGTGGCAGACAGCTGGCTGTTGGCACACGGGTGCTGCCCAGAGGCACTTCCATGTCTTGATGGCACCGTGGTTCACGTCCCCCAGGACAAGGAATCAAAAAAAAGAGCAGAGCAAGAGCTTCCGTGGCCTTTATGACCTAGCCGTGATGTCACGCACCATTATCTCCATCGGAGTCTGTGAATCACATGCGTCAGCCCTGACTCGGTGTGAGATCGACGATGTAAGAAAGTGACTACCATGAGGATTATTGGGGGCCATCTTGGAGAGGACATATTATAGAAATAAGGGAAATACGACTGGGAAGGGAGCAGTCCTCCCCCTTTAGGTAATAAGAGATGAAAGCTATCTTAAGACTGGCACATTGAGGGGGGTCTGGGTGATTCAGTTGGTTAAGCGTTAGACTTCCGCTCAGGTCATGATCTCACAGTGCATGAATTTGAGCCCCCGCATCTGGCTCTGTCATCAGCGCAGAACCCGCTTCAGATCCTCTGTCCTCCCCCTCTTTCTGCCTCTCTCTCTCTCTCTCTCTCAAAAATAAACATTAAAAAAAAAAAAAAGACTGGCATATTGAAACTGTTGGGAGAGTAGAGAAAGAACTGTAAAGAAAGGGTCTCAGGAACCTAGGACCTAGATAGAAGAGAAAGGATAATGGCTCTCCGTGGATCCTAGCTCCTTAGGAAATATTTAGGAAGGTAGAATGGGCGGGAGAAAGAGCTGAATGCTTGGCAGTAGGATTTATACTAGATTCTTCCTCAAAGCTTCGATCCCAAAGGGCTCCTTCTCATTTCCTCGAGATGCTTCCTTTAGGTCACTACACTCATTTCACCAGAATACAGAGGGATCCTGGGGCTCAAGGAAGAAACTATTTCATAGTAAAACTTGTGAATTAATGGGGAACCTGGGGGCCTCCATCAATTAGGCATCCAACTCTTGATCTCAGCTCAGCTCACGATGTCACGGTTCGTGAGTTCGAGCCCCTCATCGGGATTGGGATTCTGTCTCTCCCTCTGCCTGCTTCCTTCTCTCCAAATAAATAAATAAACTTAAAAAAAAAAGCTTGTGAGCCAAAAAAAAAAAAAAAAAAAAAAAGGCATAAACCAGCAAACCTCATGCCGGTAAAGCTCCTGAACCCATCTTCACGGATGTGGCAGAGACTGAAGAATGACAGGGCTGGCACCATCTGACTGCTCTGATACAGGGTCTGTGCTGTTACCTAGCTGGGCCGTCTGTAAGCACGAATCCCACCCACACCACCAGGGCTACAAATGCACGAAGCGAGGCAGGGGAGAAACTAATTACTGTTGAACACTTGACATGCGCTGGGCACCAGGCTAGGTGTTTTCTACACAGTGTTTAATATAATTCTCCGCATTTCACAAAGGTGAAACTGAGGCTCAGGGTAGTCCAAGGGGTCAGGTCTGCTAATTGTTTCCCCAAGGACCAGTTTTCATCCTTCCTTTTCATACTAGAACCTTCGTGGTTTCAGCTAGGCATATAGCTGGCCAGCTAGAGACTATGATTCTCGACCTCTCCTCCACCCCGGTAATAGCCAAGTCAGTCAATAATAGTCCATGGAAGGTGATTAGAATAGAAGTATGTAACTTACAGGTCAGGCCTTTTTAAGGAGTGCCTTCCGCTGACGTATTTCCCCCATTCCCAACAGGCAGGAACATAGATGTAGTGATGGGGCACCCAGGTGGCTCTTTCGGTTAAGCGACCAATTGGGGCTCAGGTCATGATCTCACTGTTCATGAGTTCAAGCCCCGCTTCGGGCTCTGTGCTGACAGCTCAGAGCCTGGAGCCTGCTTCAGATTCTGTGTCTCCTCTTGTCTCTGCTCCTTCCTCACTCATGCTCTGTCTCTGTCTCTCTCTCAACAATAAATAAACATTAAAAAATTAAAAAAAAACATAGACGTAGTGCTGAGTCAACTTCCACACTGCAGATAGGACCACAACCTTATGGCATTGCAAACCCCAAGTTCTCAGATGGCCACATGAAGCTATTAGCTTGGACTGCCAGCCATCTTGAAGTTTTAAGTGAGAAAGAACTAAAGTAATATATTTTATTTACGCCATCGTTCTCTTGATCTCTATTAAAGCAATTAAACCAGTATTCTAACCAACACGTGAACGTGTCGGAGATCAACCAGCAGTAAGTGGGAGATCAGAGACATTTCCGCTTTCAAACTTCTACTCCATCACTTGCCATGCACTTTCACAGGGAAGATGTCCTTGTTAAGGAGAATGTTACTTTTTTTCCTTCAGTAATCTCCACGCCCACCATGGGGCTTGAACTCATGACCCCGCGATCAAGAGTCCCAGGCTTTGCTGACTGAACCAGCCGGGCACCCCAGAAGAATGTCACTTTTTCTCTCAACGCTCTTGTGTATTCTAAGAGCTCAATACAAATTTGAAAATGAGTGAGTCCATTCGGACAACTTTATGCCCTTATTTAGTGAAGAACCAAAATTATGTCTCCTTCAATGTTGAGCACAATCTACCTCCATTATGATGAATGTTACACTTTTTAGAATTTGGGCTCTGTTTATGTTCTGTTTTGGGGTTCTGACTCATTTTTCTTTGGAACAGAAGTCTATTTGAAGGATGTTAAATTTACTGATTGTTTTTTCAAGTGCAGTGTTCTCTGGGCACATTTTTCCTGTAGCTTATACAGATGCCTACCATCCTGCCATTTTTATATAGCTCTTCCTATTCGTACTAAAAATAAGAACATGTACAGCTAGTATTAAGCCAATACCTACTGGTGTGGTCATACCTGTTGGTAATAAAATATTGAAATAGTTCCATATTCCTTGGTAAACAGCCAACACCCTATGACCTCTGAGGTTTCCCAGCTGTTCTCACATCTATGCTCCCTCTTGCAGCATCCCTGGTGGTCCCAGCACTCAGAAACCAATAGGCAGCCTCCAGCTCTGTGATGAGTCCTTCTGGATTAATTGCTGCCTATATCCTAAGGTCATTAAGTATTTTTAACGTCACTTCCGGACGCATGTCCAGTCTATGGCTTGCAAAGTAACTTTTTAATTTTTTTAATGTTTATTATTTTTGACAGAGAGAGAGAGAGAGAGAGAGAGGGCCAGTGGGGGAGGGACAGAGAGAGAGGGAGACACAGAATCTGAAGCAGGCTCCAGTCTCTGGGCTGTCAGCACAGACCCCAACGTGAGGCGCAAACTCACGGGACATGAGATCATGACCTGAGCCAATGTCAGATGCTTAACCAACTGAGCCACGCAGGCACCCCGACAAAGTAACTTTATGATAGTTTCTAAAGCTCTTCATTTCAACAATGCCTTTGAGAAACCAACAGCATGAAGATACTATTCTGCTGATAGCTTTATGTCTTCTCAAAGACTTTACGTATATTTCCATAATTCAAAGCATACATTTGCAGCATTCTTCCAAGGCCTTCCCAACCAAATCCCCACTTACCCTACTACACACACACACACACACACACACACACACACACAGTCATTAAGCTAACACAAAACGGCACTATAGGGAAATAAATTAAACATAATTCAATTTTACTCAAAACTACTCTGTACTTTGACCAATTTTCCCAAGTAATTCTGTGTTCCCAAAATGAAAAGTATCCTGTTCGCTTACACTGTCAAATTACGTCCTCTAAAGCTGGGGTCCACACATCACATAACGCCTCCCTTGCGCTGGTAATCATGGAACAAAGCCCCATTTAAGAAAAATAAAATGAATTTCCTTTCCATTTTCTGACAGTCACAGCATAATGTATGTAGCTTTTATTGTAAGCTACAGTAATGGCACTTGAAAAATATATTAGGGAGTGTTTGATATAAGACGTTTAGCATCGTGTCTGATATGTTATCAACACAATGAATATTAGCAATGCTTATTCTTGTTATTTATGATTATTATTATTATTATATATCTCAACTGCAAATCTTATCCTATTGTCCTCCCTTGCTTAAGAACCTGTGTGACAGGGGCGCCTGGGTGGCGCAGTCGGTTAAGCGTCCGACTTCAGCCAGGTCACGATCTCGCGGTCCGTGAGTTCGAGCCCGGCGTCAGGCTCTGGGCTGATGGCTCAGAGCCTGGAGCCTGTTTCCGATTCTGTGTCTCCTTCTCTCTCTGCCCCTCCCCTGTTCATGCTCTGTCTCTCTGTGTCCCAAAAATAAATAAAAAATGTTGAAAAAAAATTTTTAAAAAAGAACCTGTGTGACTGACTCCCCATTGCTTTTCTTTTCTTTTTTGTTTAAGTTTATTTATTTATTTCAAGAGAGAGAGAAGGTGGGGGGAGGAGCCGAGAGAGAGAGAGAGAGAGAGAGAGAGAGAGAGAGAGAGAACCACGAGAGAGAGAACCCGATATGGAACCTGATCTCACAAACGGTGAGATCATGACCTGAGCTGAAATCAAGAGTCGATGCTTAAACTGACTGAGCCACCCAGGCGCCCCTCCCCATTGCTTTTCTTAACACAGTGTAATAGGTTTGGTGGTCAGGCTTTCGGCTTCCTTTTCAGCCCTCGTCTCTCAAAACTCATACTCTGTCTCCCTTTTACCTTCAAATCGTAGAAAACGTCATTAAGTCCCCTAACCGGACCCTGTCTCTCTGATCACTGGGCTTTTGCACATACTGCTCCCTTTGCCTGAACACTTTACCTGGGTAATTCTTGTCCATTCATAAGGTCTCAGTGTAGATGATGCTTCTTCCTTGCAGGTCTGGGTTAGATGCCTCATGTCTACACTTTCACAGCAGCCTGGGCCTCATGACACTGCTTTGCCATGTGGTGATTTGCCCATCTCCCAGATCACAAGCTTTGTGAACATGAGGAAATGATCAGTCCCTTCTCCCTCCTGTATCCCCATAGACTGCGTTAATACAGCAATTGTTGAATAAATCCATGTTTGAAGAGGAATGCGGGCTTCTCTCATAATAAGAATAAACCCTTTCACTCTGAGGCAATTCATCGCGTATATCTAAAGAGACTGAAAACAAAACAGAAATCTAGATTTATATTTAATTACCATGTGTAAATAAGTTATTACGCCTCTTACATTTTAGATGGCAGCTTATGTTTTCATTTCATAGCCAATAAAATGGGGTAAGAATATTTACTCAATTTTTTTTTTGAGAGAGAGGGTGCAAGTGAGCGAGGGGCAGAGAGAGAGAGAGAGAGAGAGAGAGAGAGAGAGTGAGAGAGGGAGAGAAGTAGGGCTCACCCAATGCAGGACTCACACTCATGAACCATGAGATCATGACCTGAGTCAAAGTCAGATGCTTAACTGAGCGACTGAGCCAAGTAGGCACCCAATATTTACTCAGTTGTATTGAACTTGAAGGAACAAAGGAGATTAAAAGTATTTTTAATTATCAACAATTAATTTTTAGTAGTAGGCTAATAGGCATTTTGTTATATAAATCTTATGTCCTTTCTCCATTAAACATCTTCAGTAAATGTTTTTGAGACTAAAAAGTACCCAGAGTATGACTGAATTATATTTTTAAAAAATATAATCTGTATTTAATTTACTTCTTTCCTAGATCTCATGATTATAGTGTCCTTAATTAATTTTGCTGTATGTTTTTTTTTTAATCCAAGGAACATATAATCAAATCTATCTTGTCATAGGAGACAGACAAATATTCATATGTACTTTTAGAACTAATAGGGACAGATGAATGTTAAAACTTAAAGTAAATACAAATAACTAGTAAAATTATATCATATTTAATTAGGAATTAAATGCAATTAGGAATCTTTTTTGAATTAGCTTATATAGGCCATACATACGTGGTTATATTTCTACTCTTTTTTTTTTAATTTTTTAAGTTTATTTATTTTGAGAGAGAAAGAGTGACAGCAAGCAGGGAGGGACAGAGAGAGAAGGAGAGAGAGAGAGGGAATGGATCCCAAGCAGGCTCCACACTGTCAGCACAGAGCCAGATGTGGGGCTTGAACCCACGAACTGTGAGATCATGACCTGAACCGAAATCAAGAGTCAGATGTTTAACTGACTGAGCCACCCAGGCGCCCCTGTATTTCTACTCTTGAGTGGTAAACATCATTCTGTATTCTTGATGAAAACAATGTTATAAGCACTCAAATAATGACTTACTTCAAAATTAAAGCTGAAAGGGAGAGCAGGACCTCAGCCTTCTGGAACAAAATTGGACCCAAATGTCTAGAACCCTTTTCCAGGCAGAAAACTAAATACATTCCTTGTTACAAATAAAAGAGTGTTGTTGCGTTTAGACGACTGGCTTTCACGCTGCAATCTGAGATCACATATTTTGATGGAAGCCAGAGCTTTAGGACAGGCAAATTTACCAGAACTACTTGTTTTTAGGGAAAAAGAGACATAGAGAAGTGGAAATGGATTTTTAGACTGTCTGCATGAAAAAAAAAATGGGAAAAGATTTCCAGTAAAGTTGCTCAAGTTGGAGGAAGGAGGGAAGAGTCAGATCTGTAGATGCAGTCGCAAACTGGATCGAAGATGTGGAGTTTCCAGGAATAAGGAGCGACCTAAAGAAGTAAATTACTAATGGGGCACCTGGGTGGCTCAGTCGGTTAAGCGTCCGACTTCATCTCCAGTCATGATCTCAGGGTCCGTGAGTTCGAGCCCTGCGTCAGGCTCTGTGCTGACAGCTCAGAGCCTGGAGCTTGCTTCTAATTCTGTGTCTCCCTCTCTCTCTCTGCCCCTCCCTTGCTCGTGCTCTGTCTCTCTCTATCTCAAAAATAAACATTGAAAAAAAATTTTTTTAATAAAAATAAAAAACAAACATTTCTCCAAAAGAAATACAGCAGGGGTCAATAGGCACATGAAAAGATTTTCAATACCATTAGTCTATACAGAACGGTAAATCAAAAGCCACAATTAGATAAAACTTCTTACTGGAATTTTTTTTTAAGTTTACTTATTTTGAGAGAGAGAACATGAGCAGAGGAGAGGCAGAGAGGGACAGAGAGAATCCTACACCGGCCCCCCACCATCAGCACAGAGCCCAATGCAGGGCTCACACTCACAGACCGTGAGACGGTGACCTGAGTGGAAGCCAGGAGTCAGTCACTCAACCGACTGAGCCTCTCGAGTGCCCCTTTCCTGGACTACCTTTGAAGAAAATGAACACAAATCTATAGAGACAGGAAGTAGATGAAAGACTGCAGGGGTGAGGAGTGGGGCCATTGGAGAGTCACAGGTACTGGGTGAGGGTTTCTTTGGGGGTGATAAAATGTTCTAAAATTGGTTGTGCTTACCGTTAACGGCTGTGAATAGGCTAAAAACTATTGAATTGTACACTTTAAAAAGGTGAATGTTACTGTAATGTGAATTACCCCTCAATAAAACAGGAAAAAAAAACCCACAATAACAAGCATTAGCCAGTATGGGGAGAAATTCAAACCCTCAGACATTGTAGGTGAGACTATATAGCGGTGAAGCCACTTTGGAAAACAATTTGGCTGTCCCTCAAAAGGTTAAATATAGTTACCATACGACCCAGCAATTCCACCCGTCGGAATCTGTGCAAGAGAATTGAAAGTCTATGTCCGCACAGAAAGTTGGAAATGAATGTTCATCGTAGCGTTAGTCACAATAGCCTGAAAGTGGCAACGAATGGAATCAATGGATGAATGGATAAATAAAACACCGTATAGCAGCACAACAGAATATCAGCAATGCACAAGAATTACGTACGGATACATGTTACAACATGGATGGACTTCGAAAGCACTAAGCTAACGGAAAGACGTCAGTCATCACAGATGACCACATTTGTAGATTCCCATTTGTACGAAATGTTCAGCGTAGGCAAATCTATAGAGACAGAAAGTCGATCGGTGGTCATCTAGGCCTGGGAGGTGGGGGAAGGAATAATAAGGAAAGTGGGCAGGGACCAGTAACGGGTACAAGATATCTTTGGGGGATGGTGAAAATGTTCTAAAATTAGTGCATGGTAGTGATTGCCCAGCTCTGTAAACATATTTAAAAACACGGAACAGATGCTTTAAAACCAGTGTATTTCATGATATGTGAATTATATCTCAACGAAGCTGCTAAAAAAGAGTTGATTGTGGGGCGCCTGGGTGGCTCAGCCGGTTAAGCGTCTGACTTGGGCTCGGGTCACATTCTCGAGGTTCCTGAGTTCAAGCCCCACATCTGGCTCTATGCTGATAGTGTGGAGCCTACTTGGGATTCTCTCTCCCTCTATCTCTGCCCCTGTCCTGCTCTCTCTCTCTCTCTCTCTCTCTCTCTCTCTCTTTCTCAAAATAAATAAATAAACTAAAAATAAAAAAAAAGAAGAGAGTGCTAGGCATATTATCAATACTGAGTTTTCAGCCTCTCACCTACTTCCTTTCACCTACCTCCAACTGTGGCTTATTCCTTCCATGGACTACCTTTCTGGAATAGAATGTGTGTCCCTTGTACCTGGGGAAGAAAGATGAACATTTTCTATTTTTCTCATAAAAACCAAAAAACTCAGTTAGCATGTTGCTTCTTCCTCTTTCGGGTGTCAGGGATTACCATTCTGCAATTTAGAACTCTAGGGGCACCTGGGTTGCTCAGTGGGTTAAGCATCTAACCGCAGCTCAGGTTATGGTCTCAGAGTCCGTGAGTTCGAGCCCTGTGTCACGCTCTGTGCTGACAGCTCAGAGCCTTGAGCCTGCTTCTGATTCTGTGTCTCCCTCTCTCTCTGCCCCTCCCCCCCATAAATAAATATTAAAAAAAAATAAATTCAGAGTCTAAAGGAAGCAATCTCTAGAGAGATAGTTGAATGATCCTGCAAGAATAGTCCAGTCACTCTGAACTTTTCTGTGAGACTTTCTGACCTACACGGAGCTGAATTTGCTTGCCCTGCAAAACTTCTGCTGTCAGTGTATAAATCTCCCTAATGTAAGGATTTTTCATTCATTAAAATGGCTTCCGGTTAAACATTTTGGAATTGCTAAAAAAAAAATTTTTTTTTTTTTTTAATCTGAATGGATCTCTCCTTTCCATTTCAGGACCTCACACGCCTCCAGAGCTAAGCATAGCAAACAAAAGAACAATCTCAAAATGATTAGTGGAAAAGAGTAAGCTTTCTTTTTCCAAAGGGCTTGTTTTTTTGACTGTGTTTTTTCTTTCCTTCTTCTTCTCCTTCTTTTTTTTTTTTTTTTTTTTTTTTTAAGAGGGAAATTTCCTCTCTCTGGCTCTTCAAGTGAGGTCAGAGCTTCAAAAATACCATACTGTATCATTTACTTGGACATTTTCTTAGAACAGGATTAACTTCGGGAAAGAGTTTAGGTGGTTACAAATGACTCAGAATGATAAAAGATGAGTCAGGGAGCGTTGCTAAAACTGTAGCCCCTTCACTACAACCTTAGGAAGATTGGATTTTTTTCTGCAACTTGGCAACCGTAAGCGTATATTGATTAGCTTAATGGATTCCTTCTGAGTATGGTAATGAAAACACAGGCAGAATGTTCTTAGCACACCAATAAATTCTACCAGTCATTTTTTGATACTTGGAAAAATTACTAGGCTCAGGAAGCAAAGTTCAACCACATAGCAATCTTTGCATTATTGGAAAACGCTCTAAGAAGAAAGGCACTCTCAGCTGGATCTCTGTTTACTCAATAATATACAGAGACCAAGTGATCTTTAGTAAAAAGCAAATTTTTTTTTAAGTTTAGGACGTAGCCTATTTCCTCTGAAACTTGAGAAATTATCTGATCATCTTCACTCCGGGAAATATCTTTAAAAAAATTTTTTTTTAATGTTTATTTATTTTTGACAGATCATGAGTGGGGGTGGAGGGAGCAGAGAGAGAGGGAGACACAGAATCTGAAATAGGCTCCAGGCTCTGAGCCATCAGCACAGAGCCCGGCGCAGGGCTCGAGCTCACAGACAGTGAGATTATGACCTGAGCCGAAGTCGGATGCTCAACCGACTGAGCCACCCAGGCACCCAGATATCACCCTGGAGATATCTTTTTAACAGGTTACTTTTGGATAAAACCACATAATAATGACCAATGTCCTTAGTATGTTCTGGGCACTGTCTAAAACTTTTACCTGTATTAGCTCAGTTCAACCTCACAGTCCCTGTATAAGATAGTCACCATTATTATCACCAGTTTATAGATAATAAAATTAAGGTACAGCATATTCAGTAAGTGGCAGAGCAGGGAGTTGAATTGAAGGCAGTCCCATTCCAGTGCAAACACTATTTCTGTGCCATATTGCTTTTTCAGGTTATGGTCTTTCATTGGAAGAAAGGGAATCCCATTTTATTTTTTTTTTAAGTTTATTTACTTATTTATTTTGAGAGAAAAAGAGCATGTGCATGCAGAGGAGGGGAAGAGAGAGAGGGAGAGAGAAACAAAATCGTAAGCAGGTCAGCATAGAGCCTAATGTGGGGCTTGAACCCATGAATCACGAGTTCATTACCTGAGCCGAAGTCAGAAGTTTAACCAACTGAGCCACCCAGGTGCCCAGAAATTCCATTTTGGTCTCACGAATGGATCCTTGTGATGAAGTTGAGTCTAGTTAGTGTTCATTCTGAAGATCTTTTGGGGCCCCCTTTTTATTTTTTATATATTTTTTTGAGTGAAATTTCTAGGATCCATCTGAAGTCTTGTGCATCTGAAAGGAGAATGTGTTGCTTCATAAATGCAATGTTTATCCAGTTGAGTTAGATTGACCGTTCGTTGTTTGGATACCCAAGTAGATGGAATAATGACATCTGTCAGGAATAGAGAATAGCCTCTTAATCCATAGTTCTTAGATAGTATCTTCATTTAAAGGGTGGCTTTAAGTTAATTCCAGTGATGACTGGAGTTTTGCATCCAAGACCATCCTAAAAGAAACTGAGAGGGCTTCAACATCTGGAGCTCAAGTCTGATACTTAGAGGGGACTGCCTCACTGATATGTTTCCCAACTTCAAACTAGTTTGTTATGTTTTTCATTTTGTAACTGATTACTAAAAGTTTTACATGCTTAAGACATTTTAAAAACCACAAGCAAGTCATAATAAAACTGAGAATGGAGATTCTGATCTCTTGAGGTATTGGTGATATTTGCTGAAGTTTGTGACGTAAACAGTGCTTCCCACCAGATGTTCAGGAATACAATAATGAGGATTTAGAACTAGTTTTAGTGTTCTTTTTTTTTAAATATTTTATATCTATATATATATATGTATTTTTTTTTTTTTGAGAGGGAGAGAGAGACAGAGAGAGTGAGACATCAGGGAAGGGCAGAGAGAGAGAAGAGACACAGAATCCGAGGCAGGCTCCAGGCTCCGAGCTGTCAGCACAGAGCCTGCGGCGGGGCTCGAACTCGCGAACCGCGAGATCATGACCTGAGCGAAGTCAGACACTTAACTGACTGAGCCACCAGGCGCCTCTAGAACTACTTTTAGTATTCTTAAAAGATGAGTAAAAGCATAATTCCGTAAAGTTATGTAAGCTAGTTAAATGTCAATTTCTCTATTTTTTATTGGAATATATCAACAGTAATTAACTATGAGCTCTCCAGAAAGAGCCTATTTCATTCATCGTTCTGGGAGCAGTGCTCAGAACATGCCTGGCATGTGGCAGGAAGTAAACAGTTATCTAGAGAAGTGACCGCATGCCACAGAAGCTGTGATTGGCTGCTGATGACATCATAGAGATTCCTGGGATTTATTAAATGGAGCAGATGGTTACCAGAGTGTTTCAACATGCTAGAGTTTTTTTTAACAACCCAAATTTTATCAATCTAACACATAGTTAATGTCATGCATAAATACAGAGTGACTGCTGCTAAATTTTAGTGACCAATAATAGCCACAAAGAGCACTGAAGTGTCTGTATGTTACATAATTGCTTGGGGTTTTTTTGTTTATTTAGTTTTTTTGTTTATTAGTATCAGAACATTTTTGTTTATTAGTATCAGAACCACAGCAGTGATCTGTGCAATCTTCCCATTTTGTCAATTTCAGATGATTTTTATCTGATAAATACATGGCTCGGTTTTGCAAGAGAGAAAAGGAGATATGCTGCTGCAACCAATGCTCCCCCGATATATGCATATGGCCAGATGAACGCATTCAAAGGATTGCAGTCTACTGGAGAAGATAATGAAAGGAATAGCCAAGGGTAGAAAAGGTGTCTTTGGTGGTGATGGTAAACATTCTGAGGTAGAACTATGGATATATTTGTGAACGTGTGGATCCCGGGTATGAGGTCCTAACCCATAGAGCCACCCACAGAGTAAGAGCTCAAGACTTGGCCTAGAGTCACAGAGATAGGAAGCACCCTCCTCTTCCCCTCCACCCCTCCACCTCCATTCCTGTCCCCTCCAGCCCTCCACCCTTCTTTGTCCCACTGCTCTATCTTTAATAGCAAACTCAAACCTCCCCCTTCGCCCGGGCAAAAAAGGTGATTGGCTCATTGGCAGAGGGATTCTGGCATTCCTGAGTCCTCTCACTGAATACCTTCAAAGTCCCTTTCTTAACCACTTAGTACAACATAATTTTCGTTGCTCTTTCAATCTCTGAATATTTTGGGGCGCCTGGCTGGCTCAGTGGGTTGAGCGTTTAGCTTCAGCTCGGGTCATGACCTCACAGTTCATAAGTTCGAGCCCCACGTCGGGCTCTGAGCTGACAGCTCACAGCCTGGAGCCTGCTTCAGATTCTGTGTCTCCCTCTCTCTCTGCCCTTCCCCCACTCGTTCTTTTTCTCCCTCTCTCTCTCTTTCTCAAAAATAAATGAACATTAAAAATTTTTTTTAAATATCTAAACACTGAGTCTTACTAATCTGCAAACCATGAGGTCACATAAACTTGAATTTGGGGGAAGATGCCTGCTTTAAGAACAGGACATGGGGGGTGCCTGGGTGGCTCAGTCGGTTAAGCATCCGACTTCGGCTCATGTCATGATCTCTTGGTCCGTGGGTCCGAGCCCCACATTGGGCTCTGTGCTGATGGCTCAGAACCTAGAGCCTGCTTGAGATTCTGTCTCCCTATCTCTCTGCTCCTCCCTTGCTCACTCTGTCTCTCTCAAAAATTAATAAACATTAAAAAAAATTAAAAAAAAACAGGACGTGGGTTTATTTTCTTCTCTACATTTGTCTATAGTTTTCAATGTTCCCAAATACCAAAATAAACCGCTGCTTTTGTATCAGAGAGAAAACCAGTAAACCATCAGAAAGAAATAGACTGAGGAAGGAGGAATAAGCAAACAACTTCACAGCAGTTGTTGGGAAGAGTTGAAATTCACACTCTAGAGGAAGATTTGTATTACCTCTAAGACTTACGTTAGGATAAGAGTGAGAACAGTTTACAGAGTGATTTTATGTACCTTTTCCAGTGTATGTTGGTAGTTCCTAGCCACAGGCTGATTACTACCTAAGTGCTAGCTTCCTTAATACATAGGAGACATGTGAACGAGTCAAGGAATATGAAGCTAGGCCCAATTTCCCCCATGTTTATCCGTTCATTCAGGAGGTATTGAACTATATTCCAAATCAAAAAGCAGGTATTTTGAGTATAATAGGAGACAGGATAGACATGGTCTCTGCCTTCTGGAAATCTCACGTCTAGTTGAGGAGATAGGAGAAAAAGTAAACATAAAACAATGGAAAACATTTAGTCCGTGCTATGGGAGTCAATTCCATCCCGCCAAAGGCCATTAAGAACACACTTAGAGTTGAACAAGTTGGCGTCTGACTCATTACAGTGAGGGGAACATACCATGTGGAACCACGGGCTGTCTCAGTGACACGGTGTTGTTGGAACTGAGTTTGAAGAGCCTGGTTGGGTGATTTGTGATTTGCCCCACAACGGATGCTGTCAGAAAGTGGGGGGCGATTCTATGATTGGATACAGAAGCATCAGACACTCATTCAGTAAGAGAGGGGAAAGTTTGGGATCCGTGGGTTTTACGTACAGTGGCCTGGTTTTGTCCGCGCTTTGCCCAAGTGACGAAGTGGCCTCGCTTTGTCTCATTTTATCCTGGTCTCTCGGAGGAAGCGTGTCTGAACTCGATAGTCCGTGAGATTGTTTACATCTGAGAGCACCATGGCATGGCCTAGCTGTGAATGCCAAGACAGCTTCTGAATGTCAGCTGCTCCTCTATTCTCCCCACAGTAAATGAATGAAGGACTGCAACCCCAAACAGCAGGGGAGAAATCTGTGTTCACCCGGGAGTGATCAGGGATTGCTATTATCTTCCGCAGAATGGTACCACGAGGAATCCTTAGAAGAGCTTCTCAAAAGGCACATTGGTTGGTGGTATAATACGGTATCTCTATCTCACTAGAAAGAGGTGGTGTGGTTGTGTGTGTGTGTGTGTGTGTGTGTGTGTGTGTGAAAAAGAGACAGAAGCAGATCAGGAGAGAGAATGTGTTCGCATTGAAGGTTCTGGGCTAGATGACTTTAAAGTCCTTATAGCGCAGGGGCCTCTGGGTGGCTCAGTCTGACTTTGGCCCAGCTCTGTGAGTTGGAGCCTCGCTCGGGTCAGGCTCTGGCTGACGGCTCAGAGCCCGGAGCCTGCTTCGGATTCTGAGTTTCCCTCTCTCTCTCTCTGCCCCTCCCCCGCTTGTGCCCTGTCTGTCTCTTTCTCTCAAAGATAAATAAAACACTAAAAAAAGATTTTTTTTTAGGTCCTTGTAGCTCAGCCAGTCTGTCGGTGCCCCTGACGAGACGACTCACGCACGCGTGGTGATCGAGTAGTTGCCCTAACGGATCAGCAAGGAGTCTTGAAGATCATCTGTCTGTGGCTAACAGAAACACAGGCTTACAGAACAGAAGCAAATACCGATGCAATGACTACACGTGACGACAGCTCTCCTGTTGACCGCAGTTAAAATAACGGAATGGAAAACAGTAAGAAACGCAACACAGTACATTTTATTTTTCCAATCCCCACACCCTACTTCAAGTCCCTGCTCTCTCAGCTTTCTATTTTTATTAGAAAAACTATACCGGGAATATGTTGGTGCACCATGAATTCTGTCTTGAGTACCATGGCAACTGCTTGCTCTTAGCCAAGCATTTTATGTCCAGATTATACATTTAGACAATTTTTAAAGGATGCTTAACATGATGGGTGCATCTCAGTAACAACTTCACAGGTAGAGTTCTTGAGCAGAGCCCCACAGCGGGTCACCACGAAGTGACAGCAGGGTGGGAGATAAGGAATTGATTATGCTTACGCAAAGAAGCTTAGCGTCTTTCACCAACGTCGGAAGGGCTACGCGCATGCTCCAAGTGACAGATACCCTTCCCCCCGTCACCACACACACACGTCTGCAAGTATGCAGACGAATGGTCAATGGCTGGCCTTGAGTCTGGAAACCCAGGTTCCACCCTCTGGCTCTGCTCCTGAGCATGTAACCAAGAGTTGTGTGACTCACCTGCCCTATCTGGACGGCGAAGAGATTGGTCTAGAGGCCTGTACGGCCCATAAGCTTTATGCTTCTGTGATTGGGGTTTTCCTTCTTGAGGACATTCTCTCAAGACCTTTCCCCCCTATTTCTTTATAGATAATGCAACATGGTTAAGAGTTTAAGTTTGGAATGTAAACAAACCCAGCTTAACGGCTGGCTCAGTCCCCCTGGATGCGTCCTTGAGAAGTTCTTTTATTTGTGAAATGGATCTTATAATAGTAACCACCTCATAGGGGTGTTGAGAAGATTGACATGAGTTTAATATTAGCATCTAGCTCATATGTTGTGCAGATTGTCTGAGATAATACGCATAAAACATACTTAGTCCTGTGTTTGTCCCATCAAAAGCAAACAACAAATACTAGCAAATGTCAATAACAATCCTAAAAGGCGTCTTTCCCTTTGGGGTGCCCTGAATGGCACAGGCAGCCAGCCATAAACCTTTTCAGATAAAGTAAGAAAATCTTGAGATACAAAGTATTTGCAAAACATTTACATTTCTTGAACTACTTGACGCAATTTAACAGCCGTTGCCTAAATTCACTGGTTCTCGTCAATAAACCTCACCCTCGGGATTATTCAGGCCGAGGTTCCAGGTAAAAATCACTCTCTGCAGAGCCAGCTAAACAAATCGCTCTGTGTGATTGTGTCCAAAGTCAAGGCCTTGTCAAGCTAATTTGCCTCTGGTCAGTGAAGTTTTTACCTGCCAAGCGCTCCGGCTTTTACTTTAATCTCTTAATCTGAATGTTTAGTTTCTCTAAAAGCAGCCTGGTATCTTTACATCATTTATCTCTTCCATATCATTTATCTCTTTTTCCTGCACCGTGACCTGCACACATAGGCAGAGTCGTATCTGCATGGTTTAACCTCACGTGTATACTGCCTGTCAAGCAGGTGCAAACGGCCAGTCAGTTGTAGTAATACATGATAGCACTATATTTAAAACTCATATGGGGAGCCTAGGTGGCTCAATCAGTTAAGTGTCCAACTCTTGATTTCGACTCAGATCTTGATCTCAGGGTCGTGGGATCGAGCCCCACATCAAGCTCTGCACTGGGCATGGAATCTGCTTAAGATTCCCTCTCTCTCTCTCTCTCTCTCTCTCTCTCTCAAATAAAAAAAAAAATAATACAAAGCTTCATATTAATATTGTGATTCCTGGGGCACCTGAGTGGCTCGGTCCATTAAGCATCCAACTTCGGCTCAGTTTATGATCTCACAGTTTGTGAGTTTGAGCCCTGTGTCGAGCTCTGTGCTGACAGCTGGGAGCCTGGAGCCTGCTTCAGATTCTGTGTCTCCCTCTCTCTCTGCCCCTCCCCCGCCTCTCTCTCTCTCAAAAATAAGCCTAGTATGTATATATATATATATATTGTGATTCCTTTCAATCCCTCTGAATTTAGTTTAAGAAGACCATTTAAAAACCTGCCTGTGTATATATTACTTATTCAATCACAAAATTACAGGTAATCATAAAAGATCCAAACATTGTAGTGTTAAAGAAAAAATGATTTGTGACGCTTGTTGAAGATGGTAAGGCACTTTTTGCAAGGGGGGACTGCTCCAGGGGAGCTTTGTAGTAGGGGCGCCTCTACTCCAACCAGGATAGTCGGGGGTTCATACGCAAGGATCAGGCTGGAGGTCAGTGGATGGAAAAGAGGGACTCTCAGAGGTAAGGGGGCTTCTTACCAGACCCAACAGAATTTCTGCTGAAAGCAAGCCAGAAGGATGAGGTGGGGGAGGGGAGGATGAGGCATTTGATCAGGTACCCAGGGTGAAGGCTTTTCTTTAAACTGGGTTAGCGGGATTCTTGCTGAAACCGGATCTTGCAAAGGGCAGACCCAGAAGCTCAAGATCAGGCTGAGGCAGGTGGAGGGTTTAGAGGCACCAGGTCAGGGTTAGGTCAAGGAGAGAATCTTCGTCGTAGAAATAATATCCTGCAATGCTAGTCTCCCATAACCCCACCCAGGGACAAAGTCTCTATCAGGGTTTTACACAGTCCTCTGAGCGTGCTCTGTGCCTGTACTAACTTAATTAGGCTAAAGAGCAAGCTGCTATAATTACAAGGGGACTAAGTGACTTTAAAAGCCCCGAGCCTTGTTTTTCTTTCACCTAAAAATGCCAGCCTGAGAAAAAGCTATAAACTGCACGATTCCAAATATATGACATTTTGGAAAAGGCAAAACTAGGGAGACAGGAAAAGATCGGGGGGCTGCCAGCAGTTGGGGCGGGGCAGGGAGAGGGATGAGTCGGAGGAACCCAGGGCATTTTTAGGGAAACGAAACTATTCCACAGGATACCATGGTGGGAGATATAGGTCATTATATCTATGAGTCAAAACTCATAGAATCTACAATGTCAAGAGCAAACCCTAATGTATCCCATGGACCTCAGTTAATAATAATCATCCACTGTCACTAATGCACCACACTAATGCAAGATGTTAATAATAGAGGAGGGGCGCCTGGGGGCTCAGTCGGTGGAGCATCCGACTCCTGGTTTCAGCTCAGGTCATGATCTCATGGTTCATGAGATCGAGCCCCGCATCAGGCTCTGCACTGACAGTAGGGAGCCTGCTTGGGATTCTCTCTCCCTCCTTCTCTCTCTCTGCTCCTCCCCTACTCTCTCCCTCTCTCAAAATAAATGCGTAAAACTTAAAAATAAATTTAAAAATCATAAAGGAAACTGAGAGGGGCAGTGGAAGGCTTATAGGAAATCTCTGTAATTTCTGTTCAAATTTTCTGTAAACTTAAAACTGCTGAAGAAAATAGTCTTTTTTAAAATTTTTTAAATTTATTTTTGAAGGAGAGAGAGAGAGAGAGAGACAGAGCATGAGTGGGGGAGGAGCAGAGAGAGAGGGAGACACAGAATTCGAAGCAGGCTCCAGGCTCTGAGCTGTCAGCACAGAGCCCGACGCGGGGCTGGAACTCGCGGGGCTCGAACTCACAGACCGTGAGATCATGACCTGAGCCAAAGTCGGATGCTCCACCGACTGAGCCACCCAGGTGCCCCATCTTTTTCTTTTTTTTTTTTATGTTAAAGTAAGAATTCCAGGCTGTTAGGGAAATTCTGCTCCTCGTGGTCATTCAATGACCCAGGTTCCTTGCCACCCCCATGACCTGTCATAGTCTGAATAGTGAGAAACAGATGGGTCCCCAAGACACTGTCATTGTCTGAATAGTGAAAGATAGATAGGTCCCTCCCGGGTCCAGGTTCCAGTTGGTGGGAAAGACGAAGAGAAAGTGGAGGATGTATGCCCACTCTCCAAGAACCTAGACCTGCACACGACCCTAAGCCATCTTCTATTTTGAGAATTTAGTCACTTGCCCACACCTACACACAAGGAGAGCTGGGAGATGTCTACACCGACGCCCAGGAAGACGGTAAGAAGAGATCATGGTGCACAGGCATCCTTAGCCACACACACGCACACATATTCATATTTCATATTTTATTATGTATTTTATATATATACGACAGGAAATTATAATTATTGTCATTTTAAAACTAGGATAATACCACAGCACATACTACGGTCCAACTGTTTTCAAATTTATAATTTATCTCGGACATAAGCACATGCTTTTCAGCTGCCTAATTCTTTTTTTAAGAAAAAAAAATTTTTTAACGTCTGTTTCTTTTTGAAAGCGAGAGAGAGAGAGACAGGGCATGCGCGAGGGAGGGGCCGAGAGAGAGGGAGACACAGAATCCGAAGCAGGCTCCAGGCTCTGAGTTGTCAGCACAGAGCCCCACGCGGGGTTCAAAACCACAAACCACAAGATCATGACCTGAGCCGAAGTCAACCACTTAACCAACTGAGCCACCCAGGCGCCCCTCAGCTGCCTAATTCTTAATGACAGTTATATGTGATTCTATTTATAGATTTGCTGTCATGTGTTAACCTATCCCTGAACTTCTTACCTATTGTGCACTTTGTGCTGTGCCCTATTTTTTTCTATTTCACTTCTCCGGTCTGGTCCACGTCCTTTAATTACATGTGCTCAGAGGGGCACATAATTCTTTTTTGTTTGGCCTTAAGTAATATTTATTTAAGTAATTTGAATAATTTATCATCGTGTCTTGTCTTGTCTTTTCGTTTCTTTTTCTGTTCTTTCCTTTCCTTTCCTCTTTTCTTTTCTTTAATTAAATGTGTAACCAAATCATGAATTGTGTGACTCCTATCTGTGCTCTCTTGTGGCACAGAAACTTTGTAAGAGTCCCCCATTAAAGCTGTACTACAGCCGTCTTATTCAGTAACATATCCCCAGACCCCGCCCTACACCTACCACAGAGTAGATACTCAATAAATACATGTCAGTTGAAGGTTGAGTGTATGAATGACTACCTACCAAAAATGTCTCGGATTTTTTGATCCAAACATCATGAACCTTTTGTATTTTTATAGATATTGCCAAATAGCCCCCCAGAAAGTGTGTATACCAATTTACATTTTTAAGATTTTCACAACAAAAATACATAAGATCAAAGAGAGGAGCATTTTATTATTTTTTTTAATTTTTTTTTAAATGTTTTATTTGTTTTTGAGACAGAGAGAGACAGAGCATGAACAGGGGAGGGGCAGAGAGAGAGAGGGAGACACAGAATCCGAAGCAGGCTCCAGGCTCTGAGCTGTCAGCACAGAGCCCGACGTGGGGCTCGAACTCACGGACCGCGAGATCGTGACCTGAGCCGAAGTCGGATGCTCAACTGACTGAGCCACCCAGGCGCCCCAAGAGAGGAGCATTTTAAAATTGAATTTATTATACCTCTATCATTGTGAGATGAGAAATGTTATTTTTGGTTTGGGGGAGAAATTTTATTTTATTTTATTTTATTTTATTTTATTTTAATTATTTTGAGAGCTATAGAGAGAGCAAACAAGGGAAGGGCAGAGAGAGGGGGAGACAAAATCCCAAGCAGGTTCCACACTGTTAGTGCAGAGCCCGATTCGGGGCTCTAATCCACAAACCCTGAGATCATGACCTGAGCCAAAGTCAAGAGTCTGACACTTAACCGACTGAGCCACCCAGGCGGCCCCTGGGGAAGCAATTTTAAAAAGATAAAATAGAGCTCTACTTAAATATGACAGATTAAGGTCTATCAAACTTTGTAAAATTTTCAAACATTATCTTCAAAATATCTCAAATATGTATTGTCATGTGTATATGGTTCGTTACTGTAACTGCTCGATTTTTCCTCGAAAAACTGAGATTAAACAGCAAAGGTTTAATGTTCTGAAGGCGTCTGGGTGGCTCAGTGGGTTGATTTCAGCTGAGGTCATGATCTCATGGTTCTTGAGATCCAGCCCTACATTAGGCTCTGTTTTGGCGGTATGGAACCAGCTTGGGATTCTCTCTCTCTCTCTCTCTCAAAAATAAATAAACATTAAAAAAATAAACAGTGTATGTTTCAAACTGTTTATTGAACTATAATACAGGAAAATGCACATAAGTGTTGGGTTTCGTGGATTTTCACAAACTGAATCCTCTCTGTAAGCAGCTCCCAGATCAGGAAACTGAACACTGTCAGGACCCCTGCAGCCCATCAAATAACAGTGTTAATCGATACATGTACTTGTCTCAATTATATCAGCAAATCGATCACACGTGTAGTAATAATAGTAAGATGCATTTATATTACTATATTTAAAATACATTCGTGGGGTGCCTGAGTGGCTCAGTGGGTTAAGCATGTGCCTCTTGGTTTCAGCTCAGGTCATGATCTCACAGTTTGTGGGTTCAAGCCCAGAGTCAGGCTCTATCCTGACAGCATGGGGCCTGTTTGGGATTGTCAATCTCTCTCTCTCTCTCCCTCTTTCTGCCCCTCCCCTGCTCACTCTCTCTTTTCTCAAAATAAATAAACTTAAAAAATAAAATAAACATAAAATAAAATAATAGAATAAGATACAATACATTTGTAAATACATTTCCATATATTATTGCACAGGGGTTCACACCAAAGTTTTCTCCTGACTTCCCTTCATCGTTACACTATGTATTTTAAAGACAGGTCAATGGAGACACATAGAAGGTGCCTCACGTCATGCATGCTTAAAATTGAAATCACCGATTACCCTGCACATTCTTAGCGGTTTCCAGAGAGTGTTGAAAGCCAACCACACAAGTCGTGGAAACAGCTGAGGACTCCGGATGACACCTCAGTGACGCAGGATGATTCAGGCCCATGGGCTATTATTAGAGTAAGCAAGTGCTGCATGTGTAAACAGGCTATTAAATAATCCCCTTGGAAGAGGAAGGAGAAAAGGAAAAGTGAGTCCCTGGCGCTTTGTCCCTCCAAACTGTACTAGTCACAATCCAAATGTCCTCTTAGCCAGTGTCCGAAGAGCTCAGATTCTTGGCCTCTGCGCGTCTGCTGCAGGACTCCCATGGGCACAGCCAGCCCCCGTGTCTCTGTCCCTCCGCAAGAACTCAGGGTCACTGTTATTCATTCCAGACACTTCAGGAAGCACATACATTTCTTTTTCTCAGACCTTCTGTCACAGTTTATTTTGACTTCCAGTATGCTTGCTATTTTCTTAGGCTTTTTTTAATGTTTATTTATTTTTGACTGGGGGGGGGGGGTGGGTAGAGCGTGAGTGGGGGAGGGGCAGAGAAAGAGAGGGAGACACAATCCCAGCAGGCTCCAGGCTCTGAGCTCTCAGCGCTGAGCCTGATGCCAGGTTCCAACTCACGAGTTGTGAGATCGTGACCTGAGCTGAAGTCAGTCGCCCAACCAACTGAGCCACCCAGGCGCCCCTTTCTTAGGCTTTTAAAAAGAGCTTTTAAATGGCATGGTCTTTTATGATTTTGTTTGGATGATAATTATCTTACATTCGAAGGCCCAAGTAAGAAAGAAAAGCATCTGTCAGTAGGATAAATGGAATCAAAGCAGAAGCTCATATGACTCTCCAATAAAAAAACAAAATCAATCACGCAACAACAATAAAAAAAATTTTTTAGAAAAAGTAACTGTCCCAGAGGTACCAAATAGTTACACACATATTTGATTTTCATTCAGCAGACCCCGTGGATGTTCAAAATAACCCAGAAAATTAGAAAAATTATCTATTGGGGAGGGGAAGGGGGGAAAAAAAAGAGGTTGGAGTGGGAGAGAGCCCAAGCATAAAAGACTCTTAAAAACTGAGAACAAAGTGAGGGTTGATGGGGGGTGGGAGGGAGGGGAGGGTGGGTGATGGGCATTGAGGAGGGCACCTTTTGGGATGAGCACTGGGTGTTGTATGGAAACCAATCTGACAATGAGCTTCATATATGGAAAAATAAATAAATAAATAAATAAATAAATAAAATTAAAAAAAAGAAAAAGAAAAAAAGGAAAAATTATCTATTGAATGAAATTCAATAGAATAATATTACACTAAATAAAATTCAATAGAAGTTTGAAATATGACACATAATCCACTTCCTGTATGGCAAATATTTTTGCATTTTTTTTTGTTCACTTAATCCTTCTAATGGTGCAATGAATTAGTTACTATTATTATTGCTGTCTTATAACAGGGGACACTGAGTGTCAATGAGGTTCCGCGATGCACACTCATTTACATAAAAAAAAAGACACCAGAACTCAGGACTGTTTTGATTTGGAATGAAACCTCTGGAAGGTTCTTCTCAATGTTATGCTCTACAAAAACGACTGCATATTCTTTCAGCTCAGGTTTACCTAAAGTCTTGGCCCAAAATGTGAATGGTAATGTGGAAATAGGTCAAAGACAAAAGCTGTTGACTTACAAGCCACGTGTCCGCAACACTGTCTTTGAGTACCTGTAATTTACCAGATACGATGGCAAATGTTCACCCATCAGTTTCCAGAGGAGGCTCAGAGATGGGTCAGAGTCTTGCCCAAAGTCAAGCAGGTAAAGGGTCCGGTGGTGGGGTCTACGTGCATCACTATCAGTCTGACTCCAGATTTTCCTGCGGATGAAGCACATTAGAAATGTAGCGCTGTAACTTTTGTGCCTTAGTTCTAAGGTGTATTCCTGACGGGCCTGGGAGAGGCGTGGCTCCCTGCGGTCAAGCTTGAGGCTGCCCCTGTTACTCGTGCACCCGGGCCAGGAGTACAAATGGAGGCTCACATACCGTATGACTAAACATGTACGAATGAACCAAGATAACATTTGTTAAATACATTATGTTCCATCTTTCTACCTACGGGTATATACCTGTATGACGATCTGGGAGGCCAGATTGCAATTGCGGATTCTGACTCCCTGGAGTTACAAGCCGGGCTGACTGCACAGGGCATAAGCTTGCCCTCCTCTTCCTTTGCAGTGAAAGGTCCTGTGCTGGGCCCCTAGTACTTGGGCCCTCTATGCCCTGCATCACCTGCCTGGCGGTGGGTGCACACTTAGCTGCACAGTCTGCTCTTGGGACCCCCAAACGAGACCGGAACAAGCCCTGTAAATCAACCTGAGGCCATCTGGACAAGAAATTCTGGGGTCCTGGGTCCTTTGGGGCACCTTTGTGGGTGTTGGGTGGGCATATCTCTCTGGCCCCATCTCTTCACCACAGGCTACAGCTGCAGATCAGAGCAAGCCCCCCCCTCCCCCCCGGGCCTCCTTATGGGCAGAAAGTACTCCTTGTGGTCCCCGGAGACTTTGAAAAAAAGCATCCTTCAAACAGCCAACATTACAATTACTTTTTAAAATGAATTCTAGCCTTTTAACCGCGCCTAAGTTTTAAAACATTAAAAGCTATCCACTGCACCAATCCCAGCAATAATTCTTTAAACCTCTCTTCTCAGGGGCATCCGGGTGGGCTGAGTCAGGCTTCGGCTCAGGTCGCGATCTCGCAGTTCGTGGGTTCGAGACCCACGTGGGGGCTCTGTGTTGACAGCTCAGAGCCTGGAGCCTGCTTCGGATTCTGTGTCTCCCTCTTTCTCTGCTCCTCCCCCGCTCGCACACACTCTCTGTCTCTCTCTCTCTCAAGTAAATAAACATTTAAAAAAACTAAACCTCTTTTCTCATGTATACAATTTTGTACCACCCCCTAAGGCTCCCATCCCCCACCAACTACACATCCACCCAGGAAAGAAAGGAAGACAAACGCTCGCGCTCCCTGCACCCAACTGTTTAGAACTTGGCCTCCGCCCTTTTATCAGTGGGAAAACACTTGTTCCCTGCTCCCATCTAGCTAACCGCCTACTCTAACAATATATTTTGCCCTTTCTTTTGGGGGAAAACCCCTCACATGTACACTGAAAATCTGACTCACAGCATTAAAATTCAGGAAAATTATTAAATATGTATGACGACATTCCAATAATGTTACTTTTTTACTGACTAATTTGATTTCTTGCCTACTGTGGGTTTTTGTATCTTTGTTTTCTTTTTTAAAATAACAATAGAAAAATCGTTTTTAGATGCCGGAGGTAACGTTAATTCTTCTGAATGCACAGCTTGGGCAACCCAATATATGTATTACTAGCTATATGACCCTGGGGAGGAAGTGTTCACAGAACTTCATTTTGTTAAGTTCAAAGGAGTTATCAATGGTGGTTTTCCTTTTAAGTCTTGAATATTTTTCTACATGTAAAAATAACTCTGAGACTATTTGCATTGGTACTTCGCTTAAACGAATGTGAATATTTTAACTGACAACTATACTTTTCCTTAAAGCATATGCTTTCAAAAGTTGGTGCCTTTATAGGTGAGCCTGCTTTCTTCCTGAGATGTGTTTCTTCCTGGCAAACATCTCTTGAATTTTATTTTGAAGGACATTAAGAAAACAAGGGTTGATAAGTAGGGGTATGTTTTATAGATAATGTTTTTAAGAATATATTAATTGTATACAATAAGGTAGACCTGTCTTCCTTTAAAGGTTTCATCTGTACTCTGAGGAGAAATTTATGTTCCTATTGTACGATTTGTATAAAGCATTGCTGGGGTGCCTGGGTGGTTCAGTAGGTTAAGCGTCCGACTTCGGCTCAGGTCATGATCTCACAGCTTGTGAGTTCAAGCCCTGCATCGGGTTCTGTGCTGACAGCTCAGAGCCTGGAGCCTGCTTCAGATTCTGTGTCTCCCTCTCTTTCTGCCCCTCTCTTGCTCGCACTCTGTCTGTCTCTGTCTCTGTCAAGAACAAATAAACATTAAAAAATTTTTTTTTAATAAATAAAGCATTGCCTTAAAAAGGGACATCTGGGGGCACCTGGGTGGCTCAGTGGGTTTAGCATTTGATACTTGACTTTGACTCAGGTCGTGATCTCACACTTTGTGAGTTCTAGCCCTGCATGGGGCTCCATGAGGAGCCTGCTTGGGATTCCCCCTCTCTCTCTCTCTCTCTTTGCCCCTCCCCCACTCTCTTGCTCTCTCTCAAAATAACCAAACTTTGAAAAAATAAAAAATAAGGGGCGCCTGGATGGCTCAATCTCTCTCTCTCTTTCAAAAATAAATAAACATTAAAAAATATATAAAATAGAGGCTCCTGCCTGGCTCAGTTGGTTAAGCGTCCGACTTTGGCTCAGGTCATGATCTCACGGTTCGTGGGTTCGAGCCCCACATCGGGCTCTGTGCTGATGGCTTGGAGCCTGGAGCCTGCTTTGGATTCTGTCTTCCTCTTTCTGCTCCTCTCCCACTCCCACTCTCTCTCTCTCTCTCTCTGTCTCAAAAATTAATAAACGTTAAAAATTAAAAAATATATATGTAATAAAATAAAAAGGGGACATCTGGCTCCTGTAAAGTGAAGCTGAAGGCAACATTTTTTAACATGACTCTTTCTTTTTACAAACGAAACACACTTATTTTTTTTTTACTTTTTTAGAATTCAACATTATACACTTACACTCTGCAGAAACTAAAAACCCTTCCGTAGTTCTTCAGAGAGCCAGCCACTGTGAATATTTGGGTGCCGACTCCTCCAGACTGATTACTCTGACAGACCCAATCGGATCCTATTCTAAACACTGTTTTACAACTCACTGTATTCATGTCAGATGGGTACTGACATCTTACCATGCATATATGCATATGAGTTGGGGTGTGTGAAATCGCCTCACAAGATAGAACCCAAATACGGAGGCTTAAAGAATTTGTTTTATTCTTGCTCACTTAAGAGTTCCAGTTTTCAGGGAAGGAAAGGCAGGACATGGCTTCCGTCTTCATGAAGTCATTTGAAAACTCGGGCTGATGGCAGTTCCAGCAATTGAAGTCCAAGGTCACTCTGTGTGTGGTCCCAGTCAGCCAAGAGAAGAGCTCAGAGGTCTGCACAAGGGCAGTTGCGGGACAAATATCACTTCAGCCCCCAGGCCACCAGAAAGAACTTCCCCATACGGCCAGAGTTAACTATGGGAAAGACGGCCAAGCCTAGAAAAAAGGGGAGGAAGCCTGTGGTCAGTTTATGTCTCTACTGTGCCATGTTGTTACAGAGCATTCTATATCATTCTAACTGCTGTGGGGCAGTGGTTTCTAAAAGACTCTTCTGGGGCCAGGAACTCATCTAAAAATGCTGGCCCTTTCTTCTGAATTTACACGTGAATGTTGTACATCTTCAGGGAATTTCATTTTAAAAGAAGAATCGGGGGCGCCTGGGTGACTCAGTTGGTTAAGCGAACGACCTCTGACTTCGACTCTGGTCGCAATCTCATGGTTTGTGTGTTCGGGCCCCATCTCAGGCTCTGTGCTGACAGCATGGAGCCTGCTTGGGATTCTCTGTCTCCCTCTCTCTCTGCACCCACCACCCCTCCCCCCAGCTTCTCTCTCTCTCTCTGTCTCTCAAAAATAAAGAAACATTAAAAAGATAAAAGAAGAATGAGTTCTACCCTTTATTTTTTTATGAGTGTAAACTATCAGACTGCTGATATTTAAAATTCACAAGGCATTATAACATAGTAGTTCTACTGGGTCAGAAATACTTGGACAGGAATCCCTACTATGACATTTACTAACCATCTGCCTTTGGGCTTGAATGGACTCATCTATACATAGGCTATAATAATAATATGCCCCTCACAAAGTTGTTATGATTCAAAGGAGAAAATGTGTACGGAGGGCTCAATACTGCCTGGCACATAGTAAGCACTCAATAAACGATAGCTTGGCTAACATTGCTAGAAAAAACAATTAACATATCGCTGGACTTTACCAAGGAAAGGCATTGGTTGTCCACCAGGAATGTTGCCTAACGTCAAGTGTGAGGCAATGATGCAAAAGGTCCCACTGCCAACATACAGATGCTTGGGATTTCCACAAGTTTCCAGGAAATTACTTTTGTGTCAGGCCGCCATCAGCCAACTTTTGACATCATTCCGATTTCTAATTTCTGACCATCTTCCTCTTGCGTGTGACTTCAGTGTGGCTTCTTCAGAATGAGCGCTATGCTGCTGGGATCGTTTGGTTAACTCTAGACCGAGCTGTAATGTGAACTGGCATCAGCTTTTTGGGCTTGTCGTTTTATAATAACCAGACCTTGTGACATAAATGCATTATGGTTTCAATATGAGTTATCCCGGGTGCCTGGGTGGCTCACTTATTAAGCATTTGACTTCGGCTCAGGTCATGATCTGACAGTTCACGAGTTCGAGTCCCGCATTGGGTGTGCACGAGCCCTGCTTCAGGTAAACACGAGCTCCACTTTCGGTGAACCCCACTTCTCTCTCTCTCTCTCCCTCTCTCTCTCTCTTTGCCTCTCACTCACTTGCACCCTCTCTCTCTCTCTCAAAAAAAAAAAAAATATATATATATATGAGTTATCCTTAAGCTGCTTTCTAAGATCTGTTTCTGCACATTCATTTTAATTTTTAAATTTATTTTTATGTTTTGAGAGAGAGAGAGAGCACACAAGTGAAGGAGGGGGAGACAGAGGGAGAGAGAGAATCCCAAGCAGGCTCCACTCTGTCAGTGCACAGCCTGATGCAGGGCTCGATCCCAAGAACCATGAGATCATCACCTGAGTCAAAATCAAGAGTTGGGCACTTAACCAACTGAGCTGCTGAGGCACCCCTGTTTCTGCAGTTTTGAGGGGCTCTTCCCAGTAAGACTGGGCAGGCTTTGAGGCCTTTTGTCCCTTTAACTAAAGTGGCCCATGGTACAAACGAGTTCTAAAACATCACAACATAATATTCAAGACGACTTCTTGGAATCTTTGCTGCTGTTGTTGGAAAGTCTAATCATTTTTGAAAACGACTAACAAATCTTCAAGTGCAGGATGTAAGGACCGGATAGTGATTACCCTCTAAATTTGGTACTAATCATATCCTTTCAAATACTATATTTAATTCTAGGCGTTGCATCTAAAAGGAGACAGAAAATTTGGAGAGAGTTTAAAAGGAAGCCATAAAAATGATTAAAGGTTTAGGAAACAAGACCCGTGAGGCAAAGCTACAGATGATACCTCTTCTGCCTACGGCACAGAGCAGGAGCCCAAACCTGAGAAAACCTTTCAAGGGGAGGACAGCGATCATGTCCTAGCTACCACATAGAAAACAATTTACGTTACATGTAAGATATTTTGACACTGGGGAGTGCTTTGCGTAAAAGGCCTATTAAATAAGTCCTGTGCAAAGGATTACTACAAATAGGGTAGGTTTTCAGCTGCCAGTAAGGAGATTTGGGGCCTACCCGATGGAAAGAAATATACACAATGTCCTTTTGAAATTTCTTCTCAATCTCATGATCCTAGGATTCTTTCTGCTTCTGTAAGTGAAAGGTTAATGTTAAGTTACAAATGGTGTGGGGCGCCTGGGTGGCTCAGTCGGATGAGCGACCGACTTTGGCTCAGGTCATGATCTCATGGTCCATGAGTTCGAGCCCCGCGTTGGGCTCTGTGCTGGCAGCTCAGAGCCTGGAGCCTGCTTCGGATTCTGTGTCTCCCTCTCTCTCTGCCCCTCCCCTGCTCACACTCTCTCTCTGTCTCAGAAATACATAAACATTAAAAAAAAAAAAGTAAAAAATAAAACTCCTTTAAGTTACAAATGGTGAGACCCCAACCTCAGTTTTGTTTAGGATCCCAATCTGATCCTGAGGATCCCGATGAAGAATCAACTTTGTGGTAAGGCAGTCAATGTGATTCCAAAATGATGATGATGCTAATGAAGGTCAGAATCCAGTTCCATTGATATTTAGACTAATTCATTCATTACTGGAAGGCTTAAGCTCCCCAGCTGCAACCCTGCTCCACTGATCACTCTAGAAAATTCCGGGGAGATCATAGGGAATTGTGTTCATTCTATCGCTTTGTTGGCAAAGACCAATAACTCAAATACATGTCCATGGCCATTTTAATAATCAAGAAAAAATGCTGTACGTTCAGAATGTCAGAGCTAACCTGTACCTTTATCTATAGTTCTTTACTTGATATGTATTTGACCCTGTCCCTCTCAACAACTTTGTAGATTCACCGAGGTACAGAGAAGCTGTAAAAACGTGGCCAGAAGGGATCACTGTATGAGCAAGAGTGGGACACTAGCTATAGTGAGCATTTGCTTGGTATTAAGAAGGTTTAAAATAAAAGTCTGAAAGGCACATGCTCTGTCCTCCCCAAAACAAACACACTAAAGAAGCATGTGATGTTTGCTAATAGGACCAAGCTATGTATTATATAAGATAATTTTTTAGAACCAAACTGGCTTAAAGTCTTGGCACACCAGAGTTTGGGACAAGCCATGACGTCAGGCAAAGAAAATTCAAACTTTCACTTTAAATATTGCTTTGACTGCAACATAAGCATATTCACCAAACTTGACTCGCACAAATCTAATAACAAAGAGACAAGCAGAGTAATCCAGAATGTGAGACGTTGTTCTTCAAGACTCTTGGGGAAAAAAATCATTCGTGTTGAATATTTTTTTTAAGGCAGGGCAATTGTCCTGCAGTAAGAACTGAAGAATCACCGAATGGAAGGGACAAACCTGGGTTGGAACCCAAAGTAGGAAAACCAACATCAACAGCAAAATCCAGCTTTAAGACCTTTTTTGGAAGAGCAGAGGAAATTCAAATATAAACTGTATATTAAATGGTATTATACGATCATTGTTAATGTCTTTGTTTAATGTTTATTTTATTTTTGACAGAGAGAGACAGAGCATGAGTGGGGGAGGGGCAGCGAGAGAGAGAGAGACACAGAATCTGAAACAGGCTCCGGGCTCTGAGCCATCAGCACAGAGCCCCATGCGGGGCTCAAACTCATGGACCTCGAGATCATGACCTGAGCCAAAGTCGGACGCTCAACGGACTGAGCCACCCAGGCACCCCCAGAGCATTCCAAAATAAAAATGTGGAGGGTGTGGAATTGTTTCAAAACGGTGCAGTTACAAGCCCCACTATACAATTAAGAACCCATGTAGGGCACCTGGGTGGCTCAATCAGTTAAGCATCTGACTTTGGCTCAGGTCACGATCTCATGATTTGTGAGCTCGAGCCCCGCTTCAGGTAAACATGAACCCCCGGTGAGCCCTGCTTCTCTCTCTCTCTCTTTGCCCCTCCCTTACTTGCATCCTCCCTCTCTCTCTCTCTCTTTCTCTCAAAAAAAAAAAAAAGAAAGAAAGAAAGAAAGAAAGAAAGAAAGAAAAGAAAAAAAAGAAAGAAAGTAAACCCATATAGTGTTAGAAGTAACAAAAGAAGTGAAATTCTTTTTGTGGTCATTATTTTCTTATAGCCTCTCTTGCTCTCAAATTTATACTTGCCATTCAAAAAATATTTGCTTTAAATACAAAAACTTCCAAAGCTAAGAAACTAAGTGCTATAGAAATTCAAAATAAACGAACAAAACCTAAGTCATTCTCAATGTACGTATGTCAAGTCATGTGGTATGCCTTAAACTTATACAGAGCTGAATGCCAGTAAAACTGGGGGGAAATAAGTCCAATCAAAATTAAGATCTATAGACATTGTCTCGTGATTTACAACCCTCTTTCTCCCTGAGTTCTCAGAAACCCCATCTGTGTTTGTCTGTGTGATCATATCGAATAGTGGAAAAGTGAATAAAAGTTAGGGGCATAATTATAAAAATGCTTTGAGTTCCTATTCTTTAATATGTCAGAATACAGCCCCTAGGCTATAATTTTCTTAATAACCTTAATAGTGCATAAAGTTTACATAAACGGATTATCCATTGAGCTGATCCCATTAATCCAAACTCACAATTTTCACATGTTTGTAGGTCCTGATGTCGTCAAGTGTAAATAATTGATGAAACTGTAACGAATCCAATTCAATTTGCCAGCGTGAGGCTTTTCGTTGCCTTGGTCTATCGCAATCCTCCCTGTGCAATCTGCCAGATGAGTTGCAACTTGCATATTTTATATTTAGATTAGGGAATCCTTCTGGAATGCCACGGACTTGTTTTGCTTTGTTCACTGAATTCTTTGTTGTGTGTGTCTTGCAAAAAGGATTCAGCTGGATGGTTGAGGGCGACACCCAATAAATGCTTCAGAAACACAAGTTGGACAGAGCATTCATTCTGCTTTCTGTTCTGAGTCACCGGAAGACTTGTTGGGTCTTGAGAGCTTGCTTAAGTGGAACAGGCTTGAGGCATGATTCAGAGCCACTGAGCTCGCAGTGTGCTCCTTTCACATCAGGTTCAATAAAGGGGCCGTGGATATTTTTCTTGTAACATTCATGTTACAAGATTTCTTTTGAAGCATTTATTAGTGAAGCGATATTCAAATTCTTCAGTGTTATCATATAGGTGTTAAACCATTTGGGAGAGTTAGAGTCCATTCAAGTATTTCGGGAAACAAGCGACCCATTTTTGCAACAAGAGGAAAAACATCCTACAATGGCATGGAAGTCTCCCTCTATGCTTTGCGGAAGGCAGCTCCAAGGTCCTCTGATTAACCATCAAAGAAACCTAGCAATGACAATGTACTTTCTTCTTGGGTGAAATCAATAAGGTTTGTGTCTCAGACATACTTGTAGCTAATCCTTTGTTATGTAATATGACGTAGGCAAAATGTGGGGCAGAACAATTTTGCACAGAAGGGTGTTCAGAAAGGTCTGCTCTTGCTACCAACTCAGGGCGCCTGGTCCCCAGGGTTTTTCCAAGGGTCAACGACAGCCCTCTGCCCGTTTCCTCGTGGAGTTCAGATGCCGCCTGAAGAAGGTGTAAGCAACGAGGAACTTCTTTCTCCCCTTCCACCCTAGTCCGCCGTCCCTCGTGTGCTTTTGCAAGAGACCTTCTTCTGTGTCCCCAGAGTCCCCTAGCACTGTCGTTATTGAGTCCCGAGAATCTATTAAAGCCTTCTCGAATACCTGGACGTATTTTAAATTTTTATTACTATTATTTTTTAATACCACCGCCACTTAGACTAACTTCGTGGAGTTACATGCCAACATTTCATGCGTAAAAGTGATTCACCAATTTCCAAGGACACCTGCAGATAATTATTAGAACAGTGTTTGTTCTTATTACTTATTATTAGGACTATTCCATCCCTATAAAAAGAATTCTTTTTTTTAAGTTTATGTATTTATTTAGAGAGAGAGAGAGAGAGAGAGAGAGAGAGAGAGAGAAGGGCAGAGGGGCAGAGAGAGAGGGATAGAGGGAGAGAGAGAATCCCAAGCAGCCTCTACACTGTCAGCACAGAGCCCGATGCAGGTCTCAAACTCACGAAGCTTGAGATCAAAAAGAATTCCATTTAAAATTACTTATCATTGGGGCACCTGGGTGGCTCAGTCAACTGAACATCGGACTCTTGATTTCAGCTCAGGTCATGATCTCATGTTTCCTGAGTTCAAGCCCCAAGTGATGGTGCAGAACCTACTTGGGATTCTCTCTCTCTCTGCCCCTCCTCTGTTGGTGTGTGTGCTCTCTCTGTTTCTCTCTGTCCCTCTTTCCCCCTCTCCTTCTCTCAAAAATAAATTTAAAAACTTAAAAAAAAAAGAAAACATACTTTATCATTTCCAAGCAGTGAGGTATAGTTTCCTTTGAGTCTCCCTAAACTCCCATGCATCATGGTTTTACCACATCTGTACTTACGGGGTATCACATACACTATATGTAAACTGGGGGAGACACAAAACTCCATAAGTGGATGTGTATATTGTGTGTATCTCCTCTGCTCCACACACATGTTCCATTGTCCATCAGATTTCACTTGCAAGACACAGGTTAAAAGATATGATTAAGGGGCGCCTGGGTGGCTTAGTCAGTTAAGCATCTGACTTCGGCTCAGGTCCTGATCTCACGGTTCGTGAGTTCGAGCCCCGCGTCAGACTCCGTGCTGACAGCTCAGAGCCTGGAGCCTGCTTCAGATTCTGTGTCTCCCTCTCTCTCTCTCTCCACCCCACCCCTGCTTGCACTCTGTCTCTCAAAACTGAATAAACATTTAAAAAAACAAAGAGGTATGATTAAGAGAGTAGAGCATTAAACCAAGCACAGGTCCTCCTAAGCATGGAGACGTGTGCTTCTGACAGATCTTATGTCCATAAAGCCTCCCAGTGTGGGAAACGGAAAGAGAGGTGATGTTTTCCAGATTCTAGTTCCAAATCCTCACCCTGGGTGGGGCACACACATCCCTCTCTCTCAGTTCCTGGAGACACCCGTTCTGGGCACAGATGCAATGTAGACTTGAGCCGGTTTCGTAGGTTGCACTCAAAACTCTTAATGAATAGAAACGATCACGCATAGCGGCTTTTGTTTTTCCAAATGAAGCATCTGAATTGGGTCAGCCTGTATTTAAATGAGAAGCCCTTAATGATATCTCAAATGCTTTTCAGTGGTCTCTTGAGGTGACTTCTCCAGCTTCACTTTATTTTCCTCCAGATGCCGTGACTGTAGGAGCACACTGCGTGTTAGACAGGTGCCTCTGGTTAGAGTGCAGGGACAAGATAGATGCGAGCTGTGCTATTCCGTTCACTTATCTCGGGGATGGAGGTCACACACGTGCTCAACTTCCTTTCAATAGTATAAAAACTAAGAGCTCGGGCTCTGGTGCCAGGCTGTCTGGATTTGAGTCCCATTCCCACCATTTGCTAACACGAATGAATGCCTCAGTTTCCTCGTCTGTAAAATGGGAATACTAATAGTCCTTACCACATAGGATTATTGTGAGGATTAAGTGCTTTATATAGAAAGCACTTGGAATTCTTTTTTTTTTTGAGATTCTACATATAAATGAGATCATACCATATTTGTCTTTCTCTCACTTATTTCGCTTAATCATAATGCCCCCAAGATCTATCCATGTTGTCACAAATGGCAGAATTCTCATGACCGAATACTATATATATATATATATATGACCAAATACTATATATATAGTATATATATGTATATACATGTATATATACTATATGTATAGTATATATATGCATATACATGTATATATACTATATATATATATATATGACCAAATACTATATATATAGTATATATATGTATATACATGTATATATACTATATGTATAGTATATATATGCATATACATGTATATATACTATATATATATATATATGACCAAATACTATATATATAGTATATATATGTATATACATATATATAGTATATATATAATATATATACTATATATATACTATATATAGTATAGTATATAGTATATAGTATACTATATATAGTATATATATATATATAGTATATATATAGTATATATATATACATATATATATATAGTATATATATATACTATATATAGTATATATATATATACTATATATATATATACTATATATAGTATATATATATATATAGTATATATAGTATATATATATATATAGTATAGTATATATAGTATATATATATATACTATATATATATATAGTATATATAGTATATATATATATATAGTATATATATAGTATATATATATACATATATATATACTATATATATACTATATATATATATATATATATATATATATAGTATTCTAGTATTCGGTCATGAGAAACATTTTCTTTATCCATTCATCCGTCAGTGGACACTTAGGTTGTTTCCGTGTCTTGGTTATTATAAATAATTCTGCAATGAACACGGAGGTACAGATACCTCTCTGAATCAGTGATTTTGTTTCCTTTGGATAAACAACCAGACACAGAATTGCTGCATTATACAGTGGCTCTTTTTAAAAAAATTTTTTGAGGCATTTCCCTGCTGTTTTCCATAGCGACCGCACCCATTTACATCCCCACCAACAGTGCATGAGGGTTCCCTTTTCTCCACATCCTCGCCAATACCTATTTGTTAGCTTTTTGATAACGGCCATATGACAGGTATGGGGCGATATCTCATTGTGATTTGCATGACGATGAGTGGTGTTGAGCCTCTTTCCATGTGCCTGTTGGCCATCTCTGTCTTCATTAGAAAAATGCCTCTTCAGATCCTCTGCTCATTTTTAAACTGGGTTATTTGGTCTTTTGTTATTGAGTTACATTGACTTGTATGTTGTGTTTTGGATAGTAACCCCCTATTGGATACATGATTTGCAAATATTTTTATCATTCAGTAGGTTGCCTTTTCATTTTGTTGAAGGTTTCCTTCACTGTGCAGAAGCTTTTTAGTTTGATGCAATCCCCCTTGTTTATTTTTTCTTCTGTTGCCCTTGCTCTTAGAGTCAAATTTTTTTTTTAAGTCACTAAGACTGGTGTTGAGCAGCTTTACCACCTGCAGCTTTATGGCTTCCAGATAATCCACTTTGAGTTAATTTTTGTATGTGGTGTAAGACAGTGGTCCAGTTCCATTCTTTTGCATGTAGCCGTCCAGTTTTCCCAGTACCTTTTACTGAAGAGATTGGTCTTTCCCATTGTTTATTCTTGCCTCCTTCATCAAAAATTAATTGCCCATATATGCCTGAGTTTATTTCTGGGGCAAAATAGGATTTTGTTCCACTGATTTATGTCTCTGTTTTTATGCCAATATCATACTGCTTTGATGACTACAGCTTTGTAGCATAGCTGGAAATCAGGAAGCCTGATACCCCCAGCTTTGTTCATGGTTCTCAAGATTATTGGCATCTTTTGTGGTTCCTCTCTGGCCTCTCTTTAAATCCTTACTTAAACAAGCTATTCTGTGATGAAACCTATAAGGCATCAGAGCTGACAGGATCCTTATAGATCATCGAAAACTCTTTGCCAGAGGCCCCTGGGATTCAAACAAAACACAAATGATCTCGATCATTTTCCCTTTGTCCATATTTATCTACCATCTCAAGTAACTGTTTTAAATTACTAAGATTTTATTTCCCCCTATGTTAAAATGCTTCTTGGGGCTCCTGGGTGGCTCTGTCAGTTATGTGTCCAACTCTTGATCTCAGCTCAGGTCTTGATCTCAGGTTTGTGAGTTCAAGCCCCGTGTTGGGCTCTGTGCTGGGCATGAAACCTACTTTTTTTTTAAAAAAAAAAGCTTCTTTTCCATTTCAGAAATTGGAGAGAATTATTTCTGAGACATGATTGTATGTGTGTGTGTGTGTGTGTGTGATACAGCAGGTTGGATAAAGCATTGGTATTTCTTCCATAACTGGGAGTTCATATTTTCAACACCAAAAAAAACCCCCAATATATCCCGATTTTGTCGCGTGAGCTGGAGCCAAACTAAGAAGTCAGGCGGACGAGCTTCCTTTCAAGTTTTTCTATTTCTGGGAAGCTCAGGCTAGTTCTGTTCCCTGGGTCAGAGAGGAGGTAATAAAACAAACTCACACAAAGCTGTGAGTGATTCAGTGCTAAGGAGGATGTATCAGAAAGCATGACTTCATACAGATGATGAATCACTGACACTGAGACATCTGGCCATCGGCCAGAATAGGAGATATTTCCAAGTTTCACATCAGTTGTTTACTCAATAAGTAGTATTGATTACTTTTCACGGCTAGACTGTAGTAGCTGTTGGGGATACTCAAAGCTTTTGCTTCCAAAGAGCTGGTGATTTGGTAGAGGAACCAGCATAAAGGCAATTATAAAAACGTGATAGTGGAATAAAAGCAGGTGCAAAGACGTGCCTCAGATATGCGATGTCAGGAGGGAAGCACAGGAACAGAAATTGTGTTTGCCCAACCTCCTCTCCACCTCTCTCTCTCTGGGTAGCCGTCGTAAGGTCAGCGGGCTGGTTCCAGCTCCAGGGATGGGCCCCGAGGAACCTAAGTCACTCAGAAGCCACGAGCCCTGCTCTGGATGCAAGACATCCCCCGGGGCCCTGGTCTACCCATTCACGTGTCACAGTTCAGACCATCAACAGCTGAGGAGAGAGAGGTCTTCTGAGAACATTGGGGAAAGAAGTGTTCATGCTCTTCTGTTATTATTAATTGAGATACAATTTGCACGCTGTGGTATTCAAACCCACCCAGGTCAGTGGTGTTCACGTATAGCATATAGCATAGAACCACAAAAGATGCCAATAGCCAAAATAATCTTGAGAACCGCACTCTCTAATTCCAGAATATTTTCCTCACACAGAAAGAAACTTCATACTCATTTTCCTCTCCCCCCAGCTCCTGGCAACCTTTAAATTCCTCTCTGTCGTTAGCCTGTTCTGAACGGTTCATGTACACGGAATCACATAATATGTGGCTTTTTGGGTCTGGTTCCTTATGTTTACTTAGTGTAATGTATTTAAGGACGATCCATGTTGCAGCATGTTGTCAACACTTCCTTCTTTTTCTGATGGAATATTCCATTAGGTGGGTATACCAGCCACATGTGGTTGGCCCATTCACGCGTTGGTTCTTTTCACTTCTTTGGTTATAACAAACAATGCTGCTATGAACGTTTTTGCATAAGTTTTTTTTGTGTACCTATGTTTTCAATTCTTTGGGGAAGCAGGCTCCGCACTCTCAGTGTGGAGCCCAATGTGGGGCTCGAACTCACGAAACCACAGGATCATGACCGAAGCAGAAACAAGAGTCGGACCCTTAACCCACTGAGCCACCCAGGTGCCCCTGGCTTATTTGTCTTTTAATTGTTGAGCTTTCAGAGTTCCTTATATACTCTGCACACCAGGCCTTGATCAGCGACATGATGTGCAAATATTCTGCCCCCTTTCGTGGGTTGTCTGTCCATTCGCTTTTGAGAGGAGTCTTGGCCGTGACCCTTCTCCACCTGCATCTCAATGTTACTGAGGTTTGATGTGGTTGCAGCCAGCTTGCTACTGCCTGAGAATGAACTGAGGGAATTGCAGGGATGTGAACTTGGAGCTACTCGCTTGAGTCAGTCCTTGGGAAAACTTTTTCTCTTATCTCTCGACTCCCAAGTTCATGAGCCAGTATATTTATTTTTAGTTGTGATGTTCAGTTACCTCCTGCTAAAAGCCTCCTAAATGATACAGGTACCAAACCCTGCCTGAGGGAGAAAGTCTTGACCATTTCCTTCTCCTCAAATCAAACCACGGAGTTCAAGAACTAACCTTCAAAAATCTCAACAGCAACATTTGGGAGTCTATCCAAGCATTGTAAGAGCCGTGAATAGTGTCACCACCAAGACAGGGGTGCCTTCTCAGAGGCAGTGGTTGTAGACGTTACTGTTGCGTTGCTAATTAAACGTTAGCTTAATTACCTTTTATCTCTGCATCTGGTTTTCTGATATAATCTATATTTTAATGGACTTCGGGCAGATCAATGGGGGAAAGCCCAAATGGGTAATTTTACCGCCCCAGTCAGGAAAGCATTCTGAGTAAATGAGTTTCTTAATAGAGCACAACACCCTAGCCAATCTCTACTTCCTTTGGTTTTCCACAAAGGAAATGTTCAGCTGCTTTGTTTTCAAAAACCTCAGGGTGTATCAGTTAATCAATTGTCCTGAATGTGGCTTTGCTGGTTTGTATACTGCTACAGAATGAATTACGGAAGGAAGGAAGGAAGGAAGGAAGGAAGGAAGGAAGGAAGGAAAAGAAAGAAAGAGAGAGAGAGAGAGAGGAAGAAAGAAAGAAAGAAAATAAGAAAGAAAGAAAGAGAGAAAGAAAATAAAGAAAATAAAGAAAGAAGAAGAAAAAGAAAGAAAGAAAAGAAAGAAAGGGGAAGAAAGAGAGAGGAAGAAAGAAAAAGAAAAGAAGAAAGGAAGAAAGAAAGAGAAAGGGGAAGAAAGAAAGAAAGGAGAAAAAGAAAGAAAGCAAAAGAAAGAAAGGAAGGAAGGAAGAGGAAGAAAGAGAGAGGAAGAAAGAAAACAAAAAGAAGAAAGAAAGAAAGAAAGAAAGAAAGAAAGAAAGAAAGAAAGAAAGAAAGAGAAAGGGGAAGAATGAAAGAGGAAGAGAGAAAAAGAGAAAGAAGAAAGAAAGAAAGAAAGAAAGAAAGAAAGAAAGAAAGAAAGAAGAAAGAGGCAAGGTGGGCGAGAACTGATCATAGTAAAGACGTGCAAAGCACCGACGGGTGAATTTCACTCTTATTCAGAAACTCTAGTGATAGAGGCCACTCAATACCTGCCCGATTTTTTTTCTCTTAGAAGAGAACTCCTTTGCTTTAGGAATCAAAATACCTAATCATTTTCACCAAACCTTTGTTCTGTGGATCTCCCTCAATCCATTTTCTCACAAGGATTTAGTAACACAAGCTCTGGTTAGATTTTCTCTTAGATGACATTTGGTCACATGGTTTGAAGGCTTAACCTACACCCGACTGTCACTGTAACATCTGAGGGAAATGCATGGACCCTTCATTCTTCACAGGTGTACTTCCATACCACCTGGCATGTTACGTGTTCAAGTGTTGATTATCTCATGAGCGGGTGTGCACACGCACACACACACACACACACCCCCACTATGTGACAGAAGGGAATTACTTCTATTCCAAATGCCTAGAAAAATAGATGGACAATAAATTTAATTTTTTTTATTTTAGAGAAAGAGAGAATGTGACCAGGGGAGAGGGGGAGAGTGAGAGAGAGAGGAGAGAGAGAGAGAGATTGAGAATCTGAAGCAGGCTCCACGCCTCGCTTGGAGTCCAACAAGAGGCTTGAACTCATGACCCTGAAATCATGACCTGAGCCGAAATCAAGAGTCAACCAACTCAACCAACTGAGCCACCCAGGCGCCCCTGGACAATACATTTTCATGCGATAAATAATTCAACGAATCTGCCTCTTTATTCACTGATTCATCTGTTTAAAACAGCATGCGACACAAGTTAGGAGCACGGGGTCAGGACACAGACAAATTGAATCTCAGTCCTTCTACTTATAAGCTGTGCGATCTTGGGCAATCACATAACTTCTCTGGGCCAGAGTTTTGTCTTTAGGGAAACAGGAATAAGAACTCTCACAGAGCTGTCACAAGTATGAAATGAGATGTTACACAGAAAACGCTGAAAACAATGTCATATAGAGCATATAAGCACAATGCCTATGAAATCTCTTGTGCTCGGGGCACCTGGGTGGCTCCGCGGATTGAGTCTGACTTCAGCTCAGGTTAAGATCTCGTGGTTTGTGAGTTCAAGCCCTGCCTCGGGCTCTCTGCTGTCAGCCTGGAGCTGAGCTGCTGTGGATCCTGCTTCGGATCCTCTACATCCCCCTCTCTCTCTGCCCCTCCCCCGCTGGCTCTCTCTCTCTTTCTCTCTCTCTCTCTCAAAATAAATAAACTTTAATTTTTTAATGTCTATTTATTTTTGAAAGACAGAGAGGTTGAAAGAGAGCACAAGCAGGGGAGGGGCAGAGAGAGAGACACACACACACAGAACCCGAAGCAGGCTCCAGGCTCCGAGCTGTCAGCACAGAGCCCGACGCAGGGCTCAAACTCACGAACCGTGAGATCATGACCTGAGCCGAAGTCAGACACTGAACTGACTGAGTCACCCAGGTGCCCCTAAACAAACTTAAAAAATAAATAAATAGGGGCACCTGGGAGGCTCAGTCGCTTCAGTGCCTCACTTCGGGTCAGGTCATGATCTCACGGTTTGTGGGTTTGAGTCCCGCATCGGGCTCTGTGCTGACAGCTGGAGCCTGGAGGCTGTTTCAGATTCTGTGTCTCCTTCTCTCTCTCTCTCTGCCCTTCCCCTGTTCACACCCTGTCTCTCTCTGACTCTCAAAAATAAATAAACATTAAAAATATTGGTTTTCGTAAATAAACAAATAAAAATCTCTTGTGCTTCCAACACGTGAACAGTCATTACTCATTTCTTCAGCAAATATTTATTTAACGTTTACTCTGGGCCAGGTGCTGTGCTAGGTGCTGGGAATACAATGGTGGATAAAACCAAAAATGGACCCTGCCTTTATGGAGCTTATAATACAGTGAGGGAGAAAGTTATGAATTACAGTAACCACACAAGTAAGTGTAGCATTAACAGCCTTTTGTTAATTTTTAAGTAGGCTTCACTTCACCCCCAGCTCAGAGCCCAACGAAGGGCTTGAACTCACGACCCTGAGACCAAGAGGCAGATGCTTAACTGACTGAGCCACCCAGGCGCCCCTGTAGCATTAACAATCTTAAAATTTAGGAAGAGATGGGGCAAGATTATATTTATAGGGGACATTTGATCTGGCCAGAAACGGAAAACCCACATTTCTGGGAGAAGCCTGCTAGGTATGTGTGATGCGGTAAGGAGGTACACAATATCCGATTTCCAGTTGCTTTCTTTTATGTGCTGTTCTTTTAAAAAAAAAAAACATTTATTCATTTCTGAGAGGCGGAAAGAGACAGAGCACATCGGGGGAGGGGCAGAGAGAGAGGGAGACACAGAATCGGAAGCAGGCTCCAGGCTCTGAGCTGTCGGCACAGAGCCCGACGAGGGGCTCGAACTCGCGGACTGTGAGATCATGACCTGACCTGAAGCTGGACGCTCAACCGACTGAACCACCCAGGTGCCCCTCTTTTAGGTACTAGTCTGTAATCCCCCCCTTTTCCTCAAAGAGTCTGTAGGATAAGAGTGAGCTCATAGCCTCGAGTTGTGATTTTTGCACTGAGGAAGAGGCCGGTCTCTGATGAGGGAGAAGCTCTCCTCAGAATGGACGGCAGCCATGGGCACAGGGCCAAGGACAAGAGAATAAAGCCCCCCCCCACCCCCATCTCTGGGAATTAAAAAAGAAAATACAGGAAAACAGTGGGTTGTATAATTAAATCATTTTATTTGGACATAAAAGGAAAGTCGGAGCCCAGTGTCTAGAGTTTTGAACATCTGGTTTGTTTATAATAACAATGTTCAGAGAAAATTTAGAGGCAGGAATAAGTTCATTCGTAATCCCACCTCCGTACATAATCGGTTTTCCTTTTTGGTTTTCTTTTGTTTTCCCTTTTATTCTCGAGCTATTACAGCCGCAGGCATTTTTAAATGGTTGTACTCACAGGACACAAATAATTTCACGTCTCCCTTTTATGTGGTAGATAGTCTTCATAATTATTCATATTAATCATCATCCTCTTTTTATGGGGGGAGGGAGAAACTGAGTCTTAGAACCTTGCCGATTGCCGTCCTCGGCAAGTTAAAGGCTCATGGTCCTTCGTCAGAAAGGCAAGTCCTCGACGACAGCATCTGTCTTACTGCTGCAGTGAAAAGACGAAGAAGGTACGTTTTAGAGATGGAGAGACCTCTAAAGAAAACCGTGTCCTGTGTCTTCTACTCCTGACACTTCACTGCACATTTCCCTTTTGACTTCAGACGTGCGGGGCGTCCACCCTCCAAGCAATTCTGCTCCACCGGCTGGGTGTTCTAGAGTTTGACTCGATTCTGACACTACCCTCCCTGCGGATGGTGTCCGATCCCACAGGGTACGGGCTCGGTCCCCCAAGACTGCTCCCCTCCTTCAGACGCCACTCACAAGGCCAGCTTGCCATTTCGGTTTCTCACGGACCGGCTGTCCATGGGAGGGTCCCAGACTCCGTGCTCGGGTTTAATGAATTTGCTAGAGGGGCTCGCAGAACTCGGGAAAACAGTGTAGTCACCAGATTACTGGCTTATGGATATAACAGTCAGATGGAAGAGAAGTGTGGAGCAAGGTATGGGGAAGAGGGTGTGCAGCCCCCATGCCCTCTCTGGGTGCACCACCCTCCAAGAACCTCCATGGGCTCACCATCTAGAAGTTCTCCAAATCTTTCTTTTTTTTGGGGGGGGGTATTTATGGAGGCTTCATTACAATAGGCATGAGAGATTAAACCATGGGTCTTTGGTGACTCATTCAGCCTCCAGCTTGTCCTCCCTGTCTGGAAGATGGGGCTTGAGGCAGAAACTTCCAACCCTCTCATCCTGATTGGCTCCTCTGGCAACCGCCCCCATCCTGGGGCTAGCCAAAAGTTCCCTCCTTAACATCAACCGGTGGGTTGAGAGAGGGGCTTGTTCCGAATGACAAGACACCTTTATCTCTTCTCTCTTGGGAAATTTCAAGGGTTTTTGGAACTCTGTGCCAGAAACAGGACAAGACAAAGATACGTATTTCTTATAAATCGCAATATCACAGGGGGGCCAGAGAGCGGTCTGTGGCCAGGGAAGGGAGAAGGTGCCAAGGTCTTGGACAAGCCAAGGTCTTGGACCCATTGATCGGTCTCATTAGCTTATTCATTAAGCTTAACAGCCTGAAAAAAAAAAAAAAGAAAAAGAAAAAGAAAACAAGAAACGAAAACTACCAACTGTTTGAAGCTTCAAAGTGCGAAGAAATTTTAATTTTAAAAGCGGGGGGGGGGACAATAAATAAGATCCTGTGGACATGAAGATAGGGAGGGTTTGGATTAAAATTCATTAAGATGCAATAAGAAACTCTAGGCTCCTTGCAGGTAAAAGAAACTTTGCTAATGAATTATTCATGAAGAAATGAGCTCAATGAGGGAATCCTGTCTCGGCTTGGCAAAGGTTCAGACGTGGTTCAAACTTTCTCCCCAGGTAATAGTATAACAAAGAGTAACAAAGAAGCGTGTTTGTTTGTTACTTGAGTACCTTGCTTGTGGTACAAACCAACCTGGGATTGGCCTTCCCGTTATAGTCTGAATGTTTCGCAGCAACCGAGGAAAAAAACCGCTAGGAATAAAATCTTCCATTTAAAAATCAGCGACGAGGGGCGCCTGGGTGGCTCAGTCCGTTAAGCGTCGGACTTCAGCCCGGGTCGGGATCTCGCGGTCCGTGAGTTCGAGCCCCGCGTCGGGCTCTGGGCTGACGGCTCGGAGCCTGGAGCCTGCTTCCGATTCTGTGTCTCCCTCTCTCTCTGCCCCTCCCCCGTTCATGCTCTGTCTCTCTCTGTCCCAAAAATAAATAAACGTAAAAAAAAAAAACAAAACAAAAAAAAAACTTTAAAAATCAAGTTTGGAGCCTGTGTGAGTCCCTTTTTCTATGATTCTAAGCAAAAATTTTAAACCATACAAAGTAAACAGTTTTGAGCACGTTTTATGTGCCACATGCAATGCTTACGGAGCTTATACAGGGATAAATAAGTCCTGTTCCTCAAAATGACAACAAGCCAGTGGGGTAGAGATACATCTAAGCAACTAATAATAACCCAAAGTGACGTGCCACCCCATGCCACTTTCCCGGGAGCACAATACAACTCTACCATTTGTTCATGCTGTTTCTAGAACTGACTCCCTTTTCCTGTTCACCTATCCAAACTATATTCAGGCTTTAAGCCCCGGGTCTACACCAGCTCTTGCATCAAAGGTTCACTGAGTATTCCTCTTTCGTAGAACTTAGTTTTCTTGGGGCACCTGGGCAGCTCAGTCGGCTAAGCGTTCGACTTAGGCTCAGGTCATGCCCTTGAGGTTCGCGAGTTTGAGGCCCGCATCGGGATCTGGGCTGTCAGTGTGGAACCTTCTCAGAATCCTCATCTCCCTCTTTCTACCCCTCCTCCACTTGCTCTCTCTCTCTCTCTCTCTCTCAAAAGTAAATAAACATTTTAAAAATTGACATTAAAAAAAAGAACTTAGTTTTCTTCATATTTCCTATTTGGAGTTTTTACTGTACAAAATAGCATTTTGTTATAGACCATTTGATGAGAACACGTGTCATTTTACACGTATTCGTTTTGTCTTTTTCCAATGATGCATACGTCTCCAGAAGACCACCATTTTCCTCTATATTCTGTCCTGTGACTTTTTTTTTCCCCTCCCCGTCCTGTGACTAACTTAATACCAAATGCTTATTCTGTGATTGGCCCTGCCATTCTCGTTTGGCTCTACTTCTAAAATCCTAATTGTTGGGGCGCCTGGGTGGCTCAGTCGGTTGAGCATCTGGCTCTTGACTTTGGCCACGGTCATGATCTCATGGTTCGTCAGTTTGAGCCCTGCATCAGGCTCTGCGCTGACAATGCAGAGCCTCTTCGGGATTTCTCTCTCCCTCTTTCTCTTTCTGCCCCTCTCCAGCTTGCTCTCTCTTTCTCAAAAATTAAATAAACATTAAAAGTTTTTTAAACATAGATATTGTGCTGTCCTCACCTACCAGGCAGGTTTTGTTGCAAAAGGTGGTTATAAGTAAACAAATCATAATTAGAAACTAGCTGCATTATTTCTTTACTTTTACAAACACTTTTGCCTCCAAGCTCTTTTTTACTGAATTCTGGGGATGGGTTTCTCATATTGGCCTGTCCCTGGATGAGATTCCGAATTATCCTATTTTTCTTCTTCGGTCATCTTCAGCTCTGACTAGACTGTCAACATTTCATCTCCTAGAGACTCAATTATGTGATCCTAAGCAAATCACTCCATTCAACTGAACTCTCCTTGAGACTGTTTTTCTCATATGAAAAGGGAAGATAATGTTATTGAACAAGGTTGAGTTAATAATGCATATGAGAGAGGGACGCCTGGGTGGCTCAGTCGGTTGAGCGTCCGGCTTCGGCTCAGGTCACGATCTCACGGTTCGTGGGTTCGAGCCCTGCGTCGGGCTCTGTGCTGACAGCTCGGAGCCTGGAGCCCGTTTTGGATTCTGGGTCTCCCTCTCTCTCTGCTCCTCCCCCACTTGTGCTCTGTCTCTCTCTCTCTCTCAAAGATAAATAAATATTAAAAAATAATAATAATAATGTATATGAGAGAAGCATTCTCTGGACCTTAAGGACCTAGGAGATATCAGATATCATCATCATTGTCACCGTCATTGTTATTGTCTCCTTCGCTACTTTGAAATTTGCAAGGTTGTTTAAGAAGGGTGATATAATAATGGGGGCGCCTGGATGGCTCAGTCGGTTGAGTGTCCGAATCTTGGTTTCGGCTCAGGTCATGATCTCGCAGTTTGTGGGTTCGAGCCTTGCATTGGGCTCTGTGCTGAAAGCACAGAACCTGCTTGGGACTCTCTCTCACCCTCTCTCTCTGCCCCGCCCCTGCACACTCTCTCTCTCTCTCTCAAAATCAAAAAATAAACTTAAAAAAAAAGGAGGAGGGTGATATAATGGAAAGAATACTGGTTGATATTACTAGTGTTCACTAATATCAGTTCCCTTCTATTTCCTGAGAGCTTGACCAATAGATTTTCTAGTCCCCTTTGCAGTTGGTAGAGCCATGTGACTCTCATCAGTGGAATGGGCAGAAGGGGCCAATGTATTTTACTGCTAGTGCTTGATTCTTTCTCCTTCCTTCTCTTCGTAAAGTGACTCAAGAGGCCTTGTGTTCCACATCTGTTCCCATAAGAAAAAGATGTTTCTTGGCACAAAAACAGACCCTCAGATCAATGGAACAGAATAGAGAACCCAGAAATGGACCCACAAACATATGGCCAACTATCTTTGACAAAGCAGGAAAGAATATCCAGTGGAATAAAGACAGTCTCTTCAGCAAGTGGTGCTGTGAAAACTGGACAGTGACATGCAGAAGAATGAACCTGGACCACTTTCTTACACCACACACAAAAATAAACTCAAAATGGATGAAAGACCTAAATGTAAGACAAGAAGCCATCAAAATCCTCGAGGAGAAAGCAGGCAAAAACCTCTTTGATCTTGGCCGGAGCAACTTCTTACTCAACACGTCTCCAGAGGCAAGGGAAACAAAAGCAAAATGAACTATTGGGACCTCATCAAAATAAAAAGCTTCTGCACAGCAAAGGAAACAGTCAGCAACACTAAAAGGCAACCGATGGAATGGGAGAAGATATTTGCAAACGACATATCAGGTAAAGGGTTAGTATCCAAAATCTACAAAGAACTTATCAAACTCAACACCCAAAAAACAAATAATCCAGCAAAGAAATGGGCAAAAAAAAAATGAATAGACACTTCTCAAAGAAGACTTCCAGATGGCCAACCAACACATGAAAGAATGTACATCACTCATCATCAGAGACATACAAATCAAAACCACAATGAGATACCACCTCACACCCGTCAGAATGGCTCACATTAACAACTCAGGCAACAACAAATGTCGGCGAGGATGCGGAGAGAGAGGATCTCTTTTGCACTGCTGGTGGGAGTGCAAATTGGTACAGCCACTCTGGAAAACGGTATGGAAGTTTCTGAAAAAATTAAAAATAGAACTACCCTGCAGCCCAGTAATAGCACTTCTAGGCATTTATCCAAGGGATACAGGTGTGCTGTTTCGAAGGGGCACTTGCACCCCCATGTTTATAGCAGCACTATCAACAATAGCCAAAGTATGGAAAGAGTCCAACTGTCCATCGATGGATGAATGGATAAAGAGGATGTGGTATATGTATACGATGGAGTATTACTTGGCAATCAAAAAGAATGAAATCTTGCCATTTGCAACTACGTGGACGGAACTAGGGGGTGTTATGCTAAGTGAAATTAGTCAGAGAAAGACAAATATCATACGACTTCACTCATATGAGGACTTTAAAACACAGAAAAGGTGAACACAAGTGAAGGGAAGCAAAAATAATATAAAAACAGGGGTGGGGACAAAACATAAGAAACTGTTAAATAGGGAGAACAAACAGAGGGTTACTGGAGGGGTTGTGGGAGGAGGGATGGGCTAAATGTGTAAGGGGCATAAGGAATCTACTCCTGAAATCACTGTTGAACTATATGCTAACTTGGATGTAAATTTTAAAAATGAAATAAAATAAAGAAAAAGATGTTTCTATCAGCTGCATCCCTAGGCAGTTGCATGGAGCAGAATTTCTTGCCAACTCGGCGGGAATTGTAGTGGGAGTGAGAAATTCACTTTTGTTGAATCAAGTCACTGAGATTTGGGATTGTTTGTTAGTACAACATAACATAGCCTCATGGGACTAACATACTGTGATGGACCAAAGGATAAAGGAATCCTAGATAGGGGCACTTGGAGGGCTCAGTCAGTAGAGCATGCGACTCTTGATCTCAGGGTTGTGAGTCTGACTCCCACATGTGGCAAGGAGTTTACTTAAAATTAAAAAAAAAAGAGTCTTAGATGTATCTACGGCCTAACCCATATGCCCTTGAGCGAGCAGACTAAATTATACTATCTCTAAGGTCCCTTCAGCTCTGAAAACTCTGATATCGCAATAACACAAAGCAATCTCATGGGAGTAACAAAGAAATGTCACCTTTTGTTTAAAGAATAAGATAAAATTTCAGTTATATCAAACCATCTCAGAGAATGAATTCAGCCAGAATAATTTTTAGGACACTTTTCTTGGCCGTAGAGGCAGAAAGCGGATTTCCAACTCTGTTGGGACTGTACATAATGGCAAAGATATATAGAGTCCAAGTAATGGGTTCAGAAGCTTTCCTAGGAGCAAAACAATTAGGACTTACGCATGAACTTTGTAGCCTCTTTAGGCTCACAGGTCTTTTGCTTAATTTCTAGTGCTCATGAATATTGCACAAAGGTGAATTTCTCTGATAACCAGGCTCCAGCTATACAGGGTGTTAGTGTATTTCTCTACAGCAAACCCAGCAACACAGATCCATAATTACGTGGCTAATATGTACTTGACAGTTTGAGAGTTACCTTGTGGGCCATTTGCAAAAACGAACATTATGGAAAGAACTGAAATAATTCGTTCTTCGTGATGCTTCAGTGAGGCAATATAGCATCATGATGAAGCGTGTTAGGTTCTGGAACAAAACTGTCTGTGTTCGGATTCCAATTTCACCCCTGAAAACTGTGAACGTGGGCAAGTAAATGAACCTCTTGGTGTCTCCATTTTCTCATTTTTAAATTGCAGGTAATCAAAGTGATGTGTTAAACGCCTAAAAAAGTTGCCGACACATAGTAAGCACTCAGTAAAGATTAGACTTGTAGCGATTATTTTTTTCAGTCCTTTTAATATATTTACTGTATTCGTCAGGGTTCTCCAGAGACACAGAATCAATAAGAAAGATTCATGTGACTGTGGAGGCTGAGAAGTCTCACACCCTATCGTCTGCATGCTAGAGGCCCAGGAAAGCCGGTGGTGTAGTTCGAGCCTGCACTGGGAGGCATGGGAACCAGGAACCCATGGTCTAAATCCTTGTCCAAGTTCAAAGGCTGGGGAACCACGAGCGTGAATGTCTGAGGGCAGGAGAGGGTGTCTGTCACAGCTCAAGCAGAAAGTTAAGTAGTCCTTCCTCCCCCTTGCTGTTCTATACAGTCTCTCAACAGATTGGATGATGCCCACCTACATTAGTGGTGGGGGGGAGGAGTTCTTTACTCAGTCTCCTGATTCAAATCCCAATCTCTTCCAGGAACATCCTCACAGACGTATCCATAAATAATGTTTTACCAGCTATCTGGGAATCCCTTGGCCCAGTCAAGTTGACACATAAAACTAACCATCACAGGGGCACCTGGGTGGCTCAGTCAGTTAAGCATCTGACTCTTGATTTTGGCTCAGGTCATGATCTTACGGCTCGTGACTGCTAGACCTGCATCGGGCTTTGGGCTGACAGCGCAGAGCCTGCCTGGGATTCTCTCCCTCTCCCTCTCTCTCTGCCCCTCCCCGCCAAAGTAAATAAATAAACTTAAAAAACAAAAGATGCTCTCTTTCTCTCTCTCTCTGCCCTTTCTCTGCTGTCACGTGCACACTCTCTCTTTAAAAAAAAAGAAAGAAAGAAAAGAAAAGAAAAGAAAAGAAAAGGGAAAAAAACAACTAACCATCACATTTACTATTATTGATATCATGTAAGAGCTGCAAAGAACATAAGAGTATCCTTTGATTAATTTATTAATTTTTCATTGGTCACTGTGTTAGCCAGGGTTTTCCAGAGAAACAGAACGAATACGATGTATAGAGAGATTTATTTTAGGGAATCAGTTCACGTGATTATGGAGGCCAGCAAGTCTAAAATCTGCAGGGCCTGGCAGGCAGGCTGGAGATCCAGGGAGGAGCTAATGGGACAGTTGTAACCTTCAGGTCACCAGGCGGAAGACCTAGGAAAGAGCTAATGTTACAGTTCGAGTCTAGAGGCCACCGGCTGCAGAATGCCCTTTTGCTCAAGAGTGGGCAGTCTTTTGTGCTATTCAGGCCTTCGACTGATTGGATGAGGCCCACCCACATTATGGGGGATAATAGGTTTTATTCCAAATCTACCAACTTAAATGCTAGTCTTATCCAAAAACCACCACAGAAGAATCTAGAATAATGTTTGGCCATATATCTGGGCAATGTGGCCCAGCCAATTTGACGTACAGAATTAACCATTATAGTCAAACATACAATTTTTCCTTACAGGGCCAATCATTTCAATTGGTGGCTTGAACCTAGACCTAGAATTTCCTGATGGGAACTCACCACTTGCAATCCTTCCCTCCTTTCCACTTGTACATTGATGATGGGAGTTTCCTTCTTCATAAAGAATGAGGCAGCAGATGGGGCGCCTGGGTGGCGCAGTCGGTTAAGCGTCCGACTTCAGCCAGGTCACGATCTCGCGGTCCGTGAGTTCGAGCCCCGCGTCGGGCTCTGGGCTGATGGCTCAGAGCCTGGAGCCTGTTTCCGATTCTGTGTCTCCCTCTCTCTCTGCCCCTCGCCCGTTCATGCTCTGTCTCTCTCTGTCCCAAAAATAAATAAATGTTGAAAAAAAAAATTAAAAAAATAAATAAATAAATAAATAAATAAATAAATAAATAAAAAAAAAGAATGAGGCAGCAGAGAAACAGGGTCTTTCTGGCCCAAACAGCTCCTTCTCCCCCCTGCCGTGGGGTATGGGATTTCAGGCAGCCATCTGGCTTTGGCAGTCTGGATTAATGTCTCCCCCCGCCTAGAAATAGCAGCCAACAGTATTTGCCTGCCTAGTTCCTAGTGTGAACCACGGAGGTACATTATGCTTAAGAAATGGCTCTTTTAAAGGAACTTATTCAGAATTTCCCCATCACTGATTCATTGGACAAATACTTACTGAATTCTTACTACGTGGATGGCACAGGCTTGGGCTGGGAATATTCAAGGACGAATTAAACAGATACAGATTTTACACGTCAAAATCAGTTACAATGAAGATTTGGTTACGTCTTCTGGCTTCCTAGAACACTGACTTCATTTGGTCACGCACAATTCTTACGTTTCTTTGCATCGATGCTATATCCTTCAAAGAAATTTGATGAAGGTAAAGATCGGCTATTCCCCACCTCCTCGCTCTCAGCTTGCTCATATTGAAAGCCAGTCTCAGGATGCCTGGGCGGCTCAGTCAGTTGAGCATCTGAACTTTGGCTCAGGTCGTGATCTCATGGTTCGTGAGTTTAAGCCCCACGTTGGGCTCTGTGCTGACAGCTCAGAGCCTGGAGCCTGTTTCAGATTCTGTCTCTCTCTCTCTCTGCCCCTCCCCTGCTCAAGTTCTGTCTCTCAAAAAAAAAAAAAAAAGAAGTTGAAAAAAAAATTTAAAAAAAAAAGAAAGCAACTCTCCCACATTTTTTTTATTAAAAAAAATTTTTTAATGTTTATTTTTGAGAGAGGGAGAGAGAGCATGTGGGGGGGGGCGAGGGGCAGAGAGGGAGGGAGACGAGGATCCTAAGCAGGCTCTGCACTGACAGCAGAGAGCCTATGTGGGGCTCGAACTCACTAACTGTGAGATCATGACCTGAGCCAAAGCTGGACTCTTAACCTACTGAGCCACCCGGGTACCCCTCTTACATTTATTTTTAAAAACACTCATGGCAAGCAGACCCCAAGAGGTTTATGCAGGCTATTTGTGGAGGTCTCCAGAGCCCCACCTTTCTGTCCTGGTAGGTGCACTAACAGCAGGCGTGAATGATTCCTTCGAAGCCGATGTGATAACATTCCAGAAGCAAGATCCTAGTCCCTGTCAGTAGGCATCGGGCAATTACAAATCAAAGGCTGGACGGAGGACTGTCAGGGGATCAAGCTCCAAGCCCCATCCCTCAAGGTTTAAGTTCCAGCCTCCCTGAGACTCTTGCATACTTTTCCTGCAAGGTAGACAGGGTTTCTGAACGATTTTGGCTGACCTACATAGCTTGAAGATCTTTAAATTCACCAATTGAAGCCCACTTCTAACATCAACTGTGCTAGTCACTAGGCCACTACGTTCACCAACAAAAACCCACTGCTGACATTCGGTATATTAACTAGCATGGCGTGGCTTGTTGGTCTAGAACGGTTAACAGCAGAGCTTGGAGTAGCCCCTTCAGTAAGTTTGAACTTCCTGATTTGAGCAAGAGTGGATGTGCCATCCTAGACCGTGAGCTCCTGATCAGAACCTTGGTAGAGCAGAACCCAGGTAGCCTAAGTCCCTCTCAGGGTACCTTGAAGCATTTCTAGGTAAATAAACAGGCATAACAATAACAAATTGGAGTTTCACACTACCGAATTCCTCTGTGACGAATATTCCCCGTGAGTTCTCAAAATTGCTAAATTAGAATGTTTTACTCCACGTTTCTGAGATGGAGTTCGAAGCAGAAGGACAATGAAGGTGTTCATATTACACTTGCTGGAATACTAGTTCAAGAGCCGAGCTGACTTTCTAGGCAAAGCCTGACCTGGTGGTTCGTTATGGGGAATGTCTTATCTCTAAGTCTGGTCCTCCAGTAGAAGGTCTAAGCACTGTATCTTATTTATCAATTCACTTAGGTCAAAGCACAGGGGAATACTCACGCTAACCAAAACCAGATGTCTGCTATCTAGATTATGTCTTTTGTGTGAATCTATATATCCAAGGATCTGAATTACCCTGTGGCACTACAAATAGAACAGAGAACTAGACGGTCCTACGTAGCTGATTTATGAAAGTCTGATGAGTGTTCCGCTCCTCGTGACAGTAAATCCCAGCCTTCTGTGGTCTGATGAAACGGAGCCCCCAGAAAAGGGCTTCGTCTCATCAATTCTTATTATTTCTTTCACTGATTCTGGGATTCATACCTTTACCATCTTCCGTTGAAATCTCAGACTGCACGAACCATGGTAATTACCCTTTTATATTACTCTCCATTCAGACTTCTACCTTTCCAGAGTCACTTCACTGCATATTGCAATTTGCAGTATATACACATTGCACTGTATATGTTGCAAATTTGCCAGGTTGTGTTGGCAGGCATGCAGACCCACCATGGTCAGTTGGCCAGACCCAGGAGACTTCCCGTATTTCCCTCAGCAGCAAGGTCACAAACCTTCTTGCAGGTGGCCTGACTTCGGCAGACGGCTAAGCCCTACCGTCCTTTTTTTTCACATTTTTACTGATCTCCCTTTTAAACATCTAGACCAGCTCCAAATAGAGGATATCCTCTATCCCAGCGCTCAAGGACATTTGGCAGTAAGATCCAAATTCCACATCAAGACTGCTCCTGCCCAGCTCCCATCATACTTCCCCTCTTGGTTTTCAGCTCTAGCCAAGTGACAAACACTTACCGATGGATTTTTACAAGAGTGGATATGCTATGTCATTGCAGCAAAATTTAAGACATAAAAATGATGCAGTCTCAGGAGGTTTTCCATAAAGGATTTAGTAGTATAATATTGTCCTGGCTAAAGACCTGGCCATTTCCTTTCCCAACCCTCTATTTAAGACCTTGGGTTATGGATGAAGCACAACATAAAACAAGTTTACCTAACACAGCCTGAACCACATAATCACAGATTACAGCTGGTGATAAAAGAAAAATAAGCACTTTACATATGATGACTCCAGAAAGAATTTAAATTACAAACCTAGCCTGAAAACTCCTGGCTTTTATTAGACTACAGGACCGATAATATCCAAGTGGAATATATAAATGACTGTGTTTAGAGTCAGCACTCGACTCGTAATCAAATCCTCATGCTGTTTCATCTGAGATGTTATCACTTTTAATAATTGGTGGGTGATATTTTCATATAAACACACATTACATTTATATCCGTTTCAAAGAAGCATTTGAAAAGTTAAAATTGTGCCACAAGTAACACAAAGTTAAAAACTTTAACTTACAAAGTAAACTGAACTATTAACTTAAAATTAAAAAGTATTTTAGCTTATAAGACATTTCACCTTTTTTTTAAATTTTTTTTCAACGTTTTTATTTATTTTTGGGACAGAGAGAGAGACAGAGCATGAACAGGGTAGGGGCAGAGAGAGAGGGAGACACAGAATCGGAAACAGGCTCCAGGCTCCGAGCCATCAGCCCAGAGCCTGACGCGGGGCTCGAACTCACGGACCGCGAGATCGTGACCTGGCTGAAGCCGGACGCTTAACCGACTGCGCCACCCAGGCGCCCCAGACATTTCACCTTTTTAAAAATGGAAAACTTTAAACAGTGTATTCCTTAGCTATGGTTTAGAAAGGAGGGACCCGCTTTGTTACAGGCCTGGTTAGGATCTGTTTTACCATGGGCTGCCTGAGCCGTGTGCTTTTCTTCCTTTATAGATTGCTCCCCACCATCCTGAGAAAGGTTGATTAGCCAGTTTTTACTGGTGAGGAAAAAGAGGCTTGGAGACGTTAAATCAATTTTCCAATGTTCTAAAGCAGCTAAATTTCACAGGATTTATTTATTTTTAATGTTTACTCCAGAGCTCGTGAGCTTTCCACTCAAAACCATCAATTAATTCATCATGCGATACAAGAGCCTGGATTTAGTATGACAAATGCTTTGACAGGGCCAACCCCAGTTGTTTATAGGTGAGAACATGATCTGAAATGACCAGTTTTACAAGGCAGAAGGCCTGAGAGGTAAACGTAGGTAACTGACAACAAGAGAAGTGCGTTAGGTAGTTAATAGTTTCAAAAACAATCCTGCTCATAACTTGGTCTCCCAGACACTGAAATCTGAAACTCTTTGATATGCTCTAGCAAGGCTTGAAACAAAGAAGTTTTGTTCAGTCCATGTTTTCGTGGGATGGTGTAACTATGTCCGTATCAGCCAACAAATGCTGCACAGAGCTGACCAATGACTCATGAAGTCTACCGTGAGATGTCCCTCTTCAGTTTCAAAATACTCACTTTGAATTGCATTAACGGAAGCAGCCAACAGCTTGTCACGGTCTTTTCACCACCTTAGCCCAGTCCTAACCAGATCACATTTTTTTTTAAATAACAGACTTCTAAGTTTTTTTTTTCCCTTTGAGATAATACGTTTTATTTATTTTTTAATAGAATTTATTGACAAACTGGTTTCCATACAACACCCAATGCTCGAGACAAAGCATGAGAGGGGGAGGGGCAGAGAGAGAGAGAGAGAGAGAGAGAGAGAGAGAGAGAGAGAGAGAAAGGGAAACATAGAATCCAAAGCAGGCTCCAAGCTCAGAGCAGTCAGCACAGAGCCCGAATTGGGACTAGAACCCATGAACCGAAAGTCAGACGCTTAACCTACTGAGACACCCAAGGTGCCCCTAACCAATTTACATTTTTAATTTTACCTATTAGATTTTTTACCTTTTAGAATTTTTATGTGCACTGTGATAAAAAAAAATCACTTAAGATAATTATAGATTTATACATTTCTCTCTTTTAATATACTTTTTGATTATGATGAAATTTCCCTCAAGAGACTTAGAAGTTAGATTTTGAAAATAAAAATCTACATAAAATAAAAGTAACGCTTTCTGTCTTCACCTTCTCAAAGGAAAAGAAAACTTAACAGAAGATCATGTTGGCATTGGTTGCGATTAATTTTTTAGTCGTCTTCGGATTGGGGCCTTCGGTCTTTGTCTTTAAATACAAGAGCAGTGTTAACGCTACCTAATTTTCTTTTTGTAGTTTGAGCTGCCAATATGAAACTTACTTTGTTTTCACACGATTATGAGAGAAAATATTGTTTTCCTGTAGCCCATGTGTTGAAATGGAAATCTAGTCTACTTAGCTCTAAAACTAGCAAATGACATACTATGACATTAGAAACGATGTATCACCATTGTCAACACGTAATTTAGAATAACGGATGAACAACAGCTTGACCATTAAGCAGATTCTCTTACGATTTTAGACACTTTGCAACAATGAATTCCACACTACACTCCATCGCTTAAAACCTAACGCCGGAATTCTGACCTTCATACTAAGTAGGAATGTAGGCTGTTGAATGTGTGCAAAGAATTTTTTGTCCACGAACGCCTACGTCTGCGGTCAAGTGGCAGGTGTAGGCAATTCATCAGGCAGCCCTATTCCTTCTTATTAAGGCACTGCTCCGGGCGCCCGAGGGTCCTTAGGTCCCGAGCATGGCTATTTGTCGTCCGCCGGGAGGGCGCCTTTTGGCGCAGGGTGCACGGCCAGGGAGGCGAGGGTCGCCGATTTTCGTTCGAACGTCGCGTGGGGAGGGGTGTTCGTGTGAAAAGAAAGGCGCTCGGGAGAAGGGGCGGCAAGGAGAGGCGGGGGCGTGGTGGGATGCTGCAGGGGCGGCTAGACGGGTCCAGCTTTCCCGGGGACACTTCTGCGGCGGCCTGGCCGTGGGCGCCCGGGGCACAGGGCGCCGGGTCGGGAAGCCCAGAGTCAGACGCGCGGTGCCAGCCGCCCGGGCCCCTCCGCGCAGGCGCCGCCCATTCCCGCGCTCCGCCCGCCCCCAGGGGTCGCCATGGCAACGGACGCGGGGTTCTGGACTCCGACTCCCCCGAGCCCCCAGCTTCGCGGGAGGCGGCCGGCTGAGCCGCGGGCTCCGATGGCGGGCAAGGGCGACACGCCCGAGACCGAGGAGTGCTGGAAGATCCTCGAGAGCCTCGAGTCGACTATTGAGCAATGCCGCTTCAGCCCCAGGTGACCCGCGCGAGCCGCAGCGCCACCCCTCGTCCGCGCGCCCTTTTCCCGCGCCTCCGCGCCCGCGCCCCGGGCCACGGCCCTGCTGGTCTGATTTCTTAAGTGTATTCACGTAAACTGAGAGCACGGGTTCTGGAGCCAGAGGGCCGGAGTTCAAATCCTGCGACCCACTGCAGGGCCCCTGAGTTGGGCGAGTCACTTAAAAACTCTGTCTCAGTCACCTGCTGGGAAAGCGGCCGGGGTGGTGCCGAGCAGCGCCTACTTCATAGCCCACAGTGAACTTGAAATGGGTGCGTGTGGGTAACGTGTTTAGAAGTGTGCCATACATATATATACATAGTACCCTGTAGGTGTTTGCCAATATTCTAGTTATTTCTTGCTGCTTTCTTTACGTCTCCTCCCTCCTGTGACCCTTTGCCCCCGCCCCTCCCCCCGCCACATTTTGTTTGGATAACGTAGAGCTGATGTATCTGGAAAAATGTATTTTTCTTTCTGAAATCAGTAAGTGGCCGGCACTAGGTTAGCTACCGTGTGCAAGCACTTAAAATTCTCCAAGTCAGGGGTCTCACGGTGCCAGGTGGGCTGGCTTAGAGGCAAGTCCCACACACTGAGGCTCCGGAGTGAGAAGAAAGGACAAGCGCCGTGCTCGCCCGATGGTGGGGACTGACCCAGTGAGCCAGTGCTGCTTAAGTGGGTGCGTGTTAAATCAGGTTTTTTTGGTGGTTGTGAAAGTCCCATATTGCCGGTGGCACGTAATAAGCACCAGGGGCACAGTGTCTAACCTGTTCGGCTTGTTTACTGCTAGGAATGACTTCCTGCCTGGGCATTGCGTGGCGTGTGGCTCTCCCACAAAACACACCGGCCCGCTCAGCGGACAAGGTGACGTACCCGGTGCCCAGGGCATGCTTGGGGCCCAAACAAAGGAGCCGCTGATGCCCACGTGAATTCCTCTTCACCCCTAGTGCCAGGGGGACCGGGTTGGTGCTCTGGTAGAAGAGGCTGGAGTGCTGTCTGCCATCCTGGGTTTAGGGCGCAGGTTGGCACCGGGCAAGCAGCAGCCTCCACCTCCTCTGAAGCCCCGCCCTTCTAGTCAAGAAACCGATGATGAGCCAGCAAACTAGACGATAAATAAGTTAGCCTGTAAGCGCTGAGGACGGAATAGCAGGGAGGGAGCAGAGGAGCTAGTGTGTGGGGTGGGGAAGCGGATGGTAATTTTAGACACTGATGAAGTTTTAGGGTGATGGGGGCTTGGTTCGTAGGGTCCGGAGCCAACAACCAAGAAAGAATTTTGGAAGATGTCTTTGGTGCAAAAAAGTGATTTTATCGAAGCGCAGGGACAGGACCCGTGGGCAGGACGAGCTGCGCTGCAGGTGGGGGGGGGGGTGACCATTTGGTGAAGGGGGGGAGATAAAGTCTAGAGGGAGTTTCCGAAGAGAATTTCACATGCTTACTTACTTACTTACTTACTGGAGGCCTAGCTGTTGTCAAGCTAAGGTGGGTTTTCCCTCTAGCAAAGCGTTAACATTAAGACCCTCGGGAGATCCTGGACTTTTAGGCTGTTGATGGGATCGCCTTGATTGCCCTTTTCTAGTGAACAGTTTAGCCATTTGTGGTTTTTTGGTTTTGTTTTTTTTTTTGTTTGTTTGTTTGTTTTGTCCTTTCCTGTTTTGGGGTAGCTTGGAGTGTCCAAGGAATATCATACACGTCCCACCTCCGGGGGTGGGGGTGCTGTGAGCCTGTACTTTGCCCCCAGCTTGCCCCACACTCCCTCATCAACACTGTGGTCAAGGAAAGCTTCTCAGAGATGACACTGGAGTGCAGAAATGCAGGCTGGGGGTGGGGGGAAACCATTCTGATCTCTCAGGGGACAAAGTGTTCCAGGCAAAGCACAGGAAGCCAGAAGGGGTGGGGCTGGGTGTCTGGGGCCCAGCCAGGACCCCTGTGTGCCTGCAGCAGAGAGAGGGGAGCGCAGTGGAGAGGAGGTCAGACCTAAGGGGGACAGTGCCAGACGGTGGTGTGGGACCTGGATCATCAGAAGGACCTCAGCTTTGACTTTCAGTAAGGTATCAGATGTGCTTTTTCAGCACCGCCAAGCAATTCTCCAAATGTCAGCACTGACTGAGTGTCCTACACTTTAACTCAGTGCTGACACTGCTACCTAGAGACAGCCTCAGACACCACAGGTCAAGGGCTCAGGCCCACCAGCCTGCTCTCCCCCACCCCACTTCAGGTGCCAGTTGCAAATCCAGGTTGTTACCTGTGCTTCTGACCGTTCAGCCTTAAGTGAGCGGTTCCCCTAACTCCCTCTGTGGGTTCAATTAATTTGCTAGAGCCACTCCTAGAACTCAGGGTAGTAAAGGAGACAAATACATACATGACCAGATATAGAGACACATAGGGTGAGGTCTTGAAGGGGCCAGAGCACAGAAACTTCTCTCCCCGTGGAGTTTGGAGTGTGCAACCCTCCTGGCACCTGGCTGTGTTCTTGTTCATCAACCCAGAATCTCGCTGAGCCTTGTAGTTCATATGGAGGCTTCATTACAGAGGCCCAATTGATTGAAATCATTGGCTTTTGGTGATTGGGTCTACCTCCAGCCCCTTCAGAGGGAGGTCTGGTCATGGGACTGACAGGTTCCACCCTCTAATTGTGGTTGGTTTCCCTGGCAACCAGCCTCCATCCTTAGGGGCTTTTCACAAGTCCCCTTAGGAACATCAACTAAGGTGTGGTTCAAAGGAGTTTGTTATGAATTACAAAAGACACACAGTTGACCTTTTTCCACATCGAGGCTATTTCAGGAACTGAGGACAAAAGACCAAATATAACAAAAGATGATCCTATTGCCCTTGTCCTTCAAGAAATTCCAAGGGTCTTGGGAGCATTGAGGCCGGAACCTCGGATGAAGACCAAAATATATATTTCCTATTATAAATCACACTGTCAAAGATAGGAAGCCATTGCGGGTGGGGGTGGGGTGGGGATTGGAACAGAGGAACAATTTCATCTGATGAATCTTTCAACTGGATTACTCTGGCTGCTGTTTTGATAGTAGATTATAATGAAGATAAGGGCAGAAACAGGTAGACCAGCTAGGTGGTATGGGGGGAAAATCATTTTGCCTTCACCTTTCTGTGTTCTCAGATGAGACCAACCCCATAATAAGAGATAGATTAACAGGAAAAGACAAACAAACAGAAGTTTAATAGGGTGTAGGCCCCTTGTATACACACACGAGAGATACCCAGGAACACTGAGTAACTCCTCGAAATGGCCCAGCCAGCACCTTAAATACCATCACCTAAACACAAAAGATGGAGGTTGGGTAGAGGGGAAGAGTGAGGTATGGGAGATTGTCCATGGCTGTTATGCAGATTTAAATTGGTGCCTTCTTACTGGTAAGCTTCTCCTGTGATTTACTCATCCTTTTCTGCCTGGTCTGGAGAGGAAGACACTTCCAAATGGCAATATTTGTAAATGGAAATTTATAAAATATATTATGTAATATATGTAATATAAATATACATAAAGAATATGGTATATTCTTTATAAATGTAAATTTACAGAAGGATAACTTCTGCTTTGTTTTCAGAGCTTCTCTTGTGTCTGTAGTTCTCAGAATAATTGACTCACAATAATCCTCATGCCAAAGAGGCATACTTTGAGGAACCATATTCTGCTTCTCTTTCAAGTCTGATGTCCAGAAGAGAGGTCCAGGCTGGCTACATCAATTTGGGAGTAATTAGCACAGAGACAGAGAGGCTGGAGGACTTGGCGAGATCACCTAGGAAGTGGGCATAACAAAGAGAAGTCTCTTTGAGCCTGGGGTACATCACAGTTGTGTATTCTTGGAGGAAAGAAAGAGGGAAGCAATGTTTTTCTTATTTCAAATTGAACGGCACGCCACGGTGAAAGTTTAGCATGCCGAATGCCATCTTCTTCGACTAATTCATTAATGAGCATTTGTTAGGGTAGTCTATTCTGGGATTCAGTAAGAAGTATCATTGCATCCTATTAATAAATATTCATGGGTCTGTTTTCTATAATAAATTTACATGTTGATTTTGTATCTAGTTTATTAAAAAAAAACAACACAATCGTCATCTTTCCAAGATTGTATTTTATGCACAACAACCAAGCCATTATTCAGAAGTTGACTTGCTGAGACTATAAATAAGGACTGTGTAGGAACCACTTAGCTAATTTGTTGTGATGTGGGTTTCCATTCTAGGCACGGGGGCTGCCATTTAAAATTAGAGACATTTGGAATGTGACGGGAAACTGAAGAATGAACCGTCATGTTTCACTTAGATCCTGAATGAGCCAGATCTTTCTGAGTCGATTATACAAAAATTTAAGACTCGAGAGACCTTGGAGCCGTGAGCCTGTTCCCACTAGGGATGGAGAACTGGAATCTGTCACTTCAGGCTTATGATTCTAGAGGAGTTATTTCCTCTCTTCAAATCCTGGTTTCTACATCTTCAAAACAAGAAAGTCAGTATCTCTCTTATGAAATTATTGGGAGGATAACCTGAAGGGAAAATGTGCATGTTAATGCATATATCTTAACAACCACACGGGACCAGTTAAGCACTCAATACATAGTGCTTAATATAATTTTTAGATGCTCTGTAGGAGGTATCTATAGAATTTTTGGACTTGATTTTAAAGCATCGTATTGTAGTATTATAACATTATGGCACCAGAAGGAATAACTGAAAACGTTATGCCAAGTATGTAAATCATATCCTGAAAATATATGTATTGGAGGTGTTTTAAAAATACTTCTAACTTATTTTTACCAGCGTTATTGGCATGTAATTGACATGTAACATTATATATGCATAATAACTACCCACATTCCATAAACCTACTGTCCACAAAAGATTTTTTTGCTTAAAATGGAAAAGAAAGAACATACATGTTCAAGCTTAATGAAAAATGAAGTTGAATAATAAAAAAGAGCTACTTGGCACCAGGGAGGGTAAAAGATTGCATTTCTAGACTGGAGGATGAAGCATTGAGGTCTGTGAAACGTGCAGCATTGTAGAATATAAACAAGTTAAGTCGTTGTTCGTATTTATTATATCACTGTAGGACTCGGGATCTAGACAAGAGGGAGAAACCTTGCCAGTATTTGAATGGGGGAATATTTCCCGTTCCTTATTAAATTTTAAGTATTTTAACTAGTAAAAGTACGAGAAGTAAGTGAGAGGATTCATTTTCCAAAATACCAATAAAAGCCGTGCTGTCTAGTTAGCAATAGATTTACAACCTATTGGAAAGATGTACGAACCCCCCACCCCCAAATGGAGTCCCAAACCCCTAGACACTTCACCTCCCGGTTCTTCTTCCCTCTCCATCTTGCAGGCTTATTTTCGTGGGCTTTGCAATGAGCATGCACCAAAGAACTGAAGTCTCTGTGGCTCCTCAAGGAATGTACTTTGGGGCTTACATGGGCGTGGGGCGGGGGGTGCTGGGTAAGGCTGTAACGTCTGTAGTACTCAGCCAATGGGGAGTCAGGGGAGGAACTTGCACACTAGGAGATAAATTGCCTGCTGTAACTGCCTGTCTGTCAGACACCCGCTCTTGCAAGAATGTTGACCAAAGCCTCGCCTCACTGTGCCTGAGTCTCCATGTCCCTCCTTTGATGGGGCTTATTTCCCACAAAAAAGGCAGTAACGTTGGTAAAAGAAGACTTTAAGCAGTATCCTCACAGCAATCGAAGAATGGAGCTGTGATCCCAAGGGCAGAGGGAGAGTAAAAAAGAAAGGAACTAAGAATTTAGAAGACCCTCACTTCCACCCCGTCCCGGTCCAAAGCGGATGTTCAGACCTCTTGGGAGAGAGCATGGCTGGTGGCAGAGAAACTTGTCAGAGTGGTGGTGAGTGGCCAAGAGACTTGGGGGAAGATGTAGGCAGGCTGAGGTTCTTTACCCAGCTGGGAGATCCACATCTTCATTCCTGAAGGTCCTGAGTTCTGAAAAAATAACTTTCCCAGGGTGCCTGGCTGGCTCAATCAGTGGAGTCTGTGACTCTTGATCTCAGGTTTGTGAGTTTGAACCCCATGTTGGATGTAGAGATTATTTAAAATCTTAAAAAAATAAATAACTTTCCCTCTACCCTTCTAGGCAGGTTCTTGGCTGAGACCCCTGTAGGAAAAGACAGATTACTCGTAGAAAAACAAAGAGAAGTTTAATAACATGTATACCTCCTGTATGCATGGACCCCAGCAAATTTAGTAACCCCCCAAATGGCCCAAGCTACCACTTTAAATACTATCTCCACCTAACGACAAAAGAAGGTGTTGGAGGGCGAAGAGGGAGCCAGTTGTGGGAGGTTACCAAGCAAAGCACAGTAAAGGAGGGTATGGTTGTTATGCAGATTTAAGTCCTTGCCTTGTTAAATTTCTAGAGATTTAGTCTTCCTTCTCTTGCTGGTACAGCTTGGGAGACACCTTTACAAATGGAGATAACCCTCATAAATGTACATGTCCCTTACAAAAGGGCAATTTATGCTCTGTTTTCAGAGCTTCTGTCCCTGCTGGTCCTCAAAAATAACTCGCTCAAGATAATCCTTATACCAAAGAGGCATGCTTTGGGGTGGCAAATTCTGCTCCCCTTCAGCATGGAAATGCTAAAAAGCACCCCAGAGAATCCCCTGGGTTCCAAACGTAGCCTTCCCTGACTCCACTGTGTACCAACAACCCCCTTAGCCCCTTTGTAATCAGAATCAACCATTTCAGCCAGACCCCATTCTCTCCAATTTGGTTCAAGGGCAAAAGGATAGGGAAGTGGCCAGGTAACCGTTCAATTAAATCTCATCTAACCCGCTGGAATTATTGTTGTGTTTCTGGGTGGAAGTAGTCACCCCCTGAAAATGAAGACCTCCAAGCCAGCAGATCATCAAGTTGCTGGGACAGGAAGCAGTACTTTAAGGAGTGGGTTACGAGGTATCCTAGTGAGAGGAGCCACTTTACTTCTGTCTCTCGGTTCCTGGACCCGTGGCTGTGGGGATGAGAGCACCACATGCTGATTCAAAGCATATACTGTATCCTGTAAGACAGAAACACATCCTCGCATGGGTTTGTCTCTCAGATGCCGTAACGGAATCTGCAGTAAGCTATTTTACCCTTCCATTAGGCCAGCCACTACTGGGTGATGGGGTATGTGATCAGACCAGTCATTTCCACGGGCATGAGCCCGTGGCTCCACTTCTGCTGTGAAACGCGTACCTTCTGATAGAAGTGCTTGTGTGCACCATGTCGCGATGGCGGATGAGGCCTTCTGTGATGGATGGTGGTTCTGGCAGATGCATTATGACCAGGGAATGCAAACCCGTGTGCAGAATACGTTTATGTCCATCCCAGGGAGGATGATGGAAGAGGTTCAGTGTTACCCAGCTGGTACCCGCCCCCCCGGTGAACACTGCCATGTTAGGAACTCAGGATTGGTGTGTGTTGTTGGCTGAGTAGGCCCTCAGTGCTTGCAGCAGCCAGGCCATCCTCCGCAAGGGGAAGTCCACGTCACTGAACTCCATCCCTGCCACCATAGCCATTTCGTTCAAGGGCCGCTGAGCGAGCGCGGGGTTGGTTGCAGAAACTAACCAGCTGCTACCCCCAAAGGATGTCATTTTGCCTCCTTGATCACTGAATACTTTCTCTGTGGTAGATTCCCTTTCGTGAGCATTCACAAGGGGCACAAGTATCATTATAGCCTGGGCCTGTTCTTAAAAGTTCATCCACAGAACTCTTCCCCAGACTTTCTTGTCACCAACTTCTCAGTCTTCTTCCTACCAAGTTCCTGACCATTATCCACTTAAAACTTGAACAACAGAACGTAAATTAATACAGATACGCAGTCCTGGCTGTCTCTCATCCAGAAAAAGTAAACAACCAAATGTACTGCATGAAAGTCTATTCAGTGGAAGGATTTTCCTTCATGGCTGTCCTTCACGGTCACCTCTGAGCAGGGCTGTGGGACTAAAGGTATCCCCCTTCTGACGGCAGCACCCTCTGTTAACCAGGCTTGAGTTCTTCTTCCTCAATCAACTGATCATACGGAACTGCCCATGAGGCCGTAGCCGTGGACTGAGGGGGAAGAGGCGATGCAGCGCGAGCCACATGCTCCCTGTAAATGCTGTCCCTTCTCCTTGAGCCTGGTCTCTTACATGTCCCTTCCATCTTATGAGACTGAAGCTGCCTATGCCCAATTTTACGGTTTGGTGGGTCAGATAAAACCCAGTTTGTCATGGGAAACTCAGGCCTGCTGACTCACGGTGACGTATTCAGTCTTTTCCAGGCCCAGTAGCAAGCCAGGGCTGTTTCTCAGAAGGATAATAGTCATCTGTACAACAAGGCCTAAGATTTGCTCTGAAATCCTAGAGGTCTCTGCTGTGATTTTCTTAGTGGTGCTTGCCACAGGCTCACAGATCATCCCCGTTTGTCATAGGCACTCATGAGAGCCATTTTATCTGCTGGATCATAACATCCAAGCGGAAAAGCAGCTTGTGCTACAGTCGAGATTCTCTTATGCTGGGCTCCCCTAAAAACTGGCAGCCTAGGGCGCCTGGGTGGCGCAGTCGGTGAAGCGTCCGACTTCAGCCAGGTCACGATCTCGCGGTCCGTGAGTTCGAGCCCCGCGTCGGGCTCTGGGCTGATGGCTCGGAGCCTGGAGCCTGTTTCCGATTCTGTGTCTCCCTCTCTCTCTGCCCCTCCCCCGTTCATGCTCTGTCTCTCTCTGTCCCAAAAATAAATAAACGTTGAAAAAAAAAAAAAAAAACTGGCAGCCTTACCTGTGACTTGGGAAATGGGTTGAAGTAGCATATACAAATGTGGTATATGTCGCTTCCAAAGTCACACTTCATGGTTCATTAAGGCCTAAAATACTGACAGTTCTTCCTGGTTGAAGGTGGTGAAATTTGAGCTTGCTTGAAGAATGCATATGACTTTTCAAAAATCATTTACTTTGGGGGCGCCTGGATGGCTCCGTCTGTTAAACATCTGACTCTTGATCTCAGCTCCGGTCTTGATGTCTCTCTCTCTCTCTCTTTTTTAATGAGTTTATTTATTTTGAGAGAGACAGAGACAGCACAAATTAGAGGGAAGCAGAGAGAAAGGGACAGAGAGAATCCCAAGCAGGCTCCATGCTGCCAGCACAGAGCCTGATGCAGGGCTAGAAAACACGAAACCATGAGATCATGACCTAAACTGAAACCAAGAGTTGGACGCTCAACTGACTGAGCCACCCAAGTGCCCCAGCTCAGGTCTTGATCTCTCGGTCATGAGTTCAAACCCCACCCCCTCGCCCCCGTTGGGCTCCATACTGGACATGAAACCTACTTAAAAAAAAAAAGATTAGTCTGAAATTACTTTGAATCTACAGAAAAGTTACCAGAACAGAACTAAGATCTTTCATATCCCCTTCACTGAGATTCTTCGATTCTTAACATTTTACCGTATTTGTTTTTCCTCTCTCTCCCTGCTTCCTCCTCCTCCTTGTCCCCTCCCTTTGTACACATTCACACATATAAAAACTCATACACTCATAATTGTTAGTCTTTTTCAAACATTTTGAGAGTAACTCTAGAATTGGTGCCCACCACTGCTAGGTATTACGGTACGATTTTCCTAAAATGGATATTCCCCTATATAACTAGCACACAGCTCTCAAAATCAGGAAGCCGACATTAGCCCAGCACTACAACGGGCCCCTTCAAGTTGTGCCAGGTGTACTAACAATAACTTTTTCCTTTTTTGTTCAGGATCCTGTCTACGTATGTGTTGTGTTTAGCTATCCTGGCCCTTCAGGCACATTCAGTGCGGAAGAGTTCCTTAGCCTCTCCCTGGCGTTTATGTCCTTGACACTTTTAAAAAGTATTGACTTCAGATTTTGTAGGATGACCACCTCTATCTGATGTTTTCTTGTAACCAGACTCAGGTTATGCATTCTTGGCAGGAATGCCCCAGAAATGGAGATAGGCTCTTTCCAGGGCATCAACTTCAGTGGGCAAATGTCATTCAGTCTGTTTCCCCATTGGGGCTTTAACTTTGACCTTGCTGGGTTGGTGTTTGCCGGGGTTCTCTATCATAAATTTACCATTCTTCCCTTTGTAATAAATTATTATTTGGGGGGCACCTGGGTGGCTCAGCCAGTTAAGCGTCCTGCTCTTGATTTCGGCTCAGGTTATGATCTCAAAATTTGTGAGACTGAGCCCCGTGTTGGACTCTACTGGGACAGAACACAGCCTGCTTGGGATTCTCTCTCTCCCTTGCTCTCTGGCCCTCCCCCATGTGTACGTGCTCTCTCTAAATAAATAAATAAGCATTAGAAAAATTTTATTTTGTGAGTAGATATTACAAAATCTCCTTCCCCCCCCCCCTTGCTTCACTGAGATATAGTTGACACTTGACATTGTGTACGTTTAAGATGTATAATGTGATGATTTGGTATACGTATATATTATAAAGTGGTTACTGCAATAAAGCTAGTTAAAACATCCATCACCTCACATAATTACTTGTGTGTGTGTGTGAGGACATTTAATATTCACTCTCTTAGCAACTTTCAAATATACAGTACAGTACTGTTGACTGTAATCACTATGCTGTACGTTAGATCCCAGAACTTCTTTCTCTTAAAATTGGGAGTTTGACTAACATCTCTCCATTTCCCCACCCTTCAGCCTCTGCAGCCACCATTCCTTTTTCTGTTTCTGTGAGTTTGGCTCTTTTAGATTCCACATATAAGTGAGATCATACAGTATTTGTCTTCCTCTGTCTGTCTTATTTTACGGAGTGTAATGGCCTCAGTGTTCATCTATGCTGTCACACAAATGGCAGAGTTACCCTTTTTTATGGTGGAATAATATTCCATCGTATATAAACATTATATTTTCTTTATCCACTTACCCATTAATCGGCACTTAGGGTGTTTCCATCTCTTGGCTATTTTTTTTTTCAACGTTTATTTATTTTTGGGACAGAGAGAGACAGAGCATGAACGGGGCAGGGGCAGAGAGAGAGGGAGACACAGAATCGGAAACAGGCTCCAGGCTCCGAGCCATCAACCCAGAGCCCGACGCGGGGCTCGAACTCACGGACCGCGAGATCGTGACCTGGCTGAAGTCGGACGCTCAACCGACTGCGCCACCCAGGCGCCCCTCTTGGCTATTTTGAATAATGTTTCAGTGAACGTGGGGTGTAGATACTGAGATAATGACCTAATTTCCTTTGGATATATACCCAGAAGTGGGATTGCCAGTACATAAGGTAGTTCTATTTTTAAGTTTTTGAAACAATTTCTTAAATTTTGATTAAGAAAAATTCTCTTAATAAAAATTTCGCTGACCAGCCTTACCTGTCACTGATGACTCCCACCTTAATGAGTCGCCTCTGTTGGGGGTTGCCAAATGCTGGTTCCCTAGTTTCATCATTCTTTTTTACATTCATTACATTAATGTACCCAAGTCTCCCGATCATTCTGGCTCTGCGATGCTGTTCCTGTTTCTCACACTACCCTACATTCTTGGCTACTGGGCCTACTGGCCTTTTCCCCTGCATGGCTTCCAACCTTTCTCATGGGGAAATTGACTCTTGTCATTGACCACGATGTTGATTCCTCTACTCTTGCGAGGGAAGGGAATGGAAGGAAAAGGAAGTTGGAAAAGATAGTGACTACATATGGTTTCAATAGGTGAAACTGTGGGGAAACTGTATCTTAGGCTATGGGTACTACCAAGGTACAGATGTATTTTGAGAACATTTAATAGGTGACCATGGTACATAGTGTATATGCAATGAGAGGTGAGTTCATCGCTGCCTCAGAATATATAACATATTTTTGTTCACGTGTTTACTGGTTGTCTTTCCCTTTAGAATGTAAGTTCCGTGAGAACAAAGACTTTGCCTTGTCCACTCCTGTTAGCTTTGGTGCCCAAAACAGGGTCTAGCAAAAAGTAGGTACTCAGTTATTCTTTGTTAAATGTGTGAAGCTCAGACAAGTAGTTTGCACCCATATTTTGAAGGTCAGAATAAGAAGACTGTATTTAATTCTCTTTGACAAGGGAAGACGGTCAAAGTCTTTTATAGCAGGATAGTGAAACAACCAAGGTTTTTGTAAAATACCTCTAGGGATAATGGGAATGATAGATTAAAAAGAGAGAAATTTGGAGCCTTGTAGTAATTTTAGGAAACATTTATTATCTATATTTTATGGAATGCTTACTGAAAGTAAAATGATTTTGTTTTTATATCATGTTTTAAAAGATTTCAGGGGCACCTGGTGGCTCAGTAAGTTACGTATCTGACTTTGGCTCTGATCATGATCTCACGGTTCGTGATTTCAAGCCCCCCCGCCCCCGCTTCGGGCTCTGTGCTGACAGCTCGGAGCCTGGAGCCTGCTTGGGATTCTGTGTCTCCCTCTCTCTCTGCCCCTCCCCCGCTCATGCTCTTGTGTGTCTCTCTCAAAAATAAACATTAAAAAAATTTAAAAAATTCTTATCATAGATAATAAGATTCATCCATTTCTATAGTGTAGTATACTGAATTTTAACATAATATACTGAATTTATACATAAATATACAGTATATACATAAATATACTGAATTTTAACATAATAATTACAACTTGGTGGTTTTCACAAATTATTTTCAAAAATGGTTGTAAATGTCAGGTAAACAAAGCTTTAAATATTGGTGATCTTTTTAGTTAATTGCTATATCTTAGTCATAAAAAAATTCAATACAGAGGTGTGTGGCTGGTTCAGTCAGAAGAACATGCACCTCTTGATCTCAGGGTCATGAGTTTGAGCCCCATGTTGGGTGTAGAGATTACTTAAATAAAAAACTTTTTAAAAATAAAATAAATATAAAAAATTCAATACAAGAAGCATTTATTGAGAGGATTTATGGGTCAGGTACCTGTCAAGGACTCTGCAGTGTTTGAGATCTTACCCTACTTATAAGCTAACAAGTTTGCTTGTTTCATGGCTGTCAGCAGAAGACACAAGACTCCTGGGTCAAAGACAAAGGACTTTATCATCATTGCAAAAGAACTATCCGGACTTTCATGCTTATTTCTGATGATTTGCCATGCCCCCGCAGTGCCATGAGGGTAACACTAAAGACCCATCATAGATACCTATATACACAGCGTGTTGCATTAAAGGAGGGGGATCCCTGAGCTCGCCACTCTTTATAGTAAACAGTATCAGCCTGCTTCTTGGCAGAGGAAAGGCATTACCTCATCCTTCAAGATTGCTCACTGCAAACTCAACTCTGAGGAATGGCCTGCGGAAAGAGTGGTCAGGATTTTGCATTCTTGGCATACGCAGAAAGAATGTACAGGGACACTCAGGGACCAAGGAGATGGCCTCTTCCAATAGTACTGTGTTAGTGCGAAAAAGATACAGACTCCTAAAATGAAATTCGGCCAAATCTAAAATACAATTTTCTGTGGAAAAACACGGGAAATATTAGGTGGAACTGAGGTATACAGCATTACCGGTGCTCCCTCCCCATCTGGATAACACTACTGATGAGATTTGTCATCAGTCTGATATTGATAAGTGTGCGGAAGATGAGTTGAAAATTTAGTGGGAGTAGTTGAAAATCATTATTTTAAGTGCTTAAAAATTTATGAATTTAAATTCAGCCTTTCTTGGTTGAATATTACTAGACTACAATGGTTTTTTCCAAACGTGATGAAAAAAATGATACTTCAGACCATAATAATGATAGTAACAATTGCCACCACAACACCAATAGCAGTGAACATTTCTTTTTTTTAATGTTTATTTATTAATTTTTGAGAGAGAGACAGAGTGTGAGCAGGGGAGGGTCAGAGAGAGAGGGAGACACAGCATCTGAAGCAAGCTCCGAGCTAGCAACACAGAGCCCCGTGCGAGGCTCGAACCCACGAACCGTGAGATCATGAGCTCAGCCAAAGTCGGATACTTAACCCACACTGAGTCACCCAGGAGCCCCAGCAGTTAACATTTCTTAAGGGCTTACTATGTGACATGCATCATTCAAAGTGCTTCTGGGTATTAACACACTAATCCTGACAATAACTGTATGAAATAGGCACTATTTTTTTTTTCATAAGAAGAAATTAAGGCCCAGAAAGGTTAGGTAATTTACATCGTATCACATAGCTGGAATACCAGGAAGCGTTCAGCCGCGATTAACAGAAACTCTCAACAATTGGTGCGTTTATTATATGATGCAGGATGACCAGAGGTATGGCGGATTTTAGAGCTAGTTGATTCGATGGCTAAACAAAGTCATCAGTGAAAATTACTTGTTTTTTTTTTTTTTAACAGCTCATCATTCATGTACGAGCTTTGCCCTCTGACTGGCCCCACTTGTGGTCACCAGATGGCCGTGGCACTCCTTGGCATCGCTTCCACGCAAGGCAGTGTTCGGTCACAGAGGAAAACTCTCCCCTGGTGCCCTGTCGGTGTCGGAGTGCACAAAGCTTTCCCACAAGCCCCCAACGTATCTTTCCTCGGGTCATTCTTGCCAGAAGCAAGTTCCACACCCTCCCCTAAAACATCTGCCCAGAAGAATGGGATCTCTGTGATGGAGACAAGACAAGAGTTACCCTCGACACTGGGAATATGATCACCCTGCCCTGATTTCTGTGGGAGATACATGTGAGACTCTGCCAGCAAATCAGGAGGGAAAGGGTTGCAGGGGGGCGCTCCCAGCAGGGTCAGCTGGTCAGCAGACAACGGAAAGATAGAAGCACTCTGTCTTCTTCGGGGCCTGCCCTGAAAAGTCTAGTGATTCTCCTTGGGCTTTCATGGCTTTCTTTGTTGAGCTGACATTTTAGAAGCTGGTAGTTGTGGTAAGGTTGATCACATTGACGGAGTGAATCCAGAAAATTGGCTTTCTTTTTACTGTTTACGATAGCCATCATTCAAGGTCGGTAGGAAGAGTTTACAAATACTTAAACTCCTTGCCTACTCAGATTTCTCAAGAAACGGAGTCTGAAAATCAGATACAGTATGGTGGTGTCATGATCCCCAAAGAAGAATCCTCAAATTGTTTGGTTCCGGGAACTGTGATCGTTCCTGGGGACCTCAAAGAGCTTTAGTTGATGCCTATTCGTGGTAACCGTATTAGAATTTTACAAGGAGAAGTAAAGAATATACGTAAATTAATTCATTGAAAATAATGGTAAACCAATTCTATGCTAATGTAAATAACACAGTTTAAAGAAAAATGAACTTGATTTTTGAAAACAAGAACTTTAATGAGTATAGTGTCATTGCTTTACATTTTTGCAAACCTTTTCAGTGCCCGGCTTTGTGGGGTAGCTGAATTCTCATACCTGCTTCTACATTCATGTCTTGTGCTCACATAACCTGTGGCTTCTGGAAAACTCCACTGGACGCTTGCGAGAGCGTGATGGTGGAAAAGGAAAATAAAATTTCAATGCTATCGGGGTGCCAGGGTGGCTCATTTGGTCGAGCGTCTGGCTTGATTTCGGCTCAGGTCATGATCCCATCCTTGGTCATGGAATCCAGCCCCGTGTGGAATCCAGTCCTGCCAGAGCATGGAGCCTGCCCAAGATTCTCTCTCCCTCTCCCTCTCCCCTGCTTGTGCACTCTTTCTCTCTTAAAAAAAAAAAAAATCTTAATACTATTATGAAATTAATTTTGACCTTGTGGACTCCCTGGAAGGGTGTCCTGGAACTATTTCAAGAACCCCTATCTCAAAGTATTTTTGCTTGTATGCCTGTGTATAATTTATAACAGGTTTAAGCAGTAGCACAGGTAAAACGGTAGATAGGCCATTAAAAGGAGGCTCAAATTGATCATAACTCAGAGAATGGAATTAAGATGAGTACCAGTAGAGCAATATGCCCAGTGCAAGGAATCTGATAATCCAGCAGAGTCCTGGTGAAAACCCCAAAGCATGAGCAGCTAATTCAGAACTTTCCTCACCCCACAGGTCCCTTTGAATCTTTAAAATATAATATGATTTGGGGCATCTGGGTGGCTCAGTCGGTTAAGCATCCAAATCTTGATTTTGGCTCAGGTCATGATCTCACGGTTCGTGGGTTCGAGCCCCCATCAGGCTCTATGCTGACAGTGCAGAACCTCCTTGAGATGCTTTCTCTCCCTGTCTCTTTGCCCTGCCCCACACATGCTCGCTCTCTCTCTCTCAAACTAAGTAGACTTTAAAAATATATATAACATGATTTACACAAAAATATGTGTAATAACACACATGTTAAAAGGAAATATCTATTCTATAAAGCACTTTTAATCTCCGTTTATTTTTTCCAGACTTAAAATTTCCGATGATTTGAAGATTGGCTTTTTCAGCACAGACCATGCTACTCAAACAGATTCCAATGAAATTTTGCCATTGAAAGAGTTGAGTTCATCTACAGAGAAGTTAGTACAGGTAAATCTGGATTCATTTAGAAACTTCTGAGATTATTTTAGGTGTTGTTTACCTTTATGTCTCTTTCCTTCACAGAATGGAAATGACTAAAAAATTTTAAATATTAGCATCTTTTACAAGCTGAATTGGATGAGAGCTGTGTTTTTTAAAATAATTTGTATACACTGCTGCTTGTATTTACATCATGCGCATATATGTTTTGGGAAGTGTGTTGTTACTCTCCTTGAAATTCTTTTGACATCTGTGAACATTTTCTATTTATGATACCTTCCGAGATCAGACGAGATCGTGCGCATTCAGGCTGGTATGGCCGTAGACTATTTTAAAAATTGTAAAATACTTTTGGTGTGTAGAAAAATGTGGCGAAGACTACAATGAATAACTTGGGTTACCCATCATGCAGCTTTGTCGAATCTTGACATTCCATCATATTTCCTCTGGATCTTTCTGGATTGTTAAGAAACAGCACATTTCATACACATCGGATATCAAGAGTCATTAAGGTCCCTAATCAATAAAACTGTCACATGGGATAGCATACAACTGTAAATACTCTTGTGTCCTTCGTTTCTGTTTTTTCACTCAACAATATAACTTGCAAATCATTCCATATTGATACATAGTTTCCTTGCCTATTTCAAAAGTACATCATATCATAAAATGTGCATCATTTAACTATCCCTCTATTAATGGACGTTTTGGTCATCTTAAATCTTCTACTGCGATGAATAATTCTGTACATACTCATAGGCCAGCAAATTTGTGGCATAAATTTAAAAGTGGAATTTCTGAGTCAGAGGATGTATCCATTAGTCACTTTGAAGGATATTGCCAAATTGCCCTACACGGAGATTGTACCAATTTACACCCCAACTCATAACTTTTGAAAGTTATTTTCTTACATACTTGCTAATTTATTGTCTTTCCTAATGCCTTCAGAACAGTTTTATAACTTCATTTCCTTTGCAGTTTGGCGCGTCCGAATGACTGACTTCTGGTCAGTAGAATTAGGTGGAAATATTATGTGGCAACTTTGGGGAACCTTCCTTAGTGAACAGTTCATGTGCGCTCATTTTCTGCTACTTCACTCCTTCCTCCACCTCTTCTCCCTACCTCCCTTCCTTCCTCCTTCCCACTTTCCTTCCCTTCCTTTCCTTCTTTTCCTTATTTCTGTGCCTAGAACATGGGTGCTAACGTTTGTACCGTGATTTTGAGGCAGTGCATGCAGCGGAGTGATAGAATGGGAGGGACTTGTGTCATTTTCACCACTGATTGCCCACATCAATTTCCAGTGAAAGAGAAATAATTTCTCACTGACACTTCTGTTATTTGGAGTTCTAAGATATAGCTGAACCAAATTCTGACACAATATGCTTAAATCAGATTAAGAGTGTTTCCTCTATTTTTAATTAATAAGAGGCATTTAAAAAAATATCATGAGTGACTGGATTTGAATGCTTTTCATGGATCTACTGAATCATTATGGCTTTTCTCCTTTACATGATGATGTGGTGAAAACTGATTTCTTTTTTTATTCCAGTAATCTTTTTTTTTAATTTGTTTATTGCTTAATTTATATCCAAGTTAGTTAGCATATGGTGCAACAATGATTTCAGGAGTAGATTCCTTAATGCTCCTTACCCATTTAGACCATTCCCCCTCCCGCAACCCCTCCAGCAACCCTCTGTTTCTTCTCTGTATTTAAGAGTCTCTTATGTTTTGTCCCACTCCCTGTTTTTATATTATTTTTGCTTCCTTCCCCTATGTTCATCTGCTTTGTATCTTCAATTCCTCATATGAGTGAAGTCATATGATATTTGTCTTTCTCTAATTTCGCTTAGCATAATACCCTCCAGTTCCCTCCACGTAATTGCAAATCGCAAGATTTCATTCTTTTTGATTGCCGAGTAATATTCCAGTGTGTGTGTGTGTGTGTGTGTGTGTGTGTGTGTGTGTACATCTTTTTTTGGGGGGGGGGCAGAGAGAGACAGAGCATGAATGGGGGAGGGTCAGAGAGAGAGGGAGACACAGAATCGGAAACAGGCTCCAGGCTCTGAGCCATCAGCCCAGAGCCTGACGCAGGGCTCGAACTCACGGACCGCGAGATCGTGACCTGGCTGAAGTCGGACGCTTAACCGACTGCGCCACCCAGGCACCCCTTTATCCATTTACCTGTCAATGGACATTTGAGCTCTTTCCATACTTTGGCTATTGTCAATAGCACTGCTATAAATATTGGGGTGCAGGTGCCCCTTCTAAACAGCACACCTGCATCCCTTGGATAAATACCTAGTAGTGCAATTGCTGAACCATAGAACAGTTCTATTTTTAGTTTTTTGAGGAACCTCCATGCTGTTTTCCAGAGCGGCTGCACCAGCTTGCATTGCCACCAACAATGCAAAAGAGAGCCTCTTTCTCCGCATCCTCGCCAACATCTGTTGTGGCCTGAGTTGTTCATGTTGGCCATTCTGACAGGTGTCAGGTGGTATCTCACCGTGGTTTTGATTTGTATTTCACCGATGATGAGTGATGTTGAGGAAAACTGATTTTTGAATAGTAAACCCGGAACGAACCCAGCTGGACCATAATAATTCTTTCTGCTTTCTGCATCATTTGCTATCATTTTACTAATGATTGTTTTCATTTATGTTCCTAAGAGATTGTCCTGTAATTTTCTTTTCTTCTTACACTATTGTTCAATCTTGGCACCAGGGTCTTAGTACCTTTATAAAATGAGCTGTGAGATGTTCCTGACTCTTTTCTCTGGAATAATTGACATGAGGTTGGAATTACCTGTTTCTTTATTTGTTAGAAGTCACTTGTGGGGCGCCTGGGTGGCTCAGTTGGTTAAGCGTCCGACTTCGGCTCAGGTCACGATCTCGCGGTCCGTGAGTTCGAGCCCCGCGTCGGGCTCTGTGCTGACAGCTCAGAGCCTGGAGCCTGCTTCGGATTCTGTGTCTCCCTCTCTCTGACCCTCCCCTGTTCGTGCTCTGTCTCTCCCTGTCTCAAAAATAAATAAAACGTTAAAAAAAATTAAAAAAAAAAAAGAAGTCACTTGTAAAACTGAATGTGCCTACTTTCATTGCTATTTTGATTTTGTTATGGATATATTAAGGTTTTCTTAAATCTTCTTGGGTGAGTTTTGACATTATGTTTTTCTACAAAAGTATTCAGAACGGCAAATTTTTAAATTACTGTCTTCTCTTATTATTCTTAAATCTTTATTGTATCTGTAGTTATATATTTTAAAAAACTATAATTTTGACCGCACACTTGTTTTTCCCTAGATGAATCTTGGCAGTTTTATCTATATCATTAATTTTTTCAGAGACTCAACTTTTAGATTTATTAATCTTCTCCCTCATATCTTCATTTCTAGTACATAAATTTCTTATCTTTATTATTTAATTTTTGCTGCTGTTTTGGGTTCGCTCTGTTTTCCTTTGTCTAATTGCTCGAGTTGGATCTCAGTGTCAGTTAGGATGGCATATCACTCTATTTTTAGAAAATGCAGCTATCGTGGCTCCCCTGTTTACACTCTGTCCCTCTCCCCAAAATAAATAAAACATTAAAAAAAACTTTAAGAGGCACCTGGGTGGCTCAGTCGGTTAGGCATCTGACTTCAGCTTGGGTCATGATCTCATGGTCCTTCTGTGGGTTTGAGCCCTGCGTCAGGCTCTGTGCTCACAGCTCGGAGCCTGGAGCCTGCTTCAGATTCTGTGTCTCCCTCTCTCTCTGCCCCTCCCCTGCTTGCACTCTGTCTCTCTGTCTCCCCAAAATAAATAAGACATTAAAAAAAATTTTTTTAATAAAAAATAAAAAAAAAAAAGAAAATGCAACTATTGTGCCTTAATCCCATAAGTCAGTCAGAGTTAGATAATCCATAGTTGGGGCAGTAGCTCTCTGTTGTTATCTATATACCAGACTTGTTTTATTTTTTCAAATCTCCATTATTAGTGCATGGTTTTGCTTTCATATTTCTGACCTCATCGTAGCAAGATGGCTGTTTCACCTCCAGTCTCCATTTGCTGTTCATGGAGGAAGGAGAAGATGAGAGAAGTAGAGGGGGCGGCAGCCATGTGAGGAAAGCAGAAAACCCCATAGAAAACCCCCGCTTGTTGATCGTCGGCCTTAACTGTATCCCTTGACCCCTTTGACTGGACGTTTATTTTTGAGATGCGGGGGAGGGGCAGAGAGAGAGGGAGACAGACTCCGAAGCAGGTTCCAGGTTCTGAGCTGTCAGCACAGAGCCTGACGTGGGGCTCGAACCCACGGACTACGAGATCATGACCTGAGCTGAAGTCGGACGCTTAACTGACTGAGCCACCCAAGCGCCCCTAGAGAAGAGAACATTTTAACTAGACATATTTCTGTTCCAAAAAGTCCTGGTCCTCTCAATAAGGACGAACCAGTGTAATGGATGTTGGGTTGTCGGCTACCAAAGCCTATAGATCATTGTTTTTGAGGCCCCCTCTTTCCTTTGATAAGCATTTACAGTCTTATATTTCCCATAAAGTACTTTTTTACTTTCATTCCACAAATTTTGAAATATAGTGTTTTTATTGGTATTCATAATACTAATTATTTTTATTAGTTACTGCTATTAATATTTATCGGTATTAGATGGAAATACTCTAACATTTTCCAAGTATGCTTTTTAGTGATTCTTATGTTGTTGATTTTTAACTTCCGTCCTTTGTTGTCAGTAAAAACTCTTTGTGAGACAAATTATTTGGTGTTTGTTTGCAACTTGTGTTCGTGTGAGGTCGGTCTTTGTCATTGTGCCCTGGATATGGGAAATTAAAGATACGCTGCACTTGTTAATAGTTGAGAGCGTATATATATGTATGTGTATATGTGTATGTGTATATATATGTATATGAACATATATGTATGTGAATATATACGTATGTGTATACATGTATGTATATATGTATATGAATCTATATGTATGTGAATCTATATCTATATCTATATCATCTATATCTATATTTTTACCATTCTCTTCAATACTAATATACCTATATCAACATTCTTTGATATAGTGTTTGCCTGATAAATCTTTCTCATTCTTACACTGACCTCATTTCTGTGTTGTGTCTTAGTACGTCTTTTACAAATTATATATAGCAGGTTTTAAAAATCCAACCTGAGGGCTCCTGGGTGGCTCAGTCAGTCAGTTAAGCGTCTGACTTTGGCTCAGGTCGTGATCCCACAGCTCGTGAGCTTGAGCCCCGCATCGGGCTCTGTGCTGACAGCTCAGAGCCTGGAGCCCGCTTCAAGTTCTGTGTCTCCCTCTCTCTCTGCCCCTCCCCACTCGTACTCTGTCTCTCTCTCAAAAATGAATGAACATTAAAAAAAATCTTTTTAAACATTCCTATATATATTAAACTAATAAGAGGTAAAACTAGTCTTTTATATTTGCTTGGATATTTACTATTTCCAATGCTCTTCACTCTTTCCTGAAAATCTAAGTTTCCAGCTTGTAATATTTCTTTTTAGCCTGAAGGAATTTCTTTAGCAATTCTTGACTTGGGCAATGAATTCTCATAGTTTTCTTTATTTAAAATGTTACATTGATTATAGCATTTTTGACTGGTATGTACTTTTTTACTTTTCGCTGTAACATTGCGCCTCTGACTTCCATACTTTCTAATAAGAAAACATCAATCATTTCAAAAGTTATTCCCCTGTATGTACTTGTTTTCTTTTCTGACTGCTTTCAAGATTTTCTTTTTGAGGCGCCTGGCTGGCTCTGTTGGTAAAGTATGCCACTCTTGATCTCAAGGTCATGATAGGTAGGGCATAGAGTTTACTTAAGAAAAAAAAGTGTTTTTTGTTTTTTTTTTACTTTTAGAGAGAGAGAGAGAGAAGGAGAGAGTGTATACATGAGGGGAGGGGAGAGGGGCAGAAGAACAGAGGGAATGAGAGAGAGAGAGAGAGAGAGAGAGAGAGAGAGAGTCTTAAGCAGGCTCCATACTGATGTGGGACTCAATCCCATGACCCTGGGATATGAACTGAGCCAAAATCAAGATTTGGGCACTCAGACCGATGACTAAGCCATCCAGGTGCCCCTAAAAAAAGATTTTCTTTTTACCTGTGGTTTTCAGCAGTTGAATTGTGATGTACCTAGGTGTGGTTCATATGTATTTATCCTGCATTAAGTTTGTTCAGCATCTCGAGTCTTTATCTTTCACCAAATTCGGGAGCTTTTTGGCCATTATATCTTCACAAAAACACATTGTATGTTTTGATGACGATCAGAAATGATTCTTAGTCACCATGCTAGTTATATATTTAAATGTTTGGCTAGTAAATTCACCACAAATATGAATTTTTTCCTATCTTTTCTGATTTAAAATCCACATCTTGGATGATACTTTTTGAGGTGTGATAAAGGGTTGTTGTTAATAACCCAGGTATTTTGTTCCATTCAGGAAGAAGCCACCAGGAACCTTCTCTCCCTTACTCCATTAGCATATGTTAATTTAGCAAGTTAACTGGAGTTCTCCAATGTGCACCGTATTTCAGAGGTATTCTTAAAAGGCAGGACAAGCCCCTGACCACATTCCAGACCATATGCTCATGTTGGGGAGGAGAAATTTGTATTGACCCTTCAATATTCATCTGGCTGGTCTAAGAATCAGATTGATGTTCGACAGATTAACAGGAGAAAATCAAGCAATTTTGTGACACGTACACCCCCTGCATATATAGGAGAGGCCCAGAAAAACTGAGTAACGCTGAAATGGTGGAAGTTGTCACCTTAAATACCACCTTCAACTAAACACAAAAGAAGATGTTGGGGGAGGTAGGGCACAGTTATGGGAGGTTACCAGGAAAAGCTCAATAAACAAGGGTATGGTAGTTATGCAGAGTTAAGTCAACATAGGACTTTCTAGGGGAATCTGGGTGGCTCAGTCGGTTAAGCATCCCCCATGATCTTGGCTCAGGTCGTGATATCATGGTTCATGAGATCAAGTCCCACATTTTGGGCTATGTGCTGACAGCACAGGGCCTGCTTGGGATTCTCTCTCTCCCTCTCTCTCTACCCCTCCCCTGCTCACGTGCGCTCTCTCCCTCTCTCTCTCTCTCTCTCTCAAAAATAAATAAATAAACCAAAAAAAAAAGGGTCTCTAAAGATTTTGCGTCATGCCTCTCTTGCTGGTACAGCTAAAGAGACACCCTTAACAAGTGGTGATTTCCCTTATAAATGTAAATGTCTCTTATAAAAGGGAAGCTTATACTCAGTTTTCAGAGCTTCTCCTGTGTTTGCAGTGTCTTAAAAATAATCAGCCTAAAATAATCAGTTTGCCAAAGAGGCTTACCTTGCAGTGGCAAAATTTGCTTCTCTGTGCCCGGAACCAGGCAATGTGCTAGAACCTTTACACAGAGCGCCCTTACTCTCTCCAACAATGTATGTTTTTTCCATTTGTAGGTCATTAGATCTCTTCAGGTGGATTTTGGGTTCCTCAGAGAACTGCTTCAGCTGAAGTTTGAGGACCGTCTTAAAGAGGAGTCTTTCAACCTGTTCACTGCTCTACATGACAGGATCCTAACAATCGAAAAACACTATCGAGAGGTACAAACTTTCTCATTTCCATTGTTTTATATGGCTTGATCGCCTGCTTAGGTAGATACCTAGTGCAGTTTTGAATTTAGCAACTCATGAGGGCGATTTTATTTGCCTACGTTGTGTCTTGTAGAGTAGATAATGCAAATAATAGCTTTACTTTGTGTCAGAAACTTTGTGAGTGCTCTGTACACAAATTAATTTAATTCTCACACTCACCTCATAAAGTAGGTGCGATTATTATTATCCTTCTTTCACAGATGAGGAAACTGAGGCCCAGAAAGCTTAATTCACTTGCTCAAGGCCACCGGTTAAAGCAAAACATCAGAGTTTATGTTCCCAGCCAGCCAGTTTGATGCTTGAGATCTGACTCTTAAGCACAATTTTATATCATCTTATTTGTGCTTATTATCTCTGTAGGAGCCAAAGGCTTGAAAATTCTGCCGTTTCAAGGAATTTCCTAAAATCTTTGGTCAGGTTAGCGTACGTATCTGTCATTAAGAACAGGTATGGGGGGCGCCTGAGTGGCTGGCTGAGTCAGTTGAGCATCCGACTCTTGATTTCGGCTTGGGTCGTGATCTCAGGGTTTTGGGATCGAGCCCCATGTTGGGCTCCACACATGGAGCCTGTTTGAGAGATTCCGTCTCTCCTCCTTTCCCCCTGGCCTCCACCCCTGCTCTCTATCTCAAAAAAAAAAAAAAAAAAAAGAACATGTACTGTTACTTCGCAGCTATAAAACAAAAATCTCACCATTCTAAGAGCCACACTAAGCCTTTTAAATTTTTTTTTAATGTTTACTCATTTTTGAGAGACAGAGACAGAACATGAGTGGGGGACGGGCAGAGAGAGGGAAACACAGAATCCAAAGCAGGTTCCAGGCCCTGAGCTGTCAGCACAGAGCGGGACGCGGGGCTGGAACCCATGAAGCACGAGATCATGACCCGAGCTGAAGTCGGACGCTCAACCGACTGAGCCACCCAAGTGCCCCACACTAAGCCTTTTAAATGTGTTTCCTCCTTAAGTCAATGCTTAAATGAAACCTGATCACCCCTAATCTACAGATAAGGAAACTGAGATGCCAAGGTCAGGTAACCTGCTTCAGGTCAGACAGATTGAAAGCGGCACAATGATATTGAAATCCAATTCTGTCTGACTCTAAAACCTAATCGTTGTTTGCACTCCCTGCTGGAATCAGAATTGACATCAAAATCAAGATTTGTGAGGTTTTTTTTAACGTACTATCTTTCATTGTTATCCAAAACAGTGGTCAAGTGATTCGATTAATCAGAAAATCACTCTGGTTGATGGATTAGTGGCTCTAGCTTTCTTTCTATGAGCATATCCTATTCAAAAGGTATAAGGACCAGGGCAAGATATGAATCATAAGTAGATTTTATTACTTTTCAAAGCAGTTCCAGGAAGACACTAAAAAGATACGTAAAGCGAAAGAACATGCTCAGATGATCTGTATTTATTTTATCCATGTGAGCTCTCTATTGCCTTTGGTTAAGTGTAAGTAAAAATTGACTGCAGTGTAATAGCTTTAGTGTAGGAGAAATGGTTGCAAATTGAAGCGTTCACAAGATTTGTGATGATCTGAACGATGGTTTTATATGGAGTCCCTTAGTAGGTGTGAGAGCTATATTTGAAGCTACATTATGGTGCTCATTGTATTTATTTTTTGGTTTGCAGAATGAGGACATCATAAGAAAATGCTACAATCAGCAGTTGGCTGATGCCATAGCTGTTATCAAAGGAACGTACAAGGTGGGTTTTTAGCGCCGTCACGGACCAGGCCAGCGTCACGTCCTGGGATCGCACAGAGTGGGGCTCACTGTGGGGTCCCCGTCCGTGGTTTTGGCTTTGAAGAGCTGTTTGCTCAGTTTTCAGGTCACGGTTCACACGCACATTAAATTGACCAAAATGACACTTTACGGTGACAGATGTAACTTTGCAGACGCTGGAAAATTCCATCCTGGTATGCGGGTACGTGAGGGAATAATCCAAGGTTTGTTTGGTGAGCGTGCAGTTGGAGGGAAGGCTGGCTAGTCTCTGAGGGTTCACTGGGTCTGTGGTAAATCCCGATGAATCGTCTCTGACTCTCGGTCGAGTCACTTTTCTTTTGATGAGGACTCATCTATTCGCCAGGCACGGTGCTGCATTCTCCTCCATACTGGGAAAACTCCTCGTTTTCCGTGCTTACCCTGCAGGCTTAGGAAGGACCTTGTGCTTCTTTTAGATTTTATAACTGGAACCTTGTCTTTCCTGTCAATAAACCTCCGGAAGAAATATTTTTATTGTGGCAAACTGTGCGTTGATTACATGCATTGTTTTCCTTGACACTTGCCACATTTGTACTTAATTATAACTGCTCGTTCCGTGTTCTGGTCCACACCAGACTGCAAGCCTTAGGAGGGCAGGGATGCTGTGTCTTACTCACTGCTCTGCCTGCCTCTGAGCAGGCCCGATGTGTGGTTAGCGATCAGCTAATATCTGCTAAACAGGTGGACGGCTGCCCACATTCGTGGCAGACACTGGTGACTCAGGAGTGATTCTCACTCTTCCTTTTTTTATTAGCGGAAACGCTTCTCACTTCTCTTCACAGTATTAAGGGGCCCAAATGCTGGGCCCTTTCTTTCCCTGCGCCCTTTCCAGATACGGCGGGAACACGGGCAAGGTCAGGTCCCCGACCAACGTGAGCTGAAGCTAAGTGGGCTCCGAGGTTATTCTTGGGCGCGTAAAGCCACCCGTGGGAAGAAATACCCTTCGTTGTCTTTGCTTGACGCGTTGCCTCCTTCTGATGCTCGGGATTGCCGCGGCCAACCGACAATGAAGGACTGAGACACTTTGGATGTGCGACGTACAGGTGGCAGAGTGAAAAGATGGAAAGCGCTGGGCTCCTGGATGACATCACTGAACCACTAAATAGCCCCGGACTCGCTCTGCCCCTTGGCCCTTCCGTTTCCAGACACAATTACCCCTCTTGCTGTTCAAGCCGCTGTTGGCTGCCTGTTCCGTAACCTACAGCTGGACCTACTGCTCTGTCAGCAGCCTCTCTGACGCGGCACCAGTCGTTTGCTAAAGTGGCTGGGACGGTGTCCCACTCACGTGCAGTGTTACCTCGCCCCTCTTCAACGGAGAGGAGGAGCAGGAGCCTGACTCCCCCTCCTTGAACCTGGGCTGGCCTCAGTGCCTTGCTTGTCTGTAGCCAAGGTGAGGGCAGTGACGCCAGCTCAGAGACCAGGTCCAGAGAAGCCTTGAAGCTCCATCCTTCTACCCTTGGAATGTTTTCTCCGGCTTCACCCTCTCCGAATCCAGCTGCCGAGCCGCGAGAGGCCCAGGTTTTCGGAGGACCCACGTGTGGACACTAGGTCCACCTGGGCTCAACTCCCCAGTCACGCGGCCCCCGGCCACTTCGTCCTTCCGTCTGAGGTCCCGGGCAGTATGGAGCAGAGACAAGCCATCCCCCTGTGCCTGTCTTAACCCCCTGACTCACAGAGCCCGTGAGCACGAGGAACAGTTGTGGTTTCGTGCCGCTACATTTGGGAAGATGTATTCTGCAGCAGTAAATAGAGGGGACGGCTTCCTTGCACTCCCATCAGTGAGCAGTTTCTGAATTACATTTGTTGCACGGGTGACAGAGTTCTGCCAGCACAATGGAGCATCATGGGTAAGAGTTAGCGTAATGTGTGTTCCAGAACAAGGACCCTGCAGTCAGGCTACTTGGGTTAGAATCCTGGCTCTGTCTCTTAATCGTTCGGCGACCCGAGGCAAAATACTGAACCCCTCTGCCTCCGTTTCCTCATGTGTCCATTGGGGATCATAGCAATACCTGCCTCCTAGGCTTGTTACGAAGATGAAGTGAATTGATCCCTGTGAGGCCCTTACAACTGTACCCGAGTCGGTTAAGTGTCCGACTGTCGGTTTTGAGCCAGGCCACGATCTCACGGTTCGTGGGTTCAAGCCCGACAACAGGCTTTGCGTTGGCCGCACGGAGCCTGCTCAGGATTCTCTCTCTCCCTCTCTCTCTGCCCCTTCCCTGCTCACACCGTCTCTCTCTCTCTCAAAATAAATAAATAAACCTTTAAAAACACATAAATAAATAAACATTTTCACATATTCATGACAGTCCTTGGTCCTGGTAAATTTTTTCTTCTCTTTTATCATCTTAGCATTCAGGCTTGTATCTTTCTGTCCACTGACTGTGGACTTCAGATACAATAAAGTGCCCTTAGGATATCTATAATGATTATCAATATTTATTATGTTGGACAATATGAAATTGCCACTTTTGGAGCCCGAAATGTCAAATATCGGCAATTTCATATAGTTCACCGTAATAAAATACTTATTTTAAAAAATAAAGGCAGCAACAAACTGCATAAAATATTAGGCTATATAACAACTTAATATTTTATTTTTTTAATGTTCATTTATTTTAGAGAGAGAGCACGCGAGCGATAGCCGGGGAGGGGCAGAGAGAGAGAGGGAGACACAGAACCCAAAGCAGGCTCCAGGCTCCAGGCTCCAAGCTGACGGCAGAGAGCCCGATGTGGGGCTGAAACCCACGAACCGCACGATCATGACCTGAGCCGAAGTCAGATGCGTAACTGACTGAGCCACTCAGGTGCCCCTAGGCTATGATAACTTAAAGTCAAATAAATTCATCTTCGATTTACATGTTGAGTGAATGCTGTGTGCTGAGATATGCTGGACACTGACATTTCAGAGATGGAAGAGGGGTAAATGGAGGAAGATTATAAACTAAACCATAATATACTTTGTTCAGTGCAGAGAAAAACACGTAACAGGAGTTATGTAAATTCCACAAAGGGAACAATTATTTCTGCCTTTGTGCTTTGGGAAGGCTTCACAGAGGAGGTGATATTTGTGGTAGGTTTTAAATTTTTTTTTTTTTGAGGTTTATTTATTTTTGAGACAGAGAGAGACAGAGCATGAACAGGGGAGGGTCAGAGAGAGAGGGAGACACAGAATGTGAAACAGGCTCCAGGCTCCGAGCTGTCAGCACAGAGCCCGACGCGGGGCTCGAACTCACGGACCGTGAGATCGTGACCTGAGCCGAAGTCGGACGCTTAACCCACTGAGCCACCCAGGCGCCCCTGTGGTAGGTTTTAAAGTAAGCTTTCAGTTTGTAGACAAGAAATGCAAAGGGATTCCAAGTAGACAGCATAGTGTATATTAGTCAGAATGTTTACAGTGGCAAGTTATACACATAGCTAATTACACTGGCATTAGTTAAAAGAATTTATTGGTTCATGTAACTGAACAGTGTGATGATAGTAATGACTTCAGGAAAAGCTGGATCTAGGTGCTCAAATAATGTTATCGAGCAACCGTCCATCCCCTGCTTCTGCCTTCTTCTCTGAAGGTTTAATTTCCAGGCAGATCTTCTTCCCCCCAGAGCAACCTTAGAGCATCTCTTTCTAAATAGTTCCTACAAGAGTCTCAAGGCTGACCCTGACCAATCTGGCCTAGTGATTCTCCCCCGCCCCCACCGCAAGCCAAGCCAGAGTGACCTATGCATCTCAGGAGATGATACTGAGGACAGGGTTTACCCAAATGGAAAAGAGAAGTTTTGCTGCCTCAAGGAAGATTACTGGGGAGGCAAAACTGGTTAGGCAAACTGGCTTCCCACGTCCCATAGCATGTGAAAAGGCAAGTAGGACCTGGTCGGTCACTGACCGTTTCATTGCCCTACATGGTAGCTAGGAGCCATATGTGGCTATTAAAAATGAAGTTGAAATCAAATTAAAAATTCAGTTCCTGGGTTGCACCAGCCAGAGGTTACCCAGCAACATTCTGTGAAACTAAGTAACAGGAGAATTCATGAAAGTTCGCACAGGTATATTTCAGTTATTTATTTTATTTTTCTATGTGTGTTGACAATAGTAAAAGAACAGTGCCTTACTGAGTGCTTTCTTTGTGACAGGCACCAGGCAAAGGTGTTTAGATACATTGTTTTATTCGGTCTTCACATGAGCAAGTAGCAAGAACTGGGGCCCCAAATCGAATCCTCACTTCCTAAAGTGGTAATAATAGGAACCATGTCACAGGCTCATATTCTAACCTAGTGCTCTTGCGAATTAGAAGGCAAATTACGCTGCTACCAAAGAGCCTATGCTCTTGGGCTCATCCAAAACGTGGTGCCCAGAGATGAAGTCCAAGTATCTTTTGCTGGTTCAACTGTATGATATAAGTATTTGAAGTGGGCAGTAGGATCCTCCTTGGCTAACCGGGGAAACGGAGGCATGGCTCCATTAAGCAACTTACCCAAAGCCACAGAGCTGGTCAGCAGTGGAGCTGGGACCCCAATTCCCATCTATGTCTCTAACGTGGTTCCACAGAAAATGGGAAATGCTTGGATTTTCTGCGCAGGAGAAAGAGAGGTGCCTTTGTACCCTTCGGGTTGGTTACTCCTGTAACAGTGTTAATAGCACATTGGAGAAACGGAGACTCAGGTAGATATACCATCTAGGAAGACAGAAACCGTGAGGAGTTTCCTCAGTGCCCAGCACTGTGCTTGGATTTTAATAAATGTTTCTTGAAGAGAGACAGAAGGAAGAATGAGAAAGAGGGAAGGATGGAAGAAGGGCACTATCTGTGGTTTAAGGCAGAATGTTGGATAGTGGAGGGAGGGACAAAAAGAACCAAGTTCTGCTCTAGATTAAAAGCATTAAAGAGACGACATCTCACTAAATGCAATCTGTTGGGCTCGTTAGAATCCTGATTTGAACAAACCAACTGTCAGAAAAGTTGGAGAAATTTTAATATGGACTGGCTGTTAAATGACATTAAGAAACCCTTCGTCAATTTTGTTAGTGTGATGGTGGCATTATGATTCTGTAGGAAAAAAAAAAAAAAGAAGGAGGAGGAGGAGGCGCCTGGGTGGCTCAGTCAGCGTCTGACTTCAGCTCAGGTCATGATCTCACAGCTGGTGAGTTCAAGCTCTGCATCGGGCTCTCTGCTGACAGCTCAGAGCCTGGAGCCTGCTTCGAATGCTGTGTCTCCTTCTCTCTCTGCCGCGTCCCTGCCCGCACTCTGTCTCTCTCAAAAATAGTAAATAAATAAACAAATAAATAAAACATTTTAAAAATTTTCTTAAGAAGAAGGAAAGAAACCTTTAATTATTAGAGATGAACTGGAAGTGGTCAGGGATCAATGGCAAGATGTATAGGATTCCCATAAAAATATGTAAGCACAAAACGGGTAGATAAGTGTGTAACAGGCTATTATAATTGTCTCTACTTTGGCATATGTTTCATCATAAAAAAGTAGATATATTTGAAAAATGCAGGCTACTGCTTTGGTCCTCTTTCATAAAACCCTCCTATGGCCTTTTTAAAATTATTATTATTATTTTTAATATGTATTTATTTTGAGAGAGAGCGAGCTTGTGCAGATGGGGGAGGGGCAGAGAGAGAGGGAGAGAGACAATCTCAAGCAGGCTCCACACTGTCAGCACAGGGCCCAAGTGTGGCTCGAACTCACAAACGGTGAGATCACGACTCTCCGATTTCAAGAGTCCCGTGCTTAACTGACTGAGCCGCCCGGCTCCCACCCTGCCCATAGTGCCTTTTAGAGTTCAAGGTGGAGTCCAAGCTCCCGTGCTTGGTCTATGCCTTCCAGGCCTTGGGTGACCCTGCCCCGTTGGCTCTCCAGGTTCATTCTGCTGTAGCTTTCATACCCTCAACCCTGCCAAGTACTTTCCTGCCTCGGGGCTAATGCCTGGAACCATCTGTCGCTCATGTTCATCTTGTAGTTCAAAAGGTGCCTCCTCAGGCTTCCTGTGACTACCACCACCCAGGCGAGATCTTCTATGCCAATCTCTCCCTACTCCATCATCCCATTCTGTGGCCTTCAGAGCAGTTCCCCTGGCGACAACTGTCTTCTTCACGTTTGTTTACTTATGAGAGTTCTGCTTCACCCAGCCAGACTTTATGCTTTGGGAGGGCAGCTGTCTCGGCTTCATACCTAGAGGCATGTAGCAGATGCTGGACAAACATACGTTGAAAGAATAAATACATGAATAGATAAATGGGAAGGGCTTTCTGAGCATGAATCTTTCCACAGAGACCATAAAGGAAAATAAAAGTAGGCATAAAATGAAAAACTCTGCATAACAAAAGCAAGAAAAAGTAGTTGGAAGACAAATGAAGACCTGGGAGAGTAGGTGCAAATAACCTATGCAAATAACATATTAACATTCCTAACGTATTGAGGCCTCCTACCAATCATTCAGATAATGCTGAATAGCCCAGTAGAAAACGAAGCAAAATATGTTCAAAAGCTGTTAAAATAAAAATATCCAAATGGCCAACAGACTTATAAAAAATGCTCAGCCTTATTAAAAATCAAACAAATGCAAATGAAGCAAAAAATACTGCTTTCGTCTATCAGATTGGCAGAAATGTGAAAGATTGAGGGGCACCTGGGTGGCTGAGTCGGTTGAGCATCTAGCTCCTGATTGTGGCTCAGGTCATTATCACATAGTCGTGAGATTGAGCCCCATGTCAGGCTCTATGCTGACCGTGGAGCCTGCTTGAGATTCTCTCTCCCCTCCCCCCCCAAACAAAACAAAACAAAAACTGTAAAAAAATAAAAGATTGATATGATCTGCTGTTGGCAACATGTGGGTGAATGTACAAGCACATATATTGTAGAAGCATATATTGGTACCACCCGTTTGGAAGAAATTTAGCAAATTCTAATAAAAATTCAAATGTACATTTATTTTGATCAAGCTATCCCACTTCTAGGGGAATCTATTCCACCAGTTGAAATAGAGACAAATACATATACAATGACTAGCTGCATTATAATTTACTTTTTAATAGAAAATATTGGAATGGGGCGCCTGGGTGGCTGTCGGTTGGGCGTCCGACTTTGGCTCAGGTCATGATCTCGCGGTCCGTGAGTTCGAGCCCCGCGTCGGGCTCTGTGCTGACAGCTCAGAGCCTGGAGCCTGTTTCAGATTCTGTGTCTCCCTCTGTCTCTGACCTTCCCCCATTCATGCTCTGTCTCTCTCTGTCTCAAAAATGAATAAACGTTAAAAAAAATTAAAAAAAAATATTGGAATAATACTACTTAATATACAAATGATAGAAAAATACCCAGCCATTTAAATTAAGGTAAATTCATATGTACTACTATGAAGATATATTTTAATTGAAACAAAAAAAGAGGCAGAACAACACAATATTGTAGCATGTGCAGAATGTCTGGAGAATGAGGGAGAAAAAGAAAACACTTTTTAAATTGAAGTCTCTGTATTTTTATAACAGTCATGCTTCCATTTTTTATAACTTGTACTACTTTGTAGTAAAAGAAGTATCATTTCAGTTGCAATACATTTCTTTTCCCCCCTCCCTTTCTCTTCTTTCTTTCTTTCCCTTGACATTGACTTTTGCAACAAATAACAACAAATAAGGCCGTTGTCTTTCCAAATGTCCCACGTTCCATAATAAGGCCGTTGTCTTTCCAAATGTCCCACGTTCCATATTTGTTAGTTTGCTTCTTTTTTTATTAATTTTTTTTTCAACGTTTATTTATTTTTGGGACAGAGAGAGACAGAGCATGAACGGGGGAGGGGCAGAGAGAGAGGGAGACACAGAATCGGAAACAGGCTCCAGGCTCTGAGCCATCACCTGGCTGAAGTCGGATGCTTAACCGACTGCGCCACCCAGGCGCCCCTGTTAGTTTGCTTCTTAAAGGGATGTGTCACTTGTTCCTCTGTTTTCCATATTTCCTATAGAATTTAGCTCTAAAATCTTGATTAGATTCATGTTCAAGTTTTATGCCTTTTGGCAAGAAGAACTTATAGGCAGGGCTTTTAAAAAGTAAACTTTTAATTGAAGTGTAACTCACCCACATAAAAGTACACAGATTGTGGGGTGCCTGGGTGGCTCAGTTGGTTAAGTGTCCAACAGCTTGAAGCCTGCTTTGGGTTCTGTGTCTCCCTCTCTCTCTCTCTCTCTGCCCCTCCCCCACTCGTTGTCTCTCCCTCTCTCTCTCTCTCTTTCACAAAGAAACATTATTTAAAAATTAAAAAAAAAAAGAACACAGATTACAAGTGTACAATTCAAATTTTTGTTAAACAAAATGAACATACCCAGATCATCACTGCCTAGATCAAGAATTAGGACGTAGGATGTTAAGGTATGCCGACACCATACCACCTCTCCAAATGTTACCGTGATCTGACTTCTGTCACATGGATTTGTTTTGCCTGTGTTTGGATTTTACTGTAAATACAACCATAGGACACTTGCTTCTTTGTGTCTGGCCTCTATCACTGAACCTTCCATTTGTAAGGTTTATCCATACTGTTGCCATAGCAACAGTTTGTTCTTCCTCATTGCTGTACATTGTTCCACTGTATGACTAGAGTTGTATGAATTGTATGATGTATAGTGGACCCATTCTATTGTGGATGGACATTTGAGTTGTTCCCAGTATTTGCCTGTTAAAGGTATGGTGCTGCTATGAACATTCTTGTATGTGCCTCTTAGTTTTTAGATTTTATTTTTTTCACGTAATCTCCACATGTGGGCTCGAACCCACAACCCCGAAATCAAGAGTCAGATGCTCTATCAACTGAGCCAGCCAAGAGCCCCTCTTGTATGTATCTTTAAATGCACATATGAAAGCATTTCTGTTGGGCATATACTGGAGTAGAATTGCTAGATCACAGAGAAATATACAGAGAAAAAGGTAGAAATACAGATATATCAGCTATAGAGTCTATATAAAAATGTTATCTATGGGGCGCCTGGGTGGCTCAGTCGGTTGAGCGTCCGACTTCGGCTCAGGTCATGATCTCGCGGTTCGTGGGTTCGAGCCCCGCATTGGGCTCTGTGCTGACAGCTCAGAGCCTGGAGCCTGCTTCGGATTCTGTGTCTCCTTCTCTCTTTGCCCCTCCCCCACTTGTGCTCTGTCTCTCTGCATTTTATTATTTTTTTTAAGATTCCTAAGGTTTCTGGGAAGAAAAAGGATTATAGGAAGGCAAGGATGGAAACAAGAAGAACGGAAGGTTGTTTTAGTAATCTCTGTAAGTGATGACGATGGCTTGGAATAGGACAGTAGCAATGGAGATAGACGAAGTGGATGAATTTGGGATATATTTTAGAGGGAGAGCCAACAAGATTCACCAGTGAATTCAGTGTGCGAGGGGAGCAACACGGAGAAATCATGGGTAGTTCTTAGCTTTTTGGCTTGAACAGCTGGTTGGATGACGGGTCACGTTACTTTTTTTTTTTTTTTTTTTAATGTTTCTTTATTAATGAAAGCAGAGACATGACCACAAGCTGAATCAAGGTGGAGGAAGTGAGAGAGAGAGAGAGAGAGAGAGAGAAGAGAAAATTGGAAAATATTGTGCATTAAACAAAATTTTTTTTGATCTGTTGTTTTAAATCTGTTTTATGTTTTAAATCTGTTGGGTCTTATTTAACTTGCAGGCGATTAACTTCTGACATATAAATATCTAGTTGGCGTAACTTTGATATAAACTACCTGACTGTATAAGTATCATTTTTAAGTTACCTTTATTAAGTTTTGAATAGAAACGAAAGAATTTTTATAAAATGTAATCACATAGGAGATCATGGCACAGCAAATACCCATGTAACAACTGCTCTACTTAAGGAAAAAGATGTAACAGTATCTTTGATGCCCTGTGTATATCCTTCCCCAGGCCCCCCCCCTACTGCTTTCCATGCCCAGAGGTAACCATAATCATAAATTTTGTGCTTAATAATCCCCCATCTTTATTGTTTGCACTTCAGTGTATATTTCCAAATGAATTATTAAGACCTACATTTTGAACTCTCTATATGTAATTGTATATTATATATACTATTGTATGTGTATATATTTTTATACTTTTGTTCTGAAATTATGTCCCTGAGATTTACACTTCTCGCTATGTATATCTATCATCCATTGACTGTCACTGCTATATAATATTCTATAACATAATGCCACAATATTCTTATCTATCATGGTAATACTTTTTTTTGCCGTAATTACAGTTTTGTTTTTAAAAAAATCTTATACCATATCTGGTGCAAATGTGCAAGAAGAGTGCCCTTAAAGTCTATTCCTCAGAGTGGAATTCTTAGGTAGAATATATGTGTATTTTCCTACTTATTAGACAATGCCAAACAGTCTTCTAAACTGATTGCAATTGGGGCACCTGGGCGGTTCAGTTGGTTAAGCATCCAGCCCTTGGTTTCAGCTCAGGTCATGATCTCCGGGTTCGTGGGTTCGAGCCCCGCATCGGGCTCTGTGCTGATGGCTCGGAGCCTGGAGCCTGCTTAGGATTCTGTGTCTCCCTCTCTCTCTCCCCCTCCCCTGCTTGCACTCTCTCTCTCTCTCTCTCTCTCTCTCTCTCTCTCTCTCTCTGTCTCTCTCTCAAAAATAAACATTAAAAAAATTAAAAGACTAAAAAATGTAAAAAATAAACTGATTGTAATAAAAGACATTCCCTTCAGCAGTTTATAAAAATACTTCTACTTCTTCACTGAGACTTCATAATTTTTCACATCATTCAGTTTTCTTGTTCTCTGAGATGCCTGTTTAAATTAATTTTGTATTGGTATTTGTTTTCTCATTGATTAATAGGAGTGTTTCGTTAAATTAAAAAATCAGGGGTGCCTGGGTGGCTCAGTCGGTTAAGCTTCTGACTTCGTCTCAGGTCTTGATCTCGCGGTCTGTGGGTTCGAGCCCCGCATCAGGCTCTGTGCTGACAGCTCAGAGCCTGGAGCCTGCTTCCGATTCTGTGTCTCCCTCTCTCTCTGCCCCTCCCCTGCTCACGGTGTGTTTCTCTCTCTCAATAATAAATAAATAAATGTTAAGAAAATTAAAAAAAAAAATCAAACTACCAGTTATTTTATGGGCAAAAGATTGGTTTATTGGGGGGGGAGGCAGGGGGGAGGGAGGAGGCACGGGAAGCCAGGGAGGGAGGGCTGGAGAGGAAGCATTCCTGCCTCCTGCCAGGATAGTAAAATAGTACCCGTTTACAAAGTCCCGCCTTTTCCCGTTTGATTTGCAATTGATGGGCACCACCAGTGAGACTGAGGCATGAAAGCCACACCCCCTTCCCCCACCCCCAACCTCCCGTCTCCATTCTAGTGAGATTTCCCTTTATTAATTTTCACAGTTTTTAAAAACATATTATGAACTCATTTTTATTTGTTGTATGTTACAAATATCTTCCCACTTCTTTGTCTTTCCAGCCTTTTTATGGTGTTTTTTGATGCCCACCCCCGCCCCCCCCGGCAAACTTTTTGAATGTAGTCAAACTTTCTCTTTTCCTCATTGTTTCCACATTCTATGTTTTGTTTTAAAAACGCTGCAACATCTTAAAGTCTTTTAAAATTTTTATATTTTTGCCTTTTACATTCAGGTGTTTAATCTGCTAGAATTGATTTTTAGTATTGGTTTGAAAAGCAGGGATTCATTTTTCCCCATAAGTGATGAGCTTTTGGGGTGATGGAGGTTCAGAGCTGATGGCCAAGAAAGAATTCTTGGAGACATCTTTGGTGCAAAAAGTGATTTTATTAAAGCATGGGGACAGGACCGGTGGAACGAAAAGCACTGCCCTGGGGCTACGGGGGGGGGGGGGGAAGACTGATTATATACTCAGGAGCTGGAGGAGGTAAAGTCAAGGGGAAGTTTCCAAAGGAATTTTCATATGCTAAAGAAAACTCAGGGGATACTGGAAGCCTAGCAATTGTCAAGCTAAGATTGTTTTTCCATCTAGCAAAGCATTAACATTAAGACAGTTCCTGGAGAAACGTTCTACTCTGCCAGCCTCAAGTATTTGTCAATGGGCTGCAGGTAATAAAGAAACTTAATTTTATCTAGTCATTTCCTTCTTGCCTTTGTTCCCATATCACTGTGGAAGGAGGGTGATGTCGGGGTTCCAGGACACTGAGTCCATAGGTTTCCGGAGATTTAAGCTATTGATAAAATTGCCTTTTTCTTGTAATTTACTAAAATATTTTAAACTGATGGAGACTCCTGTTCTGCATGGCTGTGATCTTTATCAGTTCATCATTTGTTTCCTTTCCTTTTCTTTGTTCTTGGGCAGCCAGGCATGCCTGAGGAATATCACACATATTTCACCTAGGTGGGGGGGCGGGGGGCAGGGGCAGGAGGGTTGGTAGTTGCGGGCGTTAGCTTGCCTTTGGCTTCTTCATCAGTACCACTACAATTTACATGTAATTTTAGGTATTTGGTAAGATAAGGTATCTCATTTTCTTCTACAGAAATGGACTGAATGCTCTGTGTCCCTCCATATACATTAAATAATGTGTTTCGTGACATATTGTACGAATAAACTCATTGAAAATTGTTTTGGGTTTGCATGAAAACTATAGACCCTTTGGCGGGGGGGGGGGGGGGGATGCATATTTTCCTATAGTTAGATTTTTTTTTTCCCTCCTGACACAAAATTTGCAGACTTTTCCAAACCCTGACACCAACAGGATGTCATAGAGGAGGAAAAACTTTTTCTTTTTTTTTTTTATCGAGTGAGATGGCAAAAATCAAACTGATAAAAGACAGATTAGGGGCACCTGGGTGGTTCAGTCACTTAAGCGTCTGACTTGATTTTGGCTCAGGTCATGATCTCAATGGTTTGTGAGTTAGAGGCAGATCTGGCTCTGAGCTGACTGTATGGAGCCTGCTTGGGATTGTCTCTCTCTGCCCCTCCCCAGCTCTCGCGCGCGCTCTCTCTCAAAAACAAATAAGCATAAAAAAAAAGGGGGGGGGGTGCCTGGGTGGCGCAGTCGGTTAAGCGTCCGACTTCAGCCAGGTCACGATCTCACGGTCCGTGAGTTCGAGCCCCGCGTCAGGCTCTGGGCTGATGGCTCGGAGCCTGGAGCCTGTTTCCGATTCTGTGTCTCCCTCTCTCTCTGCCCTTCCCCCGTTCATGCTCTGTCTCTCTCTGTCCCAAAAATAAATAAAACACGTTGAAAAAAAAATTAAAAAAAAAAAAAAGATTAACAGGAGAGAAAAACAGATTTAATTAAATGCTATGTAATATGGAGATGTTGGGGTTCGACGCGAACGGTCAAGACAGAATTCTTGAGATATCTTCAGTGGTTTTATTAAAGCACAGAGACAGGACCCATGGACAGAAAGAGCCGCCCTGGAGTTGTGACGGGTGGATGATTATATACTTTCAAGTTGGGAAAGGGTTAGGGATAGTGTAACTCTCTAAGGAATTCTGGAAGCAAGGTCTCCAGGACCTTGAGGGGCTAGCTGTTGTTAGGAAAAGGTCATTTATTACTGTCTAATAAAACCTTAGTCATGAGACCCTTCAGGTATATATCAGTGGCACATATACTTAGAGGATGATTGCTAACATATATCTTGGGAGGGTAGAGATAAAGGAAGTTTCCAAAGGAATTTCTACATGTTAAAGGAGACTTCCAGGATTCTGGAAGTCGGGATAATGTTAAGCTAAGATTGCCTTTTGCCCCGAGCAAAGTATTAACATTGAGGTAGTTGAGTTCCTAGAGGAAGGTCACTCTGCCGGGTCTCAAGGACTTGTCGAAGGGCTGTAAGTTGTAAGGAAATTTAATTTTTTTTTTCCTTTGCCTTTGTTCCCCACATCACTATGCATGCAAATTCACAAAGAAATGTGGCTTAAGGAGGCCGCCAGAATTTGGGGGCTTATAAACCCTCCCAGAAGGCAATAAAGTCTGGAGAGGCTAAACAAAAGAAAAGGGATTTGGGGCTTTTGAGGGAGGAGAGTGGTAAGTTATGGGCAGGTGACTAGGGAGAGTTTGATAAGCAAGGATCATTTACTAAGATTGTTATACAGATTCAAGTCTCCATTCCTCAGAGCTGCTGAGTAAGGGTCCGCTTCCTGGTCCGGAAGTGGGAGACACCTTTACAAATGGAAATTTCCTTTGTAAATGTCAATTTCCTTGACAAAAGGAGCTTTATGCTGTTTTTAGCACTTTTCCTGCACCTGCTGTTCCTCAGTTGCCTTCAACTCAGAATAATCATGTCAAATTGGCATATTCTGGGGACCTTCATCGTCCAAGAATTTGATTCAGTTCTGACACCAACTATCCATAGCTAGTGCAGACCCCACAGGTAAAGGGTTCCATCCCACAATACTGTTCCTTTTCAGATGCCAGTCGCAAGCCCCAGTACTTCTGACCCGCTGGCTATAAAGTGGGTATTCCCTCTCCTGCCCTATCTTGCTAAGGTTTGGTAATTTCATGGGACTCCCAGAGCTCAGGAAAGCACCTTACTTCTAGTCACCAGTTTATTATAAAGGACACAACCCAAAAAGCCAAATGGAAAAGATGTGTCAGGGAGCAAAAATAACTTTCCTTCTTCCCTTCTAGGTTCTTAACTGAGCCCTCGACCCCTCCCCCCCCCCCATGAGTGACAGATTAACAGAAGAAAAACAAACAGAACTTAGTGACATGGGGGGGGGGGCAGGAAAACTGAGTAACTCCACAAACTGGCCCAAGCCACCACCTTAAACACTATCTCCGGCGGGGGGGGGGGGGGGGGGGGGAGGGAGCCAGTTCTGAGGTTATCAGGCAAAGCACAGTAGACAAGTCTCTGACTGTTATGCAGATTTCCATCCTCCTCTCGTCCATCGATAAGCATTTCTAGGGTTTTAATCATCCTCTTTCTGGCCCAGAGGGAAGACACCTTTACAAATGAAGGTTTTCCTTATACATGTCTCTTTCATATCTTCTATGTCTAGTCCCTTGTCCATGTCCTGACAAAAGAGTAACTCCTCAGTTTGCAAAACTGCTGTTTTTGAAAGGAAATCAGCCTAAAATAATCCTTATACCAAAGAGGCATATTTTGGGGGGGGCAAATTCGGCTCGCCCTCAGATGCCCAGCACGAAGCTTCCATGACCTCTCCACAGGCATCACCTTCCCAGCTTCTAGTTGTGTTCACCAACCAACAAGCTCTTTGAGTGCGCTCATTTGGGTTTCTAATAGAGATCTCATCGGGTAGGCACGATTGAATAAATCATTAGCTATTTACTCAGTCTCCAGCCACTGTCCCCTCCCAGAGGTGGGAAGATAGAGCCCAAAGTCGGAAGCTTCTAATCAAGGCTTGATCTTTCTGGCAACCAGCCTTCATCCTGAAGCTATTTAGGGGCCTCCCAAGAGTGGCCTCATTAGAACAACACGCTTCTGGGGCGCCCAGGTGGCTCCGTGGGTTAAGCATCCGACTCTTGGTTTCGGCTCAGGTCACGATCTCACGGTTCATGAGTTTGAGCCCCGCGTCTGGCTCTGTGCTGACAGTGTGGAGCCTGTTTGGGATTGTCTGTCTCTATCCCTCTCTCTCTGGCCCTCGCTGGCTCTCACATGCTTGCTGTCTCTCTCTCAAAATAAATAAATTTAAAAACAACAACAACAACAGATGTCCATGTTTCTCTTACCAGAAGTTTTAAGAGCTTTAGGTGCCGGGAACCAGGGACAAGGACCAAATATGTTCCTGTGATACCTTGCCTATATTGAGTCAATCAGGACTGTGCATAATACAGTACAGTATTATTGACTTAGCTTTTACAGTACAGTATTGACTTAGCTTTTTTTCACATTTTAAAATACAATTTTACAATTATATTCAAAAGGTCGACCGGCAGTTTTGATGAGAGATGGAAGCAGAACGTTTTTCACCTTTAGCCGAGAAGGCTGACCTATGGCCCGCATATTTTCGATAAGGATCAAATATGTGCTGGTCGCTGCATTCCCAGATGGTCTTATGACTGCCTCTAAATCTCACTGATAGTTAATAGCAACTGAAGGAGAAGCACCAGAGAAATCTTGCAAAAAGTGGTTTTACAGGTAGAAATTCGAAGAAGACATTCGTGATCTCATATTCCTTGCACACCCCCTTCCCCTTGAGCACCGAGCATATGATCACCAGCTGCAGAAGTGCAGTCCTTTCTGCCCACGGGTCCTGTCCCGGTGCTACTTAAACTTTGCCGCACCACACAATGTCCCAAGAATTCTTTCTCGACCATCAGCGCTCCATGACCCCGCAACACTTTTCCTGCATTTATTCCAAAATACTTTTCTTGAAGATACAGCAAAGTACCTTTTCAAAACTACATTTTCTGACTGTTTATTACTGGGGTAGAGAAATGCAATTGATTCATATGCATTGATTTTGTAATGACCATCATTAAATTCTTAGACTTTTGGGGGCGTCTGGGTGACTCAGTCCGTTACGAGTCCAACTTCGGCTCAGGTCACGATCTCAGTTCATGCATTTGAGCCCTGCATCAGCTCTCTGCTGTCAGCACAGAGCCTGCTTCAGATCCTCTGTCTCCCTCTCTCTCTCTACCTCTCTCTCTCTTTCTGTCTCAAAAATAAACATTAAAAAGATTCTCGAACTTATTTTAATAATTCGTCCATAGCATTTTCAGGACTTTGTATATAAACAGTTATATTAATTGAGAGGAATTACATATTTGTTACTATATTTTTCATCCTTATACCATTTCTTCATTCATTCATTTATCTTTCTTTACTTCACTGGTGGTGCAGCCACTATAATTAATAAAAGTTATTAAAAGCAAGCATCTTTATTTTATATCTAATCTTATAGAGAATGAATCTAATGTTTCAACATCACACATAATACTTTCTACATTACCAGGCTATTTTTTTTTAATTTTTTTTTCAACGTTTATTTATTTTTGGGACAGAGAGAGACAGAGCATGAACGGGGAAGGGGCAGAGAGAGAGGGAGACACAGAATCGGAAACAGGCTCCAGGCTCCGAGCCATCAGCCCAGAGCCCAACACGGGGCTCGAACTCCCGGACCGCGAGATCGTGACCTGGCTGAAGTCGGACGCTTAACCGACTGCGCCACCCAGGCGCCCCTACCAGGCTATTTTAAAGAGACTATTAAAAAATCATGGATACATTTCAGTTTTATAAAGTGTGGGTTTTATGAGTCTACTGCGAGGCCATATGATTTTTCCCTCAATCTATTAATGTGGTGAAATCAATTAATTACTTTTTTTTAAGTGTTACATCAACCTTACTTTATTTGTCTAAGTCCAACTTGGCCATGATACGGCTTTTGGAAAAAATGGTTGTTGATCTTAGTGTATTAATATTTTGCTTAGGGTATTTTAAATCTACATTCATCAGAGCCTGGACAGATTGATTGATTAATTGACATCTTTTGGATTCCTCAATTTCCTTAGTGATTATAAGACTATCTGGTTTCCTATTCCTTTTGATTCAGATATAATGAGATATTTGTCTAGGGTCTTGTCTATTTGATTGAAACTTAAAAATATGTTGGAATAAAGGCTTAATAATATATATTGTTCTCATATAAAAATTATAATACCATATTTTAAGCCCACTTTTTTCGTATTACTGTTTTAGCCATTTCATCGAGTTTTTAAATATTATTTATAATGTTTTTTATGAGTACGAATTCTATTTGACACTCTGTGCTTGATTATTGGTTATTTTTTTATGACCCTTGCTCTTTGCTGATAATTTTAGCCCAGTTATCTTTCTAAACGTATTGGAATATACTTGATTTATATTCTGTGTTTCACCATTTCCATCATGGAGGGTCTGATAAGTGCTGGCTGTCACATGTGATGTGTCATTTACTTTTGGGTTTTATGATTTTTAAAAAAAAAATTTTAATGTTTATTTATTTTTGATAGAACACAAGGGGGAGAGGAAAAGCAAGAGAGGGAGACACAGAATCCGAAGCAGGCTCCTGGCTCTGAGCTGTCAGTACAGAGCCCGACGCAGGGTTCGAACCCACAGACCATGAGATCACGACCTGAGCTGAAGCCGGTCACCCGGGAGACTGAGCCACCCAGGCACCCCTGGATTTTATGATTTTTGACTCTGAACTTACATTTCTGTGGGAATTCCTTGAAGCCTAGGACAGAAGTAGTTTCTGTAGAGAAGATTCGTGTTTGCTTTTGTGAGATTCCTGGGTCCGTGACCACTTTAATCTGACTTTAACTTGAGACATTTTAGACCACCCAGGTGTATGAATTTATATAGGTCATCTTTCATCTTGTGCTTACAAAACTCAGAAGAGATTTTTTTTCCCCCATTCTCTGCACTTCGTGCCAAGTTTCCAGACAGGAAGCAATTTCACTTGTAGTTGACTGGGAGCGGGTACAGAGTTCAAGGTGGTTCTGGTTTGTTCTCACACTGAAGGAGAGTGGCCTTTGGTGTCTCTACCTTGAAGAGATGGTCTCCTATTATTTAGAATGACCACTTCGAGGAGGACCTACGCGATGTCTCTTCTGTGTGTCCTGCAAAGAGGTGTAAGCCAAAGTTCATGTTTACCTGGGTTAGCAACTCCCTAGAGTGAAAGCCAGCTTCAGTGTGCGGCATACTTCTGTGGAATTTTGCATTCACTTCATTTGGCCTAAAGTATTCCTTACTTTGTCAGCTTCTAGATGCATTTCGCGTATCTTCTCCAGAATTTTTGTTGTTTACAGTAGGAGAGTAAGTCAGAACCCTATGGGTTTTTTTGAACGTGCTTTCCTAATTTTTTGTGTCTTCAGCAATTTCTGGGACACTGATATACTTCTAGCGTATCAAATGCTCAAAAAATATGGCCGAATGGGGTGCTTGGCTGGCTCCGTTGGAAGAGCATGTGACTCTTGATCTTGGGGTTGTGAGTTTGAGCCCCACATTGGGTGTAGAGATTAATAAAAATAAAGAAAGAAAGTTAAAAAAATATGACAGAATAAGTGACTATCACTATATATACGTCTTGTACTTCTAAAAGTAGAAAGCCTTGAAATTATCAAATGTCGTATATTCATGAACACATGCTGATTAAATATACTTAGGCAACAATATTAATTGTAGTTAGTTGGCTTATCGAATTAGAGAATTATTGTAATGACATCAAAGTGATTATTTGAGTCTTCCCTTTGGCTTGTTGTCATTACTTTGATCCATGACCTCAGACAGTCTTCCTAATCCTGGCCACCCAGTTTGTTAAGGCTCATTCATAAGAAAAAAACAGAAGAGTATTGGGGGAAAAAAAATCAAAGTAAACACTTTGGTTGAGGTAACTTTAGTTAAGTATAAATGACTCTACTGCCCTCTGGAGACCAGTTAAGGATACACAGGTACATTCCCTTTTCCGCTATGGAGAAAGTTTTTAAATCTACTTAACTTTTTTTTTTTAATGTTTATTTATTTTTTGAGAGGGAGAGAGAGAGCACGAGCATGAGTGGGGGAGGGGCAGAGAGAAAGGGAACACAGAATTCAAAGCAGGCTCCAGGCTCTGAGCTGTCAGCACAGAGCCCGACACGGGGCTCGAACTCACTAACCATGAGATCATGACCTGAGCCGAAGTCGGACGCTTAACGGACTGAGCCACCCAGGTGCCCTTCTACTTAACTTTTGAAACAATCTCTTGTGTGATATAACAGTACTTCATTTGCGAATGAAAGAAAATATTTTTCTAAAACTTAGACCTTATTTACTTATTTTTGGTTTTGGAAATGTATGAGCTCAGATTCAGATAAAAAACAAACTAGGTATTTCAAACACATAGGGATTTAATGCAGGGATTTTTTTTTATTTTTTATTTTTTTAATGTTTATTTATTTTTGAGGCAGAGAGAGACAGAGCATGAGCAGGGGAGGGGCAGAGAGAGAGAGAGAGACACAGAATCTGAAACAGGCTCCAGGCTCTGAGCTGTCAGCACAGAGCGCGAGGCGGGGCTCGAACTCATAAACTGTGAGATCATGACCTGAGCCGAAGTCGGACGCTTAACCGACTGAGCCACCCAGGTGCCCCAATGCAGGGATTTTTAATGAAGGGATGTAGGAGCTTATAAAACCCTTGCAAAAGTGAAGGAGACTGTCACTAGCTTTTGAATTAACAAGGAGTTTTTCCATTTCCTTTTTATTCCTCCAGGTAAACTTTAAAATAATTTTGTTTACTGCCACTCCAAAATGGCCTCTGTTGGCATTTTTATTAAAATCGAACTGGTTGGAAATTATTCATGAATTTTGAAAGAAATTTTATCATAATATCCAGTCTTCCTATTCAAGCATATCTCTAGATTCACTTATGTCTTACTTTATGTATCTTAATAAAGTTTTATAGTTTTATTTATGCAGGTTGTATCTCTTTCTCTTACAACTAAGTTATTCCTAAGTATTATATTTTATATCTTTAGAATATGGAATCTTCTTTGTTGTGTTTTAAGAGTATTTTGGTATACATGGAATTTGTTGATTTTGTTTTTTACGTTTTTTAGTTTTTTAAGTACTCTCTATACCCAATGTGGGGCTCGAACTCATGACCCCAAAATCAAGAGTCGCCACTCTTTTGACTGAGCCAGCCAGTCACCCCAATCAGCTTTATTAAGGTGTAATTTACATGGCATGAAATTGACTCGTTGAAAGCATACAGTTTGATGATCTATAGTACATATACAGAGTTATGCAACCATCACCATAATCTAATTTTAAAACAGTTTGATCATGTCCCAAAAAAAATTGTACCTATTAGCAGTCACTCCCTATTACTCCCCCTTTCTTCCTCCCCACTCCAAACCTCTGGCAACTGCAAACCTATTTTCTGTCCCTACGGACTGACCTATTCTGAACATTCTATATAAACGGGAGTACAATACGTGCTGATTTGTGATTGCTTTCTTTCAGTTCGCCGATATGTTTTGAGGATGAAACAATTGAACTTATAAATACTGTATCCAACCACTTTCTTGATAGATTTCCAAATGTGGAATTATCAGATCTCTCTCTCTCTCTCTCTCTCTTTTTTTTTTTATTGACGTATACTCAGCATATAACGTTATATCGATTTCAGGTGTGCAACATGATTCAATATTTGTATGTATGGTGAGGTGATCACCCCAATAAGTCAAGTTCAACATCCATCACCACTCATAGTTACAAATTTTTTTCTTGTGACAAGAACTCTTAAGATTTATTCTCTTAGCCACTTTCAAATATACAATAGAGCATTGTTAACGATAGTCACCATGCCATGCAGTACACCCTCATGACTTACTTATTTTAAAACTGGAAGTTTCTTTGTACCTTTTGACCCCCCTTCACTCATTACACCCGCTTCCTACACCTTGCCTCTGGCAACCACCAATCTGTTCTCTGTATCTATGAGTTCAGTTTTCTTTTCCTGTCTTTCTTTTTTTAAGATTCCACATGTAAGTGAGCCCATATGGCATTTGTCTTTCTCTGGCTTATTTCACTTACCATAATGCCCTCAAAGTCCATCCATGTTGTTGTAAATGGAAAGATTTTATTCTTTTTCATGTCTGAATAGTATTTTAGTAAATAAATAAAAAAATAAAAACATATATGTTATATATAATCACATTTTCTTTTTTAATTTTTTTTAACGTTTATTTCTGAGAGAGCAGGCGCGAGCATGAGTGGGGGAGGGGCAGGGAAGGGGACAGAGGATCCGAAGCAGGCTCTGTGCTGAGAGCAGCAAGCCCAATACGGGGCTTGAACCCACAAGCCGTGAGATCATGACCTGAGCCAAAAGAAGAGTCGGATGCCTAACCAACTGAGCCACCCAGGCGCCCCTCACACTTTCTTTATCCATTCATACATCAGTGGACACTTACGTTGTTTTCATGTCTTGGCTATTGGGGCTAATGCTGGGGGGGACACAGAGGAGCAGGTATCTTTTTGAATTTGTGATTTTGTTTCTTTCAGATAAATACCCAGAAGTGGAATTGCTGGATTGTAGGGTAGTTCTATTTTTAGTTTTTTTGAGGAACCTCCATTCTGTTTTCTAGAGCGGCTGCACCAGTCTGCGTTCCCCCCCAGCAGTGTGCGAGGGTTCTCTTTCCTCCACTTCCTCTCCAACACTTGTTATCTCTTGTCTTTTTGATATCAGCCATTCTAACGGATGTGAGGTGATATTTCATTTTGATTTTGATTTACGTTTCCCTGATGATTAGTGATGTTTCACATACCTGTTGGCCATTTGTATCTCTTCTTTGGAAATATGTCTTCTGTCCATTTTTTAATTGGATGGGTTTTTTTTCTTGTTGTTTATTTTTGTTTTTTTTTTTGTTTTTTTTTTGTTTTTTTTTTTGCTATTGAGTTACATGGATACTTTGTGTATTTTGGCTGTTAACCCCTTATCAGATATGTGACTTGAAAATATTTTCTCCCATTCAGTCGGCTGCCTTTCCATTTTGTTGACGGCTTCCTTTGCTATTCAAAAGCTTTTTAGTTTCATATAGTCCCCGCTTGTTTAATTTTGCCTTTGCTTTTGGGGTTAAATCCAAAAAATCATCCCCAAGACCAATGTCGAGGAGCTTACTGCCTATGTGTTCCTCTAACAGTTTTATGATTTCAGGTCTTAGTCTCAAGTTTTATCAGATATTTTAACAGTTCTTGGTTGATTCGTTTGTATTTTCTGCATACAAACACCTAACTGAAAATGATAATATTCATGTCTCAATTTCTCAATGGTATATCTATCTCTCTTTTACACTAGACGGACATTGTGGAATATTAAGTAATAATCAAGATAGCGATCATCCTTTGTTATTACCGAATTTGATAGGAATCCATCAGTAACTCATTGTTAAGTATAACAATGGATTTTTGTTGGGCATAATTTACTGACTCCATCCCTAGATGGAGCAGCTGGATGGAAAAAGAAAGAGAGATGTGTTGGTGGTAGAAATGTAATTAGCCTACGGTCTTAGTGCATAGGGCGAGCAAAGAAATACAGAATATGTGTTTGTGGGAGAAAGCTAAAATTGCACCAGAAAAGGAGGTCAATAAAGGGCTAATGAAGCCAGAGAGACTGGCTATTGGATGTCAGGTGTATACAAGTCAGATGGGGATCAGGACATCAGAGAAGGTTAACATAAGCAAAATGAGGCTAGAAAGGGTGACACGGGTGAACTAACTCCTGAGGCTGGGTTCCTATATGGCCCCAGAACATATTGCCTGAATTAATCAGGTCCCTTTACAGAGGCCCATGTGGGATACATCCTTTTCCTCATCCCTGAGGAGGGAGGGATTGGTTGTTTCTCTGCCTTGTCAAGTGGAAGAGTTGAGTGCATACCCTAAAGGGAGACATGGGTTGGGGACACAGCCTTTTGGCACAAATGCAGCAAGAAAGCCAGTCATCAGCCTCACGCTCCATGGGATGAATGTAGCTCCTGGCAAAGAGGAGAGTCCTGTGACTTTTGTGAGGCCGACGAGTCTGAATCAACCTAGGAAATGCTTCTTTGCAGAGAAGCATCAAGGTGAAGTTCAAATGAAGGCTGACAGCCTGGTGAAGGGGATTCTCAGGTCAGACTCTTTGGCCCGGAAGATCATTTCGTTTTGCTTTCCAGTTTGGAACAGGCTCACTTCCTGTGCCTTACTGCTGGATTTTGGATGCTTTTTGAGACGACGGTCTCTCAGGTCTTTTAAAGAGAATTTTAGAAACTATGAAGCTCTAGTCTTGTCTCCATCTACACTGGATGTTGAGGATTTTCTTACACAAAGAGTAATTTGTGACTAGACCAGAACTGTGCATAGCAGGCCCTGTGAAGATGCACAGAAGGAGTGCTGGTGTTTTCTCGCAGGACTCTTCGTGTAGGAGAGACTCTGGGTGACATGGAATTGTATTGGGCACAGTCACACCCCCAACGTGCTTAAAATATAACCATGAGAATTTCATTTCCTCGGGTGCCTGGGTGGCTCAGTCGGTTAAGCCACCAACTCTCGGTTTCAGCTCAGGTCACGATCTCGCGGTTCATGAGTTCAAGCCCTGCATCGGGCGCTGTGCTGGCAGTGTGGAGCCTGCTTGGGATTCACTGTCCTCCCTCTCTCTGTCTCTCTCCCTCTGTCTCCACCCCTCCCCAGGATGTGCTCTTTCTCCCTCTAAATAAATAAATAAACCTTAAAAACAAAGAGAATTTCATTTCCTCAAATCAAAGCACCACCTTCTCCTTTACCAACAGAGGGCTGAGGAATGAAGCCATGACCCTCCTAGTGGGTGTTCTTTTCTCTGTAAGAAAAATCTGGAGTAGACAACGGACGCTTGAGGGGAGTTTGGGGGAGAGAAAGGGGTATGGGGAGATATTTTAGTTGAGAAAAGGATATGGGGGTGTAGAGAGAGCCCTGGATAAGCTTTGTCTCCACCCACCGTCTTGCTTACACCTGCTCTACTGGGCCTAACATGGCCTGGGGCTGCAATTACTCTTTTTGTCTTTGGTGGCCTTAGTCACTAAAGGGGAACAGAAGTCATAATGCTTGGGGAGACTTCCTCATTTTCTCCAGGCTGATATCTCCAGTAATCACATATCAAATTATTTACTATGGCCCAGGCACTGTGCAAAGTGCTTCACAGGCAGCATTGTTATTTATTATATTTCTTTTTTTTTTCAATGTTTATTTATTTTTGAGAGAGAGAGAGAGAGAGAGACAGAAACAGAGCACGAGAGGGGAAGGGACAGAGAGAGAGGGAGACACAGAATCCCAAGCAGGCTCCAGGCTCTGAGCCTGTCAGCCCAGAGCCCTCGGGGCTCTAACCCACGAACCATGAGATCATGACCTGAGCTGAAGTCTGACGCTTAACTGACTGAGCCACCCGGGCACCCCATTATTTATTGTATTTCTACAGAAAGACGAAAGAGACTAGAGTTAAATTCAGATGGATTAGAGAAAATGAAAATGTTTAAAAATGTTTATTTATTTCTTTTGAGAGAGAGAGAGAGAGAGAACTACGCGTGCATGTGTGCGTGCACGTGTCGGGGAGGGGCAGAGAGAGGGAGAGAGAGAATCCCAAGTAGACCCCACGCTCAGCGAGGAGCCTGATGTGGCGACACTCGAGCTCACAAACCGTGAGATGATGACCAGAGCCGAAATCAAGAATAGGAGCCACCCAGGCACCCCGAAAAATGTAAATCTGTATGTCTAGGTTTATGACTTCCTTTTTTGGTTCAACTATAATCGGCATTCAGAAGGAAAGGTGAATGCAATTAACTCCTTTTCCAGGTGTTCTCACATAATTGGAGAAAACAGTATTCACGTCTTCTCGCCTCTGGTTGAGTCACCAGCTCCTAAACTGATCTTCATAGGAAGAGAATTTCACACTCCTCAGCATCCTGATCTTAATTTAAAAAAAAGAAAGAAAGAAAAGTGACAATTGTTTTATCATTAAGCCAGAGAAAAGTTCTTTTCTTTTTAACTTTTATTTATTTTTGAGAGGGAAAGACGGAGTACGAGTTGGGGAGGGGCAGAGAGAGAGGGAGACACAGAATTTGAAGCAGGTTCCAGGCTCTGAGCTGTCAGCCCCAAGCCAGAGACGCAGGTCTTGAACTCACAAACTGAGATCACAGCCTGAGCCGAAGTGGAGCGCTTAACCGACTGAGCCACCCAGGCTCCCTGCCAGAGAAAATTTCTGTGCAGTTTTCTCCCTTCCCAGAAATCTCTTTCTGATTGTTGTTCGTTGGGAAACTGCTGTAAATGAACTTCGAGTGTTTCCCCAAGACGTCCTCACCATCACATAATCATCCTCGCTGACTTCAAAGAGATCTTGCCAACAGCTCAGAGTCCATTTTGCAGGACTGAAGTCCTTTTATGGATAGCAGGTAGCAGTGTTTGTTCCAAGGAAAGCGTTTCAGGTTTGTCTTCTTTACTTTGTCATATAGAGATGAAGATTTGATGCAGGATTCCCCAAATCCATTTCAAGGCGATAAAAACATGTTTGTTACAATGATGAAATGTTAACATTGTTTTTAAAAGTCTTTGAACTGGGAAAGCACGTCCCTATTCTTACAATGGAAGCCTTGCTTTCTGGACTATCAGTGAGAAGGAGATGGGGTGCCTGGGTGGCTCAGTCAGTTAAGCACCCGACTTCAGCTCAGGTCATGATCTCACGGTTTGTGGGTTCCTGCCCCGCATCAGGCTCTGTGTTAACGGCTCAGAGGCTGGAGCCTGCTTCGGATTCTGTGTCTCCCTCTCTCTCTGCTCCTCCCCACTCACGCTTTGTCTCTCAAAAATGAATAAACGTTAAAAAAACAATTTTTTTGTTTTAATTTGGAAGAAGTAGAGAAGAAGCATATCTAATGAGGGCACTCATTTTAGATCCCAAATTTTAATGCAGCAAATACTATCCGAGTGTTAAATGATTTTTATTTCAGATTTTTTTTTTTTAAGTCTTATTATCAGTATTGTGCAATAAAATACCAACATGTTGGTATTTGGAAGGGATTGAATTTTCTGGACTCTGACTTAGGAAACCAAGGCGGGCCTCTGCCAAGGCAGGGTGCATCTCCTTGGATTGTGAGGAACGCCTTCCCTGCAGCACTGCTAATGGCCTGAACGAGGCTTTACTCTGGGGAGACCCCGGGAAAGAAAACGCCTAGACGACATGGCAAAACAACTAAAATGAAAGAAAAGACTTACAAAATGAAGTCACTGCAGACTCACCACCACACAAGTTATACAACGTATCAGTCAATACAAGCTATATAATGTATCTTCTCCAGCTGCTGCTGGGAGGCTAGCAGGGGCTGCTTGTGCTGAACATCCACAATCCAGCCTCCATGCGTTCACACCTTCTGTGATCACCCTCCTTATCTCCCTGAGAGAGGGCAGGATTCGGGCCTTGCTTTTAACTGATAGAATACAGCAAAGGCAAAGGCGCTGGCATGATTATGTTCCACAAGGGTGTGGCTCCTGCCTTACAGAGTCTCTCCTTTGCTGCCTTGGAAGAAGCAAACAGCCATGATGGGAAGCCCCAACATTTGGAAGGCAATAACCACAGGCAGTCTTGAATGGAGGGAAACCTCTAGCTGACAGTCAGCAAGAAACTGAAGCCCTAAGGCCTCCAGGCACAGGGACGTGAATCCTTCCAACGACCTGAGCGAACGTGAAAGCAGATCCTTTCCCAGTTGAGCCTCCAACAAGGCACTAGGATTGCAGCCTCATAGCCCCACCACAGAGGACCCACTTAAGCCATGCCTGAACTCCTGACCTGCAGAGACTGTGAGACAATGCATGTTTGTTTTAAGCCACTAAGTTTGTGGTAAAACTGTATGCTTGTGACACAGCATAGATAAACAACACACCCTAATATCCAGGGAGCCATCAATTCCTGCCTGTTTTTTACTTCCCACATCCATCCCCGTGATCTTGCCATGGAACTGGCTCAGGCAGCCAGCGTTGCTTGCCTGGCCTGTGGCTGTTATCCCCTTATCCCATCTGGTCTCCATTGGTCTTTATCTGCCCAGTCAAGTGAGTGGTCTTTCAAAACATAAATCCCTTCACATCTTGCCCTTGTTTGAAACCCTTCAGTATCTTCTCCATACCTGTAGGATGACGTCTAGCCCTTAGCAGGGCCCAGAAGGCCCTTACATTTCTCCACTCTTATCTCCTTCCACTTAGTAGGGAAAGCTTTACCCTCCAGCAATACTGAGCTATAGTCACCTGCCTCCCTCTGCACACCTCAAGGTATCAGTCACCTCCCTGGAATGTTCACATAATGTCCCTTCTTGCTGGAATGCTCTTTCTCTCCTCAATAACTGACACACTGAATTGTGTCACAATTACCCACTTGTGGATTGTTCTGTACTCTAGATCCTTTGCTCCTGTGGACCAGGGACTAAGCTGTGTTCATCTTTGTACTTTCCTCCTAGCAGAGAGTCTGACCCATCGTAGCTACTCAACAAATGTTTAGTGAATAAAGGCCTGAATATAACCAAGAAAGGTACCAATGAACTTGACCTATGCCATGCTACTGGAAATAGATCATGAGTTCTTAGTAAAAACGTCTTAGACCATGGCAGTGCATGATGCTGAGGGCTTAAATTGTTCTTTCACTCAATGATTGATTCATCCACCCATCGTCTGATTTTGTAGCAGAGACAAAAGCAATCCTTGCACTCAAGTAGTTCATAATCTAGTGGACATGAGAGATGAAAGAAAGAAAGAAAGAAAGAAAGAAAGAAAGAAAGAAAGAAAGAAAGAAAGAAAGGGAGAGGAAGGAAGGAAGGAAGGAAGGAAGGAGAAAGAAAGAAGAAAGAAAGAAAGAAAGAAAGAAAGAAAGAAAGAAAGAAAGAAAGAAAGAAGAAAGAAAGATGGAAGGAAGGATGGATGGAAGGAAGGAAGGAAGGAAGAAAGAGAAAGAAGGAAGGAAGGAAGGAAGAAGGAAGGAAGAAAGAAGAAAGAAGAAAGAAAGAAAGAAAGAAAGAAAGAAAGAAAGAAAGAAAGAAAGAAAGAAAGATGGAAGGAAGGACGGAAGGAAGGAAGGATGGAAGGAAGGAAGGAAGATGGAAGGAAGGATGGAAGGAAGGAAGGAAGAAAGAAAGAAGAAAGAAAGAAAGAAAGATGGAAGGAAGGATGGAAGGAAGGAAGAAAGAAGGAAGGAAGAAGGAAGGAAGGAAGGAAGGAAGGAAGGAAGAAAGAAAGAAAGAAAGAAAGAAAGAAAGAAAGAAAGAAAGAGGGAGAGAGGAAGGAAGGAAGGAAGGAAGGAAGGAAGGAAGGAAGGAAGAAAAGAATACTCAGCAATTAGAATCCATAATTGAGGTTTGCACCTGATGGATGCCCAACTCTTCTGGGTGATTTGGAGCAAGGAAAAGGAAAGTTTTTAGGGCAAGGGGATTTCTGAGCTACACCTTGAAGGATGGTGAATTTTTGGCGAGCCTGGGGGAGATGGGAGAAATCAGGGACGTGGCCAATTTCACAGAACAGAGGCATTAAGGTGCAAGGAAGGCAGGGAGGTGGTTTGGTGAGGCCGGAAGACTGCAGGACTGAAAAGCGTGGTGGGAGGCAATGCAAGAAAGTGAAACCAAGGAATCAGTAGTTTACTTCCAGGACGTCAAAGAACCATCATAGAATTCTAAGCAGTTTTCACGACAGGCTTAGATTTCCCACCTTGAAAGATAATGACAATCGCACTGTTTATGCTTGATGAATAACACCGCTCTTCCCCTCCCAGGTTCTGGACAAGTTGAAAAGGAAAGTCAAGGAGCCAACAGATGGAGATCATCTGCTTTGCTGGTGAGGCGGGCTGCCTCGTGCTAAGTCTCAGAATTTGGCAGACTCGACTCCCATCACAGTCTGCCCTGGGCTGGGCGGGGCTCTTCCTGCCGGAGCAGAGCAGATGCTCCTGCAGCATTTGCCCCAAAGAGAACGGGAGAAGGAGAGAGATGGCCAAAGCGTGACCACCTTTCTTCTTCCAAGGTCATAACTGAGAGGAGGCTATCACTGCCCATAAAAGGAAACCACATTCCCTGGGCTTCTCTTTTTCTTTTCACACACTGATCCTCACCGTTTAGCCTGTGATCAGTTAGGCATGTATCTGAGCCTTGGTGGGGAGGACACCCTCCTGCCACCTACGTGATGCTGTTCCCCACCCCCCCGCGGTACCACGTACTGCTCTGGGGGGTCCTGAGACCGCGGGTGCCCTGGAAGGTATGGCGTCCAGCTAGACATTTAGCTGCAAAGTGACTATGTATCCACTACTGGGACTTCATTTGCTAGTCTGTTTCTCACCCCTGGTTATATCCAGCTGTGTCGTTCGATACTGCTGGTCAAGAGGCTTTGCCCATGAGACCAAATGACATCATCAAATTATTCTAACAATACAAAGCCAACAGTTAATGCCAAGGATTTGAATATTAGGTCCTTCTCACTTTCAAAGGCTGAAGGAAAAATTAAAATACAAATATTAACTCTTCTTGCAAAACCAAAGGAATGGAAGCCCACAATAGAATTTTCTTGCCATCGTGAGTTAAATGTCCAAAGACGTGCTTCTGCCGTCCCCGTCCCATCACCTGCTTCGGAGCCAAGCTCTTGGTGGCACGGTGTGGTGTGGTCAGGAAATGGGTTACCTGAAGGGAGGGTTGAGCAAACACATCAATGCATCAGGCATCATGGGACCCAGCTTTCTCACTGCCAGAGGGTTATGCTATGGAAAGGAGACAGGTTGTAATGACACCACGGTGTTGGGTTGGAATTGACGGTGTTGGTGTGAATTTAGGGTCTTTAGATGTAGATATTAGATTAGTTAGGATTCTCCAGAAACAACAGAACCAGTGTGTATAGAGAGGAAGCGAAGAAGCGAGAGGTTGATTTTAAGGAACTGGTGCACATGACTGTGGGGGCTGGAAAGCCTGAAATCTGCAAGATGGGCTAGCAGGCCAGAGATTTGGGGAAGGGTTGGTGTTACAGTTCAGGTCCCAAAACAGTCTACTGACAGGATTCCCTCTTCCTCTGGGACCTCAGTCTTTCTCCAAAAACCCGAAGACCTTCAACTGATTGGACGAGGCCTACCCACATTATGGAGGGTAATCTGCTTTTCTCAGTCTGTCGATGTTAATGTTAATCTCACCTAAAAAACACTTTCACAGCAACATCTAGACTGGTGTTTGACCAGATCTCTGGGTACTGGGAAGAAAGCAAAACCCAAAACAAAAAATAAAATGCCCCAATTCCCGCCTAATCTTACCCACCAAGGTTCCTGTCCTCCCCACCTGTGGTCTCCCTTGGATGTGGCATTCTGTGCTGGGGGAGATGGCTTGAAACTGGCTTTCTTTTCTATCTTTCTTTCCTCTGTCCAGTGTTGTTGTTGTTATTTAAGAGTTAAAAAAAAAAAAAAAAAAAAGCAGTGGAACTTTCCCGAGAGTTTTTCTCAGAGGGGAGAAACACGAGACGGGAGACCAGATCGGAGGGGTGGTGAAGAAAAATAAAAGCGCCTCCCGCCTGTCTCCTCATGAGCCCAGCTCATTCCATAAATGTTGGTCGAACATCAGAAACATTCCTGGAGATGAAGAGAAATGAATCCAATGTGTTTGGGCCTTACAATTATTTTATGAAATGTCAAAAGTGAAACTTCTTGTCCTTGCAAGGAACCGCGTGACCCTCCCTGCCCTGAAGTCCAGAGGGACCGGAGCCCTTCCTAGAGGCAGGCTCCCTGCTGAGTTCGCACAGCATCTCCGCCCAGTTCCTGGGGGCAGATTTTAAATGAGCGTCCAGGGGTGGTTTGTGTCATGTTAGAGAGGAGACTACCTGGCCAGCTTTTCGGAAGCGTCTTTATTTTGGTGTTTTTTATAAGTAAAATAAGGGCGCCTGGGTGGCTCAGTCTCTTAAACATCGGAGTTGGGCTCAGGTCATGATCTCACGGTTGCTGGGTTCAAGCCCCAAGTCGGGCTCTGTGCTGATAGCTTAGAGTCTAGAGCTTGCTTCAGGTTCTGTGTCTCCCTCTCTCACTGCCCCTCCCTTACTTGCTCTCTGTCTCTCAAAAATAAATAAAAACATTAGAAAAAAAGTGAAAAAAAAAAGTAAAAGAAACCCAGGGGCATCTGGGTGGCTTAGTTGGTTGGGCGTCTGACTTCTGCTCAGGTCATAATCTCACGGTCTGTGAGTTCGAGCCCCACGTTGGGCTCTGTGCTGACAGCTCAGAGCCTGGAACCTGCTTCAGATTGTCTCCCTCTCTCTCTGTCCCTCCCCCGCTCGCACTCTGTCTCTCTCTCTCTCAAAAATAAACATTAAAAAAAAAAATTTTTTTTTTAGATACAAGTAAAATAAATCCAGCATATACTGAACATAAAAAGCAGTGAGCACATAAACAAATAATAAATGAAGTGACCCAAGCAGCACGTTGGTTGACAAGATACAGGAAGAACGCAGCAGTGGAGAGCGGGCGGGCAGGTGGGGTGCTAAGGCTTCCCAGAGGAGTGGCATCTGGGTTTGAATGACAAAACAGATAGAACGATACGAAATGCTAAGATGTAATACTTACAGGGAGCTGGTCGTGTTGTGGACACTGTTCAAAATGGTTTACGCGCATTATCTTATTTAATTCTCGTGGCAGTTTAGGTATTGTTATTAACCCCATTTTACAGATAATAAAACTGAGGCACAAGGCACAGGCACAAAGCTACTAAGTGACAGAGCTGGTCTGCCAACACAGGCTATCCTGTCCTCCACAATCAGCCTTGTTCTTTAAAGTCACTCAATTTAAAAAGCTGGTATTATTAGGGCACCTGGTGGCTTAGTTGATTGGGCGTCTGACTTTGGTTCAGGTCATGATCTCACAGTTTGTGAGTTCGAGGCCCGTATTGGGCTCTCTGCTGTTAGCTCGGAGTCTGCTTTGGGTTCTCTTTCTCTCTCTCTCTCTCTCTCTCTCTGCCCCTCCCCGCTCTCAAAAATAAATAAAAAATGAAACATTTGTTTACAAAGCTGGTATTGTCATATTGATTGTTCTCTCTTCTCTCTTTTCTATTGTGCTGTATTACGCATATGCTGATTTTTACGTTAACACTGCGTAGGTCATGTTATCGTTCTGTTCCTAGCTTGACTCTTAATTCTATCATGATATATTATTCTCCTCAGGTGACTGGCGTTCATTATATATTATAGGACAATTTTAGTTTGTAACTCTAACTCTGAAATATAATATTAAGGGTAGTAGCAGATACGATTAGGTTTTCCTGTATTTCCTGTTTGTGCATGTGCTCAAATATATTAGCAGTGAACAAATGACAAAAATAAAATAATTCTGTAATTCTCAAAAGGGTACCCATATGAACAATAGGATTTTACACATCAGGGTTGAAAATGAGATTTTTTTTTTAATGTTTATTCATCTGAGAGAGAGAGAAAGAGAGACGGAGCTCAAGCAGGGGTGGGCAGAGAGAGAGACAAAATCTGAAGCAGGCTCCAGGCTCTGAGCCGTCAGCACAGAGCCCAACACGGGGCTTGAACCCACAAACTGTGATATCCTGACTTGAGCCGAAATAGACGCTCAACTGACTGAGCCACCCAGGCGCTCAGAAAATGAGATTTTTTATATGCTAGAAATAAGAAACAGCATTCCTGGGGCTCCTGGGTGGCTCAGTCAGTTGAGCGTCCTACTTTGGCTCGGGTCATGATCTCGCTGTCTGTGAGTTTGAGCCCCGCATCGGGCTCTGTGCTGACAGTTCGGAGCCTGGAGCCTGCTTCGGATTCTATGTCTCCCTCTCTCTCTGCCCCTCCCCTGCTCATGCTCTGTCTCTCTCTCTCTCTGTGTCAAAAATAAATAAACATTAAAAAAAAATTAGAAAAAAAACAAAAGCATTCCTTTTTTAAACATTTCCTCCCAGTTTGGTTTTGCGATACAGTTCTTACTGACTGTAAACAGAGAAGCCAGTCCCAACAGACTGTGGAGAAATGGTGCTTCTATTCAAATGGAAACAGTAAAGCTGATCAATAGCACTGATGAATAAATTGATCAGTGGAGGTCCTAAAACTATTTTGAGTTCTCAGTAAAAGGGCGTATAATTAGAATCGAGGACTTTCAAAACACAAAGCATAAACAGCTAATATCATGTGAAGAAAATTCACTTTGAATGGTTATCAAAACATGCTGATTAAGGGGCACCCGGCTGGTTCAGTCGGTAGAGCATGTGACACTCGATCTCGGGGTTGTGAGTTCAAGCCCCACGTTGGTTGTAGAGACTACTTTTTCAGAAAAAGGAGTAAAACAGGCTGATCAATACAAAAATAAACCACTATGTTCATATATTGTCACAGTAAGACTTACAAAATAACAATATATAATCTTTCAGAGAGTATAGGAAGACAAACATCTTCATTCTCAAGGTGGAATATAAACTGAACAATCTTTTTGAAAATAAATTTATAAAATGAGTCAAGACTATCAATACCTTCATATGCTTTGGCCAGGAATTCTACTTCTAAGGGTCTCTGTCAAGAAAAAAATAATTAGAAATGCAGACAGTGATGTATATATAAAGATTTGGTATCATGGAAAACTTAATATATATATATATAGTATGATGAGTGTGTAAATTATGGCATTTCTGTGGAGTAGAATGTTATGGAACCATCAGTAATTATACTCATGTAAAATGTTAATGGTGTGGGAGATGCTCACGATATGAAATCAAATGAATTAAAATAGGGGCAACACCATTATGACGCATTGTATCAACTCATATACAAATTCATTTCAAACCAATTCAAGAGTATATTTTTCATTTACTTTCTTTTTGATTAGGGTTATCAAAAAACAGCTTATGGGGCGCCTGAGTGGCTCAGGCGCTCGGTTGAGCGTCTGACTTCAGCTGGGGTCATAATCTACAGTTCGAGCCCCACCTCAGGCTCTGTGCTGACCGCTTGCAGCCTGGAGCCTGCTTGGGATCCTCTGTCTCCCTCTCTCTCTCTCTTTCAAAATAAATAAATAAACTTAAAAAAAAAACACAAAAAAACCCCAGCTTATTCAATTTTTTTAAGAAAAGCAAAAACATGGCTGTTTTTTCATGCAGAGAGAAGTAAATGATATGCTAGAATTACATAATTTTATAATGCACATGGACCCTGAAGATGACTTTCTCATACCTAACGGTTCATCTTCCACAGCTTCCCACGGGGAAAAAAAAAAATTCAATCGTAACGCATCTTCCTCTGCTCTGGTCTCAGTTTCCTGATTTTTCAAATGGAGCCTCGTCTGTCTAGATGCATGGTCTGCAAACCTCTTCTGTGGGCGAAAGAAAAGGAATAGTATTTCTCTCCACACCGCCACACCAAAGCACTGGGGGAATTAGCGACACCAGTGAAGTTTACGGCCCCTTTTTACATATTCAAATGTGCGCTACTTTCTTTCCAGGGGAAGATTGAAGTAGGACGTTCACACCACGATGTGAATTGACAATTGAAGTGTAGTGTTATTGCTTGCGTGGCCAGTGCAGTTAGAGTCCCGCATTATGCTTTGTGTTTCATAGGATAATGATGTGCTGTATTCTGTGGCACTTTAGCATATCATTCGATATAAATATAGTTACTTACTGAAAATTGTGTGCAAGTGATAAAAAGAACTTACAAGGTAGTAGCTTAAATAAAACATGAAATAGCTTTCGCTTGGTGCCTGATTTTTTAATGCCGCTTTTCTCCCTAGCAATTCTTTGAGGTGGAGGAAGAGACTTTTGTGCAAGAATCAGCTACTATCAAAATGAGTAATTTGTTAAAAAGACTGAAGGAGAGAGAAGAGATGATTAAGGAGTTAAGAGAAGAGCTATGTCAATATGAAGAGTCTAGACTACAAAAACTTGTAAGTGTCAAAACAATGAATAATTAATTTTAATACAGGTAAATAAGGCTATAACTTTCCAAAAGTTTGGGTTAAGAATAAAGGAAATACAGGTGGTATAGCTTGGGCATCTCTCCACAACATCAGCCAGTCCAAACTTTTCTGCTCAATGGCATATTCCAGAAAACCCGTAATAGTTATAAATAGGAGCAATATAATTGTACTCAATTTGTATTCATAATGGAAATAAAATAACCTATCTCCCACTGCAAAAATTTTCCTCCCCTCGAAGAGCACGTAAATAGATTTTTGTTTTAATTTTGAAGACCCCGGCCCCGTTTTGCTGTTCTGATAGTTTGAAAGACACAAAGCAATCTCCCTGAGTCAGAGGCTTCCAGCAAGGCCCTTGGAACAAGAGAACTTCTGAGGAAAAATCTTGGGGAGGGTTTTCCCCCAGTTCTTCCCGTCACAAAGGGAGTCAGAGGCTGGTTTACTACTTAAACAGAGGACTGGTGGGAACAGATATGGAAAGAGAACAGAGAGGCTAAACTCCTGTCAAGGAGGAGAACTTTAAGGGCTCTGGAAAGTGTGGACACTGAGGGTGAGTTCATTGTCACCTCACTGTGAGCCAGTGGCTGTGGCCCAAGGGCAGTTCAGAGCCATGAGGGGTTTTCATTAATGGATTCTAAGAACAAGAAGCTGATTGTTTGAGTCAGAGAGGCTCACAGGGAGGCCGAAGGAATAACAATCTTTTTGAATATCAACTGGCAGACACCGCATGCCTCATCAGCAGTATCTTATCTTGTAGCTAAGTTTACAGCGGAGGAAGCAGAGATAGGGTGGCTAAGTTACTTCCCCCAGGCATATGGCTAGTAAACGGTGAAGATAGCATGTGAACCAAGGTCCAACTGAATCCAAAGCCCACAAAAGGAAGTGGGGCTCTGGGCTCTACAGTAATATGTCAAGGTTGTAATTTTCAAAATTAATTAGTATGTATATATAAAATAGACTATTATCATAATGTTATTATAATGTACTAGTATACTAATACTTATGGATACATCCACCTGTAAATATCGACACACGCATATACATGCACAGAAAAAGTCTGAGAAGTTATGTACCAAAATGTGAACACTGGGAAGAAACACTTGCTCGCTGCTGGGCCCTTTAAGTGCAGTCTCTAATTTACCTAAATCCCTCATTGGTATTCTTATTTAAAACGCCAAGTTTAGAAGAGGTAAGGAATTGAACTTATATGATTCTAAAGGATTTCGTTTATTAATTGGTGAAGGCGTGTTTGCTTTGTATAATCTATTAGGATTCTTTGTGTTCTAAAAAAAAACTGAGTATCTTCTAAGCAATGTATTGTGGAGTGTGATTAGCATAGATCTAATAAAAATGAATACTAATTCTTTTTACATCTTCTGATGGCTTTGGAGGAGGCATATCCGGTTCCTGCACTTACTTTAACCTTTTCCTGGGTCTAAATCTAGTCTTTTTAATTAATTTGTAATTAATTAATTAACTTTTAATGTTTATTTATTTTTGAGAGAGCGAGAGAGACAGAGACAGAGCGCGAACAGGGGAAGGGCAGAGAGAGAGAAAGAGAGAGAGAGAGAATCCAAGCAGTCTCCAGGCTCTGAGCTGTCAGCACAGAGCCCGATGCAGGGCTCAAACTCACAAACTGTGAGATCATGACCTGAGCTGAAGTCGGACGCTGAACCAACTGAGCCACCCAGGTGCCCCTAGTCTTACTTTTCGGAGATAATAATTTAAGAGAAAAGACTAAACAAACTGTAATAGTATCGGCTTTTAATCTTGCCTTGGTCAAAGTTATCCAGCATAGATTGGCAAGGTGATCTTGACCCATTCATTTCCCATTTGTGAAGTGCAAAGCGATACCCGCTTAGCTAAAAGAGAGTTACGAGAAGGATACCTGTTGCACTGACTGTGAATTGCTTTGAGCTCTTTGAAAAAAGGTGAGTACATACATTCCAGTTATCATTATGAGGAAATGCACTAGCCCTTATGACTGTCTGGTTTACATTTGGAGAAATGCACTGAACAGAACTCAGGACTTGTTGAAACCTTCCCAATTTGGTAATTGAGCTCCTTACACTAAGACATGAGGCGTATCTTGTAATGTTTACACTCGTAAGTGTTCTCTACCTGTTAATTGGTCTCTCTGATGCCCTGGGGAAAGAAGGAAGATAAGAATACGTGGTAGTGGCTTTGTGGGGACCAGGGAAATGGAAGGGTCCACCCTGCTCTTGTACAAGCAGGTGTTCCCTGGCTCAAGATGGCACCCGGAAGCCCCTGGTTATTCCACTGTAATTTGTCCCCAGGGAGACCACCTCACAACTTCTGTAAACACCCTAAGATCTGAGGAAGGTGAGATAGTCCTGATCAACTAGGTGTGTACGTTTCTCTCAGCTCCTTCCGACTCCAAGAGAACGTGTGACCCCGGTCTCCCACCTTGACCGAGGGCCACGTAGGGCAGTCAGTAATATGGTGTACATTTCAGAAACATGGATGTGAGTGCCACAAAACAGATCGTGATTTATATAAAATAAACCTATGGAGAATACCCCCACCTTTTTTTTTTTTTTAAATCCTCTAAGAATAAGATTTCCTAAAACTCCCTGCGCTTCTAGAAGAGGTCTTTTTTCATTTGTAATTTCATCTTGTGCAACTGCTCCCTCTGGTGGCACCAAGAAGCTTACGACACGGAGCCTCTGAAATCTGATTTGGAAAAATGAGTTTGGAGAACCAATTGGGAAATTTCAAAGTAGCAATGGAGATCACTTGGAAAAAAAAAAAAAAAAAACTTGAAATAAGCAAGCCGAAAAAGCAGTATCTTTCCCTACTGCTGGTTTATTCCCACTGGCAGCCAAATCACATAAATAGCTTTGTAGTTAATACGTATTCCGATTATCTCTCCAGAACTGTTTTTGAGGAAAACCTGATAAGAATGTGATCGCAGAGGGGAAAGTTTAATAAACAGCCGCCCTAAATCATACTTGTAACCAAATGGAAACCAGGCAAGAAAACTCTTCGACTTTCAGAAGCCTCCTCTCTCCGGTCCGAACTTCCTGGGTGTCCAATATTCCTCAGAGCAACTTCATGCAAGGGCTGAGCCTCGTTTCCAGGTTGGGCGCCGTGACTCAGCTGCGTCCTGCTGCAGTTGTCACGTGGTCACGCTGTAGGCTGACAGATCCCCGTGAGGACGGCCGAAGGAGGCCAGCCCGAGTGCGTGTACCTGGACGCGTGTGTGTGCCTGCAAACACGCGTGCGTGTTGCGGTCGCTTTAATTAGTTGTCGTTTTGAGAAGGCTTCATTTTTTTCTCACCTTAGCACGGATGAGCTGTGCCACCATCGCCCTCGCACCGCCCACAAGCGCACATGACTGCTTGTTGCTGACGGCGCTGAAACAGAGCTGTCATTCAAGAGCCCCAGCTCTGCAGGGCTGCACTGCCCCAGTGCGCCACTTTCCTGGTTGTCACTCACTGGGAGAGCACCTGCTCTTCTCCATGACTGTCATGCAGCACGGGCACGCATCAGCACAGCACAACACGCCCCAGCAGCAAATTGAGATGTCCAAGTATTGTACGCGGAGCCTGCAGAATTGAGACACGAATACGGCAGAAGGAAGACTGCTGAGAGGCACATGCAGGGCTCTGAACAGAACTCCTCAGACTTTATTGTGCGTAGGGATCACCCGCAGCTCCTGTTAAGATCCAGATTCTGACAGTAGGTCTGGGCTGGGTCCTGAGAGTCTGTTTCCCATACGCTGCCGGGCGATGCTGAGGTTCCCGGTCTGTGGACCAGACGTGGAGTAGCAAGGCTCTGTGGTGTGCCAGCCCTCAGACATGATTCTTGCAAGATCTGTTTAGGATTCTGAAACCTGGGAACAGTGATCCCATTCCGCACATCTTGTGCGTGTTCACCAGAGAAAAATAGTGCACTAGCCATGGCCTGAAGTCCTAATTTTCACATGATAGAAAAACTTCACATCGGTGAGTTCCGTTATCAGTTGAAAATTCCAGAGTGATCATGGATCGCACACAGTCTCTCCTCAGCTATAACGCAGCTTTAAATAGCGACACCTAGTTAACCACCTTTTAATGATCTCCATCCTTTTCAACCTTGGTTTATTAAATGCAGTTTATTTTAAAGAAGTCTTGTGGTTTAAATAAGCCAGAGCTAGTGGTGTGGGCAGATGGTAGAAGGAACCCCACCACAAAATCTGCCACTCAGAGTGTAACAGATGACCGTAGCAGCCCAGAACTATCCCTTTGTTCGTTTTGCTAATGAGTGTCCTCATTGCTGTGGGAGTCTGAATAGTTAATTACGTGCAGTTCCTGCAGCTGACAGATGGTGGGGACAGAGCTACAGATTAACCTCACAAGAACCAGGGGCTGTAGATGGACATGAAGGGGAAAACCAGTTGAATGTGTTTTCCTTGCTTCTTGCTTTTATGTGAGAATTTTAGAAAACACATCTAAGTATTAGCCGCCACCCCCTATAAATACTGTGTGTGATTAGTTCAAATAGTTCTTGTATAGTTTATGCTAATGGGTGCTCATGTAATCCACTGTGGGTATTCTTATCCCGCCAGTTAGGAAACCTTTGCTTAACCCTTTGAAGACAAATATTGTTTGTTTGTTTGTTTGTTTGTTTGTTTGTTTGTTTGTTTAAAAAGCCCTTTTAGTCTATAAGTACATTCTGTGATGGCTTCAAGTGGAACATGTGGGACTAGAAATTAATTTATTAAGGAAACAGTGTTGCTTGTTAACTATTAGATTTGTTAGCTTTCCTTAGTTAAAGAATGAGTTGGGCTCAAATGATTTAAATAAAATGGTGATTCGAAATCATAAAGATCTGTATTGGGTTTAGTGCAAAATTTAACATTGTGTTAAAAATCAACTCTCACGGAACTAACTTCCTTAGTAGGTGGCTTGTTATTTTTTAAGGGTTTATTAAATGCACTGTAAAAATCGCAGCCACTTATTTTTCTTTTGAGCCATTATGGCCACAGAGAAAAACATTCTAATAATTGACTTTCAGGTATCTGTGAAGTTAGAGAAAAATACAATTCCAAAAGGAAAACAGTATACTGGGAGTATACTGTTTTTGAGGAAAGGTTTTATTTTGGTGTGTTAGCAATCACGGCATGCCTGCAGAAAGAACAGGTTATCATTCATCTGAAGATGAAAGTTCAAAAGTACTTCTGTCCTCTAGATGAATTTTGAAGGGAGGCGGATAGAACCTTCTCTCTCTTGTAGCATAATAATAGAACGACTTTTAAGCATCCTCCTTAAGATCTTGAGATTGCATAGTCATTTAATATTTTCCCACCAGGAAATATAAAGTTCTCCACCAGCTTCCCCAATCCATTACATCTTAATTTAAAAAAAAAATGCGTGGCAGTAAAATCTAGACAGCCATAAGCGAGCATATTCAGATGTGTTTCAATAGCTTTGAAGCGGACAAGAAGAAGAAGAAGAAAGGAAGAGTAGCTTCCCAATAAGCTTCTATTGCGTAAGAAAAAGCCTCTCCCATAACGGACAAGGCGAGATTTAAACAAAAGCCGCACATAATAAAAATGTAAATGAGTTTGCTTTACGAAAACTATAACTTTAAAGTCTTTTGTTGTAAGTTATCCTGAAACCTTCTTACAAGGTAATCACTGTTTGCATAGAGATTTAAACCGAAGTCTTCAATAGCATTCAACGCCTGCACAGCCCCAGTGTGACAGGCATGCAAAGCCACGTTAATGTTCAGAATGTGAATTGCCTCTGGGTGGTTCCTCCACGAGGCAGAAAACCAACTGTGTGGATATCCGTGTGCCTGATGGACTCCATGCGGCTCCCGGCCTGAAAACGTCACCACTTTGACATGTGATGTGCTCCTCATGACACTGGCGACGCTGACACCGGGAAATGCCACAAAGGCAACAAGCCCCCCTCCTTCGCCGTGCACTTTGCTACCCCCTGGCGCTGCCCGTCCCGGTCTCCCCAGTCTGCCTAGTTACAGGCGGACAGCACTTCAGACACACACAGAGGGAAGGGTGTGGGTGGGGGGGCCCCAGCTGCCTCCCCGGACACAGCCTCCGTAATGAATTGACCTGAATGATGAGGGCACACAAACAGTATGATATGCATTATTCCTGTCAATAAAATGTCCCCATGGGCTGTGGTCTTTGTACGGAATGTACCACAGCCTTTCTTCCAGCGCGCTCTATTTAATCTCCTTCCTTTTTACTATTCATATTATAAGTGTGTAATAGAATTCAGAAAATTATATGATAGCTCTTCTGTATCTGTATTGTCTCGTGTTGCATATTTAAATCCTTGGCTCTGTGCTTAGAAGTACGGGATTCCCCATCTTTTCAGGACGCTTTTGCCAGAGAGACAGCTCTAGAAAGAGAGGATTTGGAGTACAAACTGGAAAACGAGAGGCTGCTTCAAATCGTTTCAGAGCTCGAAGAAGCAATCCGACTCAACCTAAGGGAAAATGCACTATTAGGTAACATTTTACAGCCATCTTGGAGAAAAACCTATGCATCGGGCACTTCCTAAAATCCATAGCTCTATTTGTCCTTACCAAATGTACGTTTGCTTGGTTATTTACGTTTACAAGATCTGTTTGATTTTCACTGAAGATGGCATTCCTTGCTTGGGAAAGAGGATTTTTTTTTTTTTTTTGCTTAGAAATATTATAAACAGAAACTTTTGCTGATTTCTGTTCCATATGATTGATTGATGATCTGAAAGTTATGACATTTAAATACTTAACACGCAGATTGGGGTATGCTTTGCGGAGACACAGAGTTAGCCCTTTCGGAAAAAATATGCCACTACTTACTATGGAATTATCCGCAATTTTGGATTCAGATTTAAAGCACAAATTTCCCTGTGTATGCTTTCTACACCCCCCCCCTTTTTTTCTCCAAACCATAAACGTTGGCAAAAGTCGCATTTAAATCACCAAAGTTGAAGTGTTTTGAAATATTTTTTCACTTACTGTTATCTTCGTATTTATGTTAATTATATAGTGTTCCCCTAACCTGCAGTTATGAAAAGCAATGAATAAGCAATAAAAAAAAAACCTTACAGCAAAACATTAATAAAACCAGAGATATTACAATGTCCCTTGAATATAAATTATGCCTTGCCAGTGCAGTTTCATTTTCCTTCTAATGTGGTGTAATAACGCTTTTTCAGGTCCTGGTGGTTCTTACTGTGTCCCAAAGTACCACCTGCTAAAGCACTTTGTATTGGCTGTGACTAACAGCAAAAATGTCCCTTGCTAGTATTGATGAAAAGCTTTCAGCCCTCGGCCACACTTGGATCTTGAACTTAGTTCTTAATCCCTATCTGACCAGCCGTCTGAACAGCAGGAAGAAGGCTGTGAATGTCAAGGGCAGTTGTGAAGGTCACAGTCCTGCTAGGACTCGAGTCCACCACGCCTGCCAGCCGCGTACAGCCTGTCCCGGAGCAGGGAGTTTGAATACAGGGCCATAAGTTTGTAATTTCATGCTTGGCCTCTCTCTCCTTTTGTTTACAGAAGATGAAATTATAACTCTGAAAGAGATGGCAGCAAAGGATCATAGAACTATTCAAAAGGTACTGTAACTTTTTACATCGACGAACGACTCCTTTACGCTGAAGTATCAGCACTATCGGTGGCTTAACACTGCATCCCGCTTGTCCCGAGGTACAGAGAAAGATCGATTTCTGTGTTTCATCTCTCCCGTTATTTAGGTAGGGTCTCTGGTAATCCATAAGGATTCCATCTTGAAAATGAATTAATGAGGGGCGCCTGGGTGGCGCAGTCGGTTAAGCGTCCGACTTCAGCCGGGTCACGATCTCGCGGTCCGTGAGTTCGAGCCCCGCGTCAGGCTCTGGGCTGATGGCTCAGAGCCTGGAGCCTGTTTCCGATTCTGTGTCTCCCTCTCTCTCTGCCCCTGCCCCGTTCATGCTCTGTCTCTCTCTGTCCCAAAAATAAATTAAGAAACGTTGAAAAAAATTTTACAAAAAAAAAGAAAATGAATTAACGTGCAGAGACTTTTTTCTTTGGGATAGCTGAGTGGTCACCTTGTTGACTGTAAGGAAAGAAAAGTTACAGGACAAGGAGGTCCCAAGATGTGCCTGGGGAAAAATTCTATTATTAACAACGAACAATCTTATTTGCAGCCCAGATGTGGCCGCGTGTTCACTTTGCGGTGTGGGTGTACTGGGCTTATGTTGTGCAGGAAATCTGTATTTAGAACAGGGAATTCTTTTGGTATCGCCAAGGTCAAGATCTCTTAGAGCATCCAATGCAGCAGGACCTCAGCGGTTCTGCGCCCTTGCACAGGTCAGGCGCCCCTGCTTTGGGGTTTCTTCGCTCTCTGTACCATAGCCATCGACACATTTTCAGTGATGGTGAGTCCTCCCTGCCGTGCTGTAAGCCCCACGAGGGCAGAAGCAGTATTTTTTCCATCTCTGGTACATTGCCAATGCTGAGCACAGAGCCTGGCAGCCTTACAGATGCTCTTTCAGTGATCCGTAGGATGAGAATGTGTTTACAGGTGAAATTCACAGGCGAAAATGTGTATTTACATCCCTGAATTGTTCCGAATAAACATAAATGCTTTCTGCTAGCTGAATCGAGGGTCAGTTAAAAATGAAAATTATTTAAAAATTTTTTTTTCAACGTTTATTTATTTTTGGGACAGAGAGAGACAGAGCATGAACGGGGGAGGGGCAGAGAGAGAGGGAGACACAGAATCGGAAACAGGCTCCAGGCTTTGAGCCATCAGCCCAGAGCCTGACGCGGGGCTCGAACTCCCGGACCGCGAGACCGTGACCTGGCTGAAGTCGGACGCTTAACCGACTGCACCACCCAGGCGCCCCGAACAAATGAAAATTAATTAAAACTGGATAACATTAAACATTCAGCTCCTCAGTTGCACTAACTTTATTTCTAGAGCCCAGGAAACGGCCACCTGTGCTTAAGTTTAGGTCCAAATTTCAACTTGATTTTACAGTTCAGGGTATTCTTGGGTTTTAGGTAAATGACTTTTAAGAATTATTTTTTATCTTAATTTAATTTTTTTAAGTTTATCTATTAAACTTGAGAATGAGAAAGCATGAGTGGGGGAGGGGCAGAGAGAGAGAGAGAGAGAGAGAGGAGAGAGTCCCAAGCAGGTTCCACACAGTCAGCCCGATGCAGGGCTCGAACTCACAAATCGTGAGATCATGACCTGAGCTGAAGTTGGACACTTGATCAGCGGAGCCACCCAGGCGCCCCCTGAGCACCGTGTTTTAAAGAATTGGTTAACCTGAAGGCTCAGAGTTGGGAGGTGTTTTCTCTGATAACTGAACCCATCACGAGTTTCCAGGGCGAATTCTTTTTCTAGCACGGCAGCTTACTTGCAGTGGTGACCGTTCAAGTCCCATCCACACAGAGAAAACAACAGAGTTTGTGGACAGACAAGTTTCACTTTCTCGGCATCAGTGTCTATGGTTGAAAATGAAGTCCCAGCCTTCTAGTGTCACTTCACCTACAAGGAACCGTCACAGTTTATTTAAATGTTTCTGAAACTGCTCAATCCGTACCGTCACCGGGAGAAATGAATTGCGTAGGCTTACTATGCTCTGAGAAGAGCACGAGAAATTAAGGCCAAAAAAAATCTGACCATCAGGCTACTGGTTAGAAAAAACATGCCCTTCAAATGACAGGGTTATACCCTCTGTGAGCTTAAATATTTCCCTTAAATCCTTCCTCAGCTTCCTCAAATCTTCACTGTCCCAAGGTAGCCCTCTGTGGCTATTTGAACACATGAATCATGTCTAGTGCGACTGAGGGACTCAATTCTTACTTGTATCTCATTTTAATTGAAAAAATTTTTAAACCGATACTTGTTTCGGGATATTGGAAAACCTTTATGTATACTTTAAGTAACTTGGTATGTGAATCTACTTTTTCTTCTGTGGATTTTATGCAGTCTAAATACAGATCAGACATTCCCAATGAGATTTTAGCCCCCAAATTGAGATTTGCCACATGTGAAAAGGACACAGTGGATTTCAAAGACTTCGTGTAAGTGAAATATCTCAGCACTGATTTTTAATATTAATTATTACACATTGAGATGATAATTTTTCAGATAGATGTTTGGATAAATAAAATTTATTATTAAAAGTAATTTCACCTGTTTCTCTCACCTTTTCTCACAAGGTTACCATAAAATTTAAAATTATATATGTATTTACACCATATTTTTTTTTTACTTTTTTTTAACGTTTTATTTATTTTTGAGACAGAGAGAGACAGAGCATGAATGGGAGAGGGGCAGAGAGAGAGGGAGACACAGAATCGGAAGCAGGCTCCAGGCTCGGAGCCATCAGCCCAGAGCCCGATGCAGGGCTCGAACTCACGGACTGCGAGATAGTGACCTGAGCTGAAGTCAGAAACTCAACCGACTGAGCCACCCAGGCGCCCCTACACCATATTTTTAATGCACAGCTCTCTTCTACACAAATATAGCAGATCCCTAGTCTGTTTGATCATTTTTTTAACTTTTAAAAAGTTTTATTTATTTATTTTTGAGAGAGAGAGAGAGAACACAAGCAGGGGAGAGCCAGAGAGAGAGAATCCCAAGTAGGCTCTGCACTGTCAGCACAGAGCTTGAGGTGAGGCTCGATCCCACGAACTGTGAGATCACGACCTGAGCCAAAATCAAGAGTGGGATGCTTAACCAACTGAGCCACCCAGGCACCCCTGTTTGATCATTTTTTACATCCTGTATCTTTCTTTAATATGTACTCGATCGCCACGAAAACATTGACTATAGGCACAATGTGGTATTGAGCAGAAAGAATCTCGAACCGCAGGTTCCTTTTCCATTTCTGCCACTATGGTCCCTTGGGCCAGTGCCTTATCTTCCCTCCTGTCTCTCATAGCTGACTGTGTGGACAGAATGAGGTAGTGTACATCAACGTGCTTTGTCAACTGGAGAGCGTACCAGTTGAACAACAAGAGTTGTTGAACAAGTGAGAACTGATATTTACTGGTTTGGTTTCCAATATCCTCCACGTAATCAATTAGTGTATTAATGTTTATTAGATGCTTTTTAGTGCCAGGCACTGTGCTACTGCTGAGATACAAAAATCACATACACACACACACACACACACACACACACACACACACATATACACACACACCTCCCTGCTATCGAGCAATTAAGTCTAGAGCAGGAGACAAAAACCCCTAGGCTGTGTGATAATGTAATGTAATGTAATGCAATGCAATGTAATGTAATGTAATATAATATAATATAATATAATATAAACAATGAAATAATGAATATAATATAATATAATATAATATAATATAATATAATATAAGTATGTACACAGAGAAGAGATGTCTAGCTTTACCCAGAAGGGTCTGGAAAGGCTTCTCAAAGAGTTCCACACCTGTCTCACACTCTTCCATTCGAGCTGATCTTTCCAAGTAGGTAGGAGGGTGTGGGAGCTGGATACAGAGTGTGAATGCATAAAGTGTGAGATATCCCCGTGGACTTGTTTGTGACTTGGTATGGCTAACGAATGAGGTAGGAATCTGGTGAGCCATGTGGTGAGAATTTGTGTTGGGGCAGGAAGAGGGGGAAATCTGGGGAATGGCAGGCAGAAGGAGAAGCAGTTCAGAAGCCTCTGGATAAGACACGTTTTCTTTTTTAGCCCTGGATGCAATTAGAAACAAGTTGAAAAAGGCCTGTCTCTGGGTAGGCTGACCTCTTGCCATCTCTCAGGGCTTAAAGCACTGTCTATGATGGTATTCAGTAACTTTTATGTTTCAATTCCAATAATCTAATAACAGCTGCATCGAATCCATCCTCCAGCTGTGGCCATAACATGAATGTCCTTCTGGGAAGGAGTCGGACCAGAAGTCAGACATCACAGCCCAGGGTGTGATCAGCCTCGGGACGCGGGGCAGCACAGACGGCCGTGGGGCATGTGGGGGAGCCCAGCATGGATTGTAAGGGATCCGGGAAGGTTGGAGGAAGGACACTGAGTCGACTCCCCGAAGAGAGGCTCTAGTAAGCCAGGAAAGGGATATGGGAAGTGGGAAGGGTCAAAAACATGCAGAAGGGGAGTAAATTCAGGCGATCTGCGATAGCGGAAGGGTATGTGAGAGCAAGCGGCAGCAAGGCGCAGGGCACGTAGCACGGGATTATTATTCACGCCAAGGGGTTTGAATTCCCTTCTGAGTGCACTGGGGAGCCTTGGACATTGGGGAAGGATTGGATTCATTGGATTTCTTTGTTTCAGAAAGGAAATGGGTGGGAAGGGGGGAAATAGAGAGCTCGAGAGACCAGTGAAGAGGTTCCTTGGATAAACCAGGGAAACGGTGATCTGAAACGGGAAGGGGACAGTGACCTTGGTAATATTAATGAGAGTCATTTGACTGGTGCAACTGGAGCAGTTGAGAAGCCGGGTGAATGCCGAAATGGAGACGGTGGGCAAGGGGAACTCTCTAGAAGTTTGGCTGTGGATGGCCAAGAAGCGGTAGGGGAGTAGTTGGACGGGGACATGGCGCTGAGGAGGGAATTTTTTTGAAAGAAGAAACTAGAGTATTTTTAAATGATGTCAATGGAAAGAAGAAGGAGAGAGTGGACAAATGGCAGAAGTCCTCATTGATAAAGAGTGCTCTCAAGAGGACAGGAAGGGTTGGGGTTAACGGCCTTGACGTTTGTGGTAATTGGCCCCCGTTGGAAACTTGGCGACCCTCCTTTTCAGGCACAACATCTTTTCCTTTCCTTCCACCTCATTCCTTTACTTTCCCTAAACCTGCCGTCCAGCCCTCCACCTCATCAACTACACCGCTGAGTCACCTCTGGAGCCTCCTGTCTAGCCAGTCCCCATGTTCTCCGGTGCTCCGGTGAACGGTGGGCCAATCCTTGCCTGTGGTGGCATTGCTAGACTCTGGGGTTTTAACCCAGGATAGCTACACCCTCCATCTGCCTATCATTTCACTTGAATCTAATTAGCACCCTTTCTTACTACCCCCTACAGGTCTTCCAATCTCCACTACTTTTCTCAATTCCCTTATTCCATCCCCCCATGCTACTTCCCAATTCACAGACAACATGGCAGACTCTTGGATTTTTTTCCCTTCTGCACTCTCTTACTCTGTCACCTTTGCTCTTTTTCAACAGAAGAAGGACATTCTTTGCCTTGACTCATCCTTCCATCTATTCCCCGACTCATCTCTACGTCCCTCCTCTTCTGGAACTTTCTGCATCAGCCCCTTTCTCTCTAATGCCTTTAAAATTTTCCCTCTAGCCTACCGAGTGAAGCCATCATCTTGGTGGTATCCATTGACCCTAATCCTCTCAAGTCATTGCCATTTACTGTACTTCAAATATTATTTAAAAGAAACCTGTATTTACCACCCCTTTCTCATTCCCCCAATGCTACTTTTTCCGGTGGGTAAGGTCACAGTGAGATGCACATTGCTTTCAGTCCTTTTGAGGTTTTTTCCTTCCTGAATTTTCTTCTGTATATGACAGGATTACCGCCCTGCCCCCCATGTCATAGATGTCTTCTGCAGCAATGCTTGCTTCTAATTCTTCACACACTTCTTCATTCCTTCCTAAGCAAGATCTGCCAGTGGCTTCTCCTCCTCCATTTTCCACTTGAACGCTATTCTTGGGATTTGTATTTATCCTTGGTCTTCTTCGTTTTCTCTCTAGCTGACCTCAGACTTTCGCATAACTGTTTACCAGTGACTTTCAAACTGCCTTTCCTACTTCATGATTTCCCTGAATAGCACATCCATAGTTTTCACTCTATTCTCATCCTTAATTTCAACATTACATGCATTTTGATAGTCTCTGTCCACTCCCTAGGGTAATTAGAAGCTCCCTCTGGGGCCCCAAATACCTGGGACTATTTGCCCCCTTAAGGTCAGGAAGCATCTCGTTTATCTTTATATTCTTAGTCACCAGCACTAAAAATTATTGGCTGAAGAAATGCTCTACACATTTGGCAAACCCAGTGTCAGAACTTGAACTCATTATCCCTTGAATCTAGACTCTCTGTGTTCCCCAGTTTAAATGAATGACATTGCCATGGATCCAAAAGAACAGATGACAAATCTAGGGCCATTCTCTATGCTCTCCTTCATACTTTATATCCGATCCGTGGCTCAATCTGTACATTTTTCTTTCAAAATTTATCTCAAGTCCCTTTCTCCGTCACAACATTGCTCCAGACGTGGTTGAGTCTCTCATCATTTCCATAGATTCGAACTTCACTTTCCTGTCTCCACCCTCACTCATCCCTTTTCAAATCCAGCGTTCACACTCCTCCATAGTTTTCTCATACTCTAGTTGTATATGCGAAAACCTTCAATGGCTTCCCATTGCCTACGGTATAAAATCAGGCCACGCAAAAATACACTGAGGGATTTTTATATGCCGGGAACAGCCTAAAACACCTTCACGTTTGCTGTCTCAAATTCTCTCTGGAAGAACTCTTTGAGGTGGGGTTGATTCTCTTAATTTCCAGACAAGAAAACTAAGACTCGAAGCGTAGATTTAGTTTACCCGCGAGAGCTTCGATTTGAGCAGTCTCCTGTTCCTCCCACTGCACCGTCCTGCCTTCCACCCCTAATTATGGCGTCAAATGCCTCTCATGCCGTCACCCGACTCTCCTCCTTTCTTCTCCTGCCACTTCTTTCTCTCCGCACCCTGGGCGCCATGACATTAAGCTTTTCCCAACTCCTCCGTGACTCCACGCTCCTCTCCGGTTGCTGTGTCGTCTGCCTTTTTCTCTGCCTTTTTCCTTCACCAGCTTGTTGCGCTTTCTCGTACCCTTCACAACTGTTGCCAAATGGTGCTTCTCCTGTTGCATCTTATCATAATTATGGTTGCTGGGATGTGTGGATTTTTATGCTTTTTGACCGTCTGAAATTTTGATTTGTTAACATATTTTCTTACGTATTCTAGTCAATTTTTTCCATGTTGCTCTCCTGCCATAGTGTAGATGCTCCAGAGATCCTTCTACTTCCTCTCTGTACCTCCATAGATGAACAAAATGCCTGGCATCTAAAAGGTGTTCCTTTTAGATAATATATATATATATATATATATATATATATATATATACACATATACATATACGTATATATATGTATATATATATATACACATATACATATACGTATATATATGTATATATATATTAGATAAAATAATACATGTGTATTAAATTAATGAACATATGAATTGATTGAATTGAATGGATGTCAAAACCAAGGTTTGAATTTTATCAGTGTATCTGACACACACAAATGCAAACAATCATTTAAGATACTGAAGCTAGGGGCGCCTGGGTGGCGCAGTCGGTTAAGCGTCCGACTTCAGCCAGGTCAGGATCTCGTGGTCCGTGAGTTCGAGCCCCGCGTCGGGCTCTGGGCTGATGGCTCAGAGCCTGGAGCCTGTTTCCGATTCTGTGTCTCCCTCTCTCTCTGCCCCTCCCCCGTTCATGCTCTGTCTCTCTCTGTCCCAAAAATAAATAAACGTTGAAAAAAAAAATTAAAAAAAAACAAAAAGATACTGAAGCAAGTCACAGGAGTACAGTGGCCCTGCATTGTGTACTTTTTGATGGCTATTTTCTTTTTTTTTTTTAAGTGTTTATTTATTTTAAGAGAGAGACAGTGAACAAGCGTGAGCAGGGGAGGGGCAGAGAGAGAGAGGGAGAGAGAGAATCCCAAGCAGGTCCAGGCTCTGAGCTGTCAGCACAGAGCCCGACGCGGGGCTCGAACCCACAGACTGTGAGATCATGATGTGAACCAGCATCAAGAGTCTGACCCCTGCCTGACGGAGCACCCCTTGATGGCTGTTTTCATTAGGCATGAATGTACTTTGATGTGCATATAAATATAACACAAAAATCTATAAAGAGAAAAGCAAAATTTCTCTTTTTGAGAGACTATACTTGCTTTATTATATATTGATGTCACATTTAAAAAAAATTTTTTTAACGTTTGTTTATTTTTTGAGAGAGAGGGTGAGACAGAGTGTGAGTGGGGGAGGGCCAGAGAGAGGGAGACACAGAATCAGAAGCAGGCTCCAGGCTCCGAGCTGTCAGCACAGAGCCCGATGCAGGGCTGGAACTCATGGACCACGAGATCATGACCTGAGCTAAAGTCGGATGCCCAACCGACTGAGCCACCCAGGCGCCCCATATTGATGTCATATTTTGTCGGGATAGGGTAAGGAGGATTGTAAATAAGTTGGCATTTTCTGTGCATATTTTGCTTGCTTTTATAGTCAAAATATAGTAATTACATAATAATATATTATTATTACAGGTAATCTACAGACATTTAAATTTTCAAAATCCTATTAGGATCCCCTTTTCTCATATTTAAAAGCAAAATACATTTTGGTCAGTTCTACTGAGGAGGAATTTTAGATGTTCTGTTCTTCTCTTTAATGAAAATGTAATATTCTTTTTCAGCTGATCGATGGGAGAGACAGATTACTATGTGAGCTTGATTATGAAAAATCAGTAGTTCAAGAAATGGTAAGGTGATTTACATTATTTCCTAATAACTTTGAAATCAGGAATTTCATTTAAACATGAAAGTTTTCTTTGTAACCATTTACTGTAAACGATTATTTCACCTTCGTGAATAATCTGAATGCATGCATAAGTATTAACTTTTTTACTGAAGTCTTATAGTAGTGTTTTTTATAAAACTGAAGTTTTCTAGTAGTGAAGTTTTTACACAGTGTTATAGTGTATCAGCTATCGTGACCTGACAAATCTATACGTTAAGCTACGCGCACTATAATAAATGGAGTCACCCCACAACGTCATTACGATATTATTGACTATATTCCCCATGCTGTATTTTTCAACCCCGTGACTTCTTTATTTCATAACGGGAAGTTTGTACCTCTTAATCCCCTTCCCCTGTCTCTAGCAACATTTTCGAATGATCGTCTTAAGAAAACAGTTTGATTAGTACGCGAATAAATGCGATACGCTGTCATGCTGAAATAGGGTCACCCTTTAAAGCACTGTACAAAATTTTTGAGGATTTTTTTATGGAGATTTGAAAAAAAACGCAAATACGAGAGCCCAATATTTTGAAGGATTTGCTACTTTTCGTTACAAATTGCCATAACTGACCACAATAAAGAGCCCAGCTAGACATTTTGGCATTCTGTGTTAGTCTCGTAAGAAAACACTGCCTTTTTATGTTCTTTTAAGAGAACTTTCCAGACGGCTGCTCTTTTATTTTATCTGTTGACTACCCACCCCCTAGGCCCCCGCCACCTCACCCCTCCCCACCCCCGCTAGCTTATGGTGTTGTAATTCGGCTTTCAACTGGTCACCACTAGGATGTCTTTGTTACAGTAAACTGACTGTGTTTATTATAATCAAAAATAAAACACAGCTTGACTTGCGTTCTAAATGTGCCTGAAAAGAATATGATACTGTTTAGAGGAGAAAAGGTTGTTCATAGGAAGTCAACACCACTTCAGATATTGAAACATTTCCCTTTTTACAGCTCGTCACACTTAGTGCCAAGTCATGACTGTTTCCCTAACTCTGTTTTGTTGCTCTCAGCACCATGTGTTTTGGGTTCCTTGTCATAGAAATTAATGCCAAACAATGCTCCGGGGCTACAATAAAGCCTTCTATGAAACCAACTTGGGAATGCAGGCGAGGACAAAATGATGGTTAGCTCTTCACAGAAACCGTGGGCTAACAAATACGTTGTTTTGAACCCTCTGCGTGTCGATACCTGGCCTATAAAAATCGTCTCCGTTATTTGAGGTTACTTGGTTGATTCCCTCTCTCCCCTCCCCCTCTCCTGTCATTCCTCCAAAAGCCTAGGAGTTGCTTCTGAAAACAAACTCAATGTGCACATTGTCACGAAAAGCGACAGTGTTTCTATAGAATGGGGGCCAAATGTTACATCGTCAGTCTGTTTGGGGCGTCAGAAATCAGACTTGATCGTAAAAAAGCGAGTTTGGGCCAATACTATGAACAGAACCCGTAGGTTTCCTTTGTCTCTTTATTTAAGCCTTAAGCAGTTAACTGGTGCTCTTACGGTGCCCGCAGAGGAGCCAATCACGTCTTATTTTGTTGTTGAGAAGTTTTTTGAGCACCAGGCTTCTTGCCAAGCAGCAAAATCTTGCATCACAAACCCGGCCGGGCACAAGAGCCTCCGGAAGGCTCAGAACTAGCTTGGGGGTTCGTGTTTTCAGTAGAGGGAGTCTGCTCAAGGTTCTTCTTATGTCCAAGGTTTCCATGGTGTGCTTTCGGGCCCAGCAAGGTCACTGGCGCCCCCTCCCTCCCACCAGAGCATTCCGTTACTAACTCAGAGGGAGGTTGGCTTTGTGGCTAGTGGGCTTCCTTTGTTTCTTCCCACGGGACTTTTTTCCAGAAATGAAGATTTCTGGATTGATGATCGCACCTAGATGGGGAAGTGGGAGAAGGTGGAGTTGATGCTGAGTCGTTTTGTAGAAATTAAAAAACTTTCTCACTGCAGGGTTTTTGTTCCATGCTTGTCTATTACTGTCCTCCAACACAGTTTATTTTCTGGCCTCTTAAGAGCCTAGTTTAAAAAGTCAAAGAGTTGGGGCGCCTGGGTGGCTCAGTCGGTTGAGCCTCCGACTTCGGCTCAGGTCACGATCTCGCGGTCCATGAGTTCGAGCCCCGCATCGGGCTCTGTGCCGACAGCTCAGAGCCTGGAGCCTGCTTCGGATTCTGTGTCTCCCTCTCTCTCTGCCCCTCCCCCGTTCATGCTCTGTCTCTCTCTGGCTCAAAAATAAATAAACATTAAAAAAAAAAGAGTCAAAGAGCTACAAGTAAAAAGGCGCCTTCAGTAAGGGTATGTAAGCGATGCGATATGGGGCAATGGTGTCCTTAGATTGGCTTGAGGGGAAGCATATGAAATAATTTGGTATCTTCCTGTGATTCCTACACTTAGTGGCTTTCACTTACCTTTTTTTTTTAATTGAGCTATAACTGCCACCTAACATTGTATTCATTTTTCGTGTACAACAAAATGATTTGATATATATGTGTATATTGTAAAATGATCACCACTGTAAGTCTAGTGAATACCCATCACCGAACCTAATTACAAAATTTTTTGCTCGTGATAAAAACTTTTAAGATCGGCTCTCTTAGCAGTTTCTGGATATACAATACAGTATTGCTGAGTATAGTCACCATGTTGTATATTATATTCCCAGGACATTTGTCAAAACTAGGAGTTTGTATATTTTGATCACCTTCACCCATTTCGCCCACCGCCCTTCACCCCCCAACCCCCACCTCTGGCAACCACCAATCTGTTTCTCTAAGTTCAGTTTTTAGATTCCGCATATAAGGTGTTTCTCTTCCTGTGACTTATTTCACGTACTGTAATGCCCTCAAGGTCCATCCATGATGTTGCAAATGGCGGGATCTCCTTTTTTATGGCTGAATAGTATTCCGTTACACATATATGCCACGTTCTCTTTACCCATTCATCTGTAATGGACTCTTAGGTCGTTTCCACTTGTTGGCTACTGTGAATATGAACATGGGTTGCAGATATCTTTTTGAGATAAGTAATGTTGCTTCCTTCAGATAAATACTCAGAAGTAGATTTGCTGGGTCATATGGTAATTCTATTTTTAATTTTTTTTGAGGACACTCCATAGTGTTTTCCAGAGCGACTGCACCAATATACATCCCCACCCGCAGGGCACACGTGTTCCCTTTTCCCCGCTTTTTTGCCAACACTTGTTATCTCTAGTGATAGCCATTCTATCAGGTATAAGGTGATATCTCATTGTGTTTTGATATGCATTTTCCTGATGATTGAGGATGTTGACCACCTTTACAGGTACCTCTTGGCTATTTGAATATCTTCTTTGGAAAATGTATACTTAGATCGTCTGCCCATTTTTAATTGGGTTATTTAGGTTTGTTGGGTTCTTTTGTTTGTTTTGTTTTGTTGCTATGGAGTTGCATGAGATCTTTATATATTTTGAATATTAATTCCTTATCAGATATATGAGCTCCAAATATTTTCTACCATTCCATAAGTTGTCTTTTTATTTTGTTGATTGTTTCGCTGTGCTGAGGTTTTTAATGTGGTGTAATCTCACTTGTTTGTTTTTTATTCTGATACTTGTGCATTAAGGGTCATATCCTAAAAAATCATTGCCAAGACCTATGTCAAGAAGCTTTTCCCCTGTGTTTTCTTTGAGGAGTGTTATGGCTTCAGGCCTTACATTTAAGTCTGTAATTTATTTTGAGTTAATTTTTGGGAGTAGTGTAAGATAGGGGTCTAGTTTCATTCTTTGACATGTGAATGTCTGATTTTCCCAGAACCATTTATTGAAAAGACTGTCTTTTCTTTTTCTCTTTTCTTTTCTTTTTTCTTCTCTCTTTAGAGACAGAGAGTGAGCGAGAGAGAGAGAGAGAGCATGTGCAAATAGGGGAGGGGCAGAGGGCTGGGGGGGGGGACTCCACCCTCAGCCCAGAATCTGATGTGGGGCTCAATCTCAGGAAATTGGGACCATTACCTGAGCCAAAATCAAGAGTTGGAGGCTCAACTGACTGAGCCACCCAGGCACCCCTATATTTTCTTTATTGAGCATTCTTGGCTCCTTTGTCAAATATTAGTTGATTATTTATTCGTGGGTTTGTTTTGGACTCTCGATTCCATTTCATTTGGTCTGTCTGTTTTTATGCTGGTGCCATACTGTTTTGATTACTATAGCTTTGCGATATAGTTTGAAATCACCAAGTCTGATGCCTCCAGATTTATTTTTCTTTCTCAGGATTGCTTTGGCTTTGGGGCGTCTTTTGTGGTTCCATATAAGTTTTAGGATGATTTTTTTCTACCTCTGGAAAAAGCACAGTCTGTGAAAAGTGGAATCTTAATAGGGGATTGCATTGGCTTTGAGTAACATAGACCTTTTAACAATATTAATTCTTCCAGTCCATGAACACGAGATATCTTTTCATTTACTTGTATCTTCTTCAATTTCTTTCATCAGTGTCTTTAGTCTTCAGTGTACAGATCTTTCACCTCTTTGGTTTAATTTATTCTTAAATGTTTTCATTCTTTTAATTCTATAGTAAATGGGATCATTTTCTTTTAAGATAATTTGCTGTTTGCGTATAGAAAACGCTACTGATTTTTGTATGTAGGTTTTGTATCCTGCACTTTCATATATCTTGAAGCTAACAACAACAAAAAAGGAGTGTTCTCATCAGGACAGTACTAGAACTGGACTCTTAATTTCAGTTAATTTTCCATCTGCTTCATCCCAGTGTACCTGGCTCCTAGGGACAATCCAGACTTAAGATGGATAGGAGTTATAAAGGTTGCTCTGGCTCCCCATTCTGGGGGCACAGCCCTGAGTTATTGCTGCAGTTGGACTTGATCCTGTGACTGGGTTCCCTGTTGTCTGAGTTCCCTCTGAGTCATGCCTTGGGTGCGTCTGGTCCTATTCCAGGGAATGTGGCAGTGTTTGGCCATTCACTGAGGAAACCAGTATTTTGGTGACTCAGACATTTACTGTAATGAAACATAAGATTGAATTTCTGTGCCTCGGCCTGTATATTTGATAAAGTTTAGGACTTCTCATTGGTACCATCGCTGTTCTGAAGCTGGTGTCCCACAGGTAGAATCCACGGTTTGCCAACAATTGCTGCCTTAGGGCTGAGCACCATTCTGGAATCTGGGCCATGCTTTCAGTGATCTGTGCGAAACTGTATTTACATCGTAGCTCTGGAGAATAGTGGCTCTTCTAACAATTTTTTTTAAAGTTTATTTATTTCTGAGAGAGAAACAGAGCATGAGCTGGGGAGGGGCAGAGAGAGAGAGGGAGACACAGAATCTGAGGCAGGCTCCAGGCTCCGAGCTGTCAGCACACAGCTATTAGCACAGAGCCCCATGCGAGGCTCGAACTCACGAACTGTAAGATCAAGACCTGAACCGAAGGTGGACACCTGACCGACTGAGCCACCCAGGTGCCCCAAGAATAGTGGCTCTTAATGCAGATGAGCATGACAGACTAGTGGCTCAGGGTGACTGCCTCCCTCTATACGTGGCAGGGAGAGGAACAAGTTCCCCGATCCTGCCTACCATTAAGAAAATGTGTTCCACACAGTCCCGGACATCTGGTAGCCCTTTATCATCTCCTTATAAGTCACAGAGGCAGAGGGCAGACCTTGTGGAAGGAATGTTCCTTTGAGCAGGTGTTGTTCAAAGTCCATTACCACGAAGCCCACACGCCCTGGCAGTAATTTACCCTCTCTGGAATGAGCAGACACATTTGTCTGCCTATGGTCGGGAGGTGTATTGCAAACTATCTCAGAGGGCTGTTTCTTCTCCCTGGTTTCCTCTTCCCGAAGCGCCCTCTCTGGGTGAACTCCTAGTCATGCCTCAGGTCAGAGGTCAGATAACATCTCTGGGAACCCCGCCCCATTACTGCCCCAGACTGGATGAGGTGTTTATGTAGATTTATATAGCACACGGCCCCCCTCTCGTGGCTCCCCTCACACTGTGTACAGATGGCCCTTCTCTGCTGTCTCCATCCGGTGAGCTACTAGAAAGCAGGAGCTACGTCTTGTCCGAAGCCTACCATGGCGGCTGCCACAGAACAGAGACTCAAACGTGTGTTGTGAGTACGTGAAGGAATGAATTTCAAAAATGGCTAGCTGTGGGGCACCTGGGTGGCTCAGTCAGTTGAGCGTCCAACTCTTGATTTCGGCTTACGTCGTGATTTCTCAGTCCGTGAGTTGGAGCCCCGTATTGGGCCTTGTATTGGCAGCGTGGAGCCTGCTTGGGATTCCCTCTCTCCCTCTCTCTCTCTGCCCCTCCCCCCGCCCTCTCTCTCTCTCTCTCAAATAAACTTAAAAAAAAATGATTAGTTGAAAATGACTTAACCCATACTATGACCTGAACTACACAGAGTTTAATAAGCAGGTAGTACTGGGGCGCCTGGGTGGCTCAGTTCTTCGAGCATCAGACTTCAGCTCGGGTCCTGATCTCATGGGTTCAGTTCATGAGTTCGAGCCCCGCGTTGCGCTTTGTGCCTTCAGTGCAGAGCCTCCTTTTGATCCTCTGTCTCTCTGTCTCTGTCTCTGTCTCTCTTTCTGCATCTCCCCCACTCAAGCTCTCGCTCTCAAAAATAAACATTTAAGGGACGCCTGGGTGGCACAGTCGGTTAAGCGTCCGACTTCAACCAGGTCACGATCTCGCAGTCCGTGAGTTCGAGCCCTGCGTCGGGCTCTGGGCTGATGGCTCAGAGCCTGGAGCCTGTTTCCGATTCTGTGTCTCCCTCTCTCTCTGCCCCTCCCCCGTTTATGCTCTGTCTCTCTCTGTCCCAAAAATAAATAAACGTTGAAAAAAAATTTAAAAAAAATAAACATTTAAAAAAGTTTTTTAAAAAGCAGGTAATACTGTTAATACATGTATGTGACATAGCTACACAATATATCAACTAACTACAGTGTACTTTCCAGTATTAATTTATAGGTTTTGTTCCAATGTTTCTCAAAATTTTTGGTCTCAAGATCCCTTTTGCTCTGAAAAATTATTGAGTCTCCTAAGGAGATTTGGTTCAAATTGGTTTTATCGGCTAATATTTGCTGCATGTGAAGTGAAAACAGAGTCAAATTATTTCTTGATTCATTTAAAAATAATAATAATAGCCTCTTACATGCTGAAATAAGTAGCATTATTTATGAAAATATTTTCCGAAACGAAAAAGGTTGGTAAGGGTGGGGTTGCCTTACATGTTTGCAAATTTCTTTAACATTACCGGAAGACAGCTGGATCCTTATATCTGGCTCCGCATTCATTCTGTCATGATAAACATCACAGAGCCTCTGGAAAACTCCACCTGACACTGGTGAGACCATGAGAGTGAAAAAAAAGGTGACCATTGTCTTAGTATTATTATGAAAATAAGAATGACGTTGCAAAAGCCCTAAAGATCTTGGGAACCCCATGGATTCTTGGACCGTACATTGAGAATTGCGGCCTTAGTTACTAAGGGAAAACTCTTAGCCAGGTGTGATTAAGGGAAGTGTCTTTGTTCTGGTCTAGTCCTGAGCCTCTCTCTCCTTTGTTTTTATTCAATTCATTTATTTCCTGACTCTCTCCCTTGACACCTCCCTGTCAGAATGTCAGGCTGATACATTTCAGTGAACAGAAGCCATTCATGCTGAGGTCAGGCAGAAAGCTCCAGACTTCCATTTGAGGAAATTGTCATGTATCTCTCATATGGTCGTAGTTGGAGTAAGCGCTCACTGTGGGTAACACCCGCTGCTGGGTTGTGCTGTTGTGATCCTAGATGTTGGGCGAGGGGCAGAGCCGTAAGTACCGCTAGTTTGTGTGGTATAAGTATATAACGTTTATTAATAACAATTTACAAGAGTAAAATGAATGAGAGGACACTCTCCCTTGATCTTGTATTATTCCACCACAAGGTGGTCTTGGGCTAGGTCGGCAGGATGAATCATGGAAAGTGCTGTGAGAGAGGAATCCCAGCTCCGTAGCACTTTGTACGTTTATTGGGGAAGTCGGAAAGGGCACTGGGACCATCCAGTGCACTTTGTTGTAGCGGGAGCTTCCGGCCAGGGAAATGCCCCATTACGATCACCGAGACGTGAGCTCAGGGAAGTGGCACCAATGCCATCAGTGTCACCCAGAGAACTCACTTGGGTCCAGTTGAGCCATCTACTGGTCAGGTGGAGGACAGATAAGTAGCTGCTGGGCTGTGGGTTTCATTTTTCCCACTGGAGACTGTGGTGGTTCCTTTCCTCCTCCGAGAAAAGAGAGGTGGATTATTCACACCTACACTTACTGAAGAAGGGGTCATCGTTGAGAGGGTGGCCCACTTATCCTGGTTTGACCAGAGTTTCCCCAGGCTTAGCGCAGAGAGTCCTGTATCCAGAAACCCCTCAGCCTTAGGCAGACCAGGATGGTGGGTTCCCCTGATGGCTAGAGACCTGAGAGCTCCTCCTGAGAACAGACGTGATTCCGCGTATCAACTCCAACATATTAAGAGTATTTGGAAGGAAAATTCAAACTCGTTGGGAAAGAGAGCCCAAACTTATACACACTGTGTTGATTGGTGGGGGAAACTATCAAATAAGGTAGGCATTCACACCAACTCCCAGAGAAAAGAAAACAAAAAATTTTAGGTAAAGCATTATAAACATCTTTATAAATAAAGCACCAAAGGATTGACAAGAGAGGGAATACCAGGTCAAATCAAATGTCAAGGGAGAACTTAGCATTCCAGACTTAAGTGTTCCTTTAGGGCACTCACCAGCCTGTACAAACCTGAAACAGAAGCCACAGGGCTGGGCGTGCTAGTGTGTGTGTGTGTGTGTGTGTGTGTGTGTGTGTGAAGAGGTGGTAGTGATCTCCCACATGAGGCTAAGAACCAATGACCTTTTCTGCAGGGCGAATGTGAACCAAAACTAAGTCGGCAGGAAATAGGGAACGTGTGTGAGAAACAAAAGTGCTATATCAGTCATTGTTATATGCCTTCTATTCTTTCCTTTTTGGGTAGGAGAGGGGGTCTCGTGGTTAGCCTGTCTCCCACTGTGGTAGGTTGGCTATGGGGACTGGATAACTTGTCTTTTTGGTTCCTGGATCTTTGGATCAAGATAGACTATCTGCACTCGGACCAGATTTAGACAATGACATCCGGGCTTCCAGCTGACACCATTACAAGATGGGATTTGGGGGAGGCCTTGGGTGGGGATGAATGTGTTTTGCATATGGGAAAAAATGTAAAATGTGGGAGCCAGAGGACAGATAAAGGTAGAAAACGAATTTGAGAAAGTCCAATGTACATCTGTGATAGAAACTCTCAATAAAATGGGAATAGAGCTGCTGATGGGTATCTACAAAACACTTAGACAACCGTTGTTATGTTTCATGGGAAAAGACTGAAACTGAGATCAGAAATGAGACAAGAGGGGCGCCTGGGTGGCTCAGTCGGTTGGGGGTCCGACTTCAGCTCAGGTCGTGATCTCACAGTTCATGAGCTCGAGTCCTGCGTCAGGCTCTGTGCTGACAGCTCAGAGCCTGGAGCCTGCTTTGGATTCTGGGTCTCCTTCTCTCTCTGCCCCTTCCCCACTCACACTCCGTCTCTCTCTGTCTCAAAAATAAACAAACATTAAAAAAAATTTAAAGAAATGAGATAAGAATGTCTGCTCTTAACACTTCTGTTCAACATCGGATTTTAGGATTTAACCAGTATAATAATGTAAGAAAAAGAAATAAGTAGTATCCAGATTAGAAAGGAAGAAGTTTTATTCCTAGATGGCATGATCATCTCTATAAGAAATCCTAAAGAATTTACCAAAAAGCTACTAGAATTAATAAGTGAATTTAGCAAGGTTACGAAGATCAAGATATAAAAATAGTGTAGTGCTGTCTACAAGCAATAAATAATCAAAAATTGAAATGAAAACAACCCACCAAACTTATAATAGCATAAAACTAGGAAACACTTATGGATAAATTTGACAAAACATGTACAAAAACCATACAAAGCACTACGGAGAGAAATTAAGACTTAAACAGATGGAAAAACATGCCGTATTCATGATTGGCACAACGCATATTGTAAGCTTTCAGTTATCGCCAGATTGTTTTATAGATTCAACACAATCCCAATCAAAATGCCAGCAGGCTTTTTTTAAATTATTATTAATCAACCGTCTCCTCTAAAATGTATGTGGAAATGCATGGACACTGAATAGCTGAAACGATTTTGGGAAAGAACGAAGCTAAAGGACTCATACAACCTGCTTTCAAGACTTACTCTAAAGACACGGTAGTCAAGGTACAATGATATTGGCATAAGGATAAGCATATAGGTGGATGGAATAGAATAAAGAGCCCAGAAATAGAGCCAGCGGGTCGCGTGTGGTGAATCGATTTCTGACATCTGTGCCCAGACAATCCAAGTGGGAAAGGCTATTTCTTTCAACAAAGGGTATTGGAACACCTGGATAGCTATAAGCAAAAAATGAACCTCAACTCTTACCTCACACCTCACATAAAAATTAACTCAAATCCATCATAAACCTAAATGTAATAGCTAAAACCACAGAATTTCTAGAATAAGGTATAGGAGAGGATTTTGTATATAGGAAAAATATAAAATATCGGAGCCAAAGGGCAGAGAGATGTAGGAAAAAACGTGTGAGAAAGTCCAATATACACTATGATGAAAACTTTCAGCCAACTGGGAATAGAAAGGGTTAAGAGGAAGACTACAATTAAAAAACTTTTTTTATTTTTAGTTCATTTATTTTGAGAGAGAGTCAGTGAGCTCACTCTGTCAGTGCAGAGCCTGCTGCAGGGCTCAAACTCACGAACTGTGAGATTATGATCTGAGCTGAAATCGAGAGTTGCATGCTTAACTGGCTGAGCCATCCACGCGCCCCGAAATACAATTTTAAGTACAAAAAACAGAATGAAAAATAAAACGTGTCAAATATATGAGACACAGCTAAAGCAGTGCTGAGAAGGAAATATAGTTCTAAATGCTTACAGTAGAGAAGAGGAGGGTCTCAAATCAAGAACTGAAGTGTCTACCGCAAGAAATTAGAAACAGAGGAGCAAAATAAACACAAATCAACCAGAAAGGAAGTAAATAATAATGATAATAGCTCTCTCTCTGTCTTTCTCTCGATCTCTCTCGATCTCTCTCGACCTCTCGATCTCTCTGTCTCTGACTCCTTCCCCACCCACCCAACACTTCACTTCACGTGCACACACTGATGGAAGGCCAAGTGAGCATACTGGGAAAAAACCACAGTCTGTAGTCCAGGAAGCAGGCTCTCACTAACCACCAAATCTGCTGGCATCTTGACCTTGAACTTCCCAGCCTCCAGAACCGAGACAAATAAATGTTTGCTCTTTAGGCCACCCAATCTGTGGTATTTTGTCATACCAGCCTGAGTATATTCAGATAGGACAGAGTCCAATTTATCAATCTTTCCTTTCATGAATTGTGCTTTTGGTATCATGTCCAAGAACTCTTTGCTTAGCCCTAGATCCCAAAGATTTTCTCTTACTTTTTTTTTCCCTAAAAGTTTATGGTTTTATATTTTACATTTCGGTCTATGATCCATTTTGCGTTACTCTTTGTGTAAGATGTAAGGTTTACATGAGGTTCATTTTCGGTGGCTACCGATGTCCGATTGCTCCTGCCCTAAATGTTGAAAAGGCTATTCTTCTTCCAAGGAACTGGTGTTGCACTTCTGTCAAAAATCAGTGAAAATATTTGCGTGGCTCTATCTCTGGATTTACTGTTCAGTTCCATTGATTTATGGGTCTAGTCCTCTACGAGTACCACCGATCTTTGATTACTGCAGCTATATAATAAATCTTAATATCAGGCAAAGTGAGTCCTTCTAATTTATTCTTCTTTTTCAAGATCATTTTAGCTATTCTAGGGCCTTACCTCTAGGATAAAATTGTCTATTTCAGCAAAAAACCTAGCTGGGATTTTGATAGAAATGCATTAAGCTGGAGATCAATTTGGGGGAGAATTGACATTATGTAGTACATTGAGTTGTCTAATCCGTGAACACAGTATGTCTTTTTATTTACTTGAGTCTTTGAGTTTTTCATCAGCATTTTGTAATTATCAGCATACAGAATGTATGAATGGTTAGATTTATATCTATTTATATTTCCTTTGGCGCAGTTGCAAATTGCGTTGCATTTTTAATTTTTGTTTCCATATGTCCATTTATTTAGGCCTTCTCTAATTTTGTCAGCAGTATGTTGTCAATTTCAGTGTAGGGGTTTTGCACACCTTTTGTTAAATTTATTCCGTTAGTACTTTATCGTTTTTAATACACTTGGAAATGGAATTGGTTTTAGGTTTTATTTCCACTTGTTTGGTACTGGTCTATAAAAATACAACTTATTTTATATGAACTTTGTATTCTGCACCTTGTTAGATTCACTTGATTGTTACAATAATAATTTCATAGATTTCTTCAAATGTAAACAATCGGCAGATTCTTGATAAGTAAGCAATCAGGTCTTCTGTAAACGGAGACAGTTTTATTTATTTGTTTCTGATCTTTCTACCTTTTGTAACAATGGCTAGGACTTGCAATAGAGTGTTGTGTAACAGTGGTGAGAAGAAGCATTCTTGTCTCATTCCCAGGCTTAGGGCATACTTTATTGTGTCATCATTAAGTATGATTTAGCCATAAGGTTTTTAGGGCAGCCATTTGTCAGGTTGAGGAAGTTCCCTTTTATTCCTCGGTTTCTGAGAGTTTCTTTCATGAATGGCTGTTGAATTTTGTCAAATGCTTTTTTCCGCAGCTATTGAAATGATGATATATTTTTTCCCTTGTACTGTAATGTGGCGAAATACCTGGGTTTTTGGACGTTGAAGCGATTTTGCATTCCTGAGATAAACCCCTCTTTGTCATGACGTTTTAGACCTTTTATATGCTACTGCATTCAATTTGCTGAGGACTCTGAATCTATGCTCATAAGGGACATTGGTCTCTAAATTTTCTTTCTTTCTCTGGGTGTGTGTTTTGAGTTACAGTTATGCAGCCTTCATAAAATGAATTTAGAAATATGTCTTCTCTGTCTTCTGAAAACAATTTTGGCGGTGTTAGTAAAGATTTGTCATTTCTTTCTTAAATGTTTGATAGAATTCACCAGTGAAACTGTCTGAGCCTAGAGTTTTCTTTATGTAAAAGTTTTTGATAATGGTTTTATTTTCTTGAATAGCTTACAGCTATTCACGTTTTTTATTTCATTTTCTGTTTTGTTATGTTGTGTTATTCAATTTGTTCACTTCATTTAATTACGTATTTGTTGGTATGAGGTTTTCCATAACATTCTCTTATTATCCTTCTAATATCTATAGGATCTGAAATAATGAATCCTCTTTCATTCCTGATATTAGTAAATTATGTTTTTGATCAGTCCAATTGGGGGTTTATCAATTTTGCTGATCATTTCAAGAAATTAATTTTGGCTCTAACTTCTCTATTTTTTTCTTTTTATTTCATTGATATCCGCTCTGACCTCTGTCCTTTTTCCAACTCTATTTCCTTTTTGTTTACTTTGCTCTTCTTGTTTCAAATTTTAAAAAACTGTTTATTATTGAGAGAGAGAGACAGAGCACAAGTGAGGGAGGAGCAGAGAGAGAGGGAGACAGAATCCAAAGCAGGCTCCAGGCTCTGAGCTATCAGCACAGAGCCCGATGAGGGACTCAAGCATGTGAACCTCGAGATCATGACGTGAGCTGAAGTTAAACACCCAACACACTGAGCCAACCAGGCACCCCGCTCTTGCTTTTTTTTTTTTTTAAGTTTATTTATTTATTTTTGAGAGAGAGAGAGAGAGAGAGAGAGCAAGCATGCAAGTGGGAGAGGGGCAGAGAGAGAGAGGAAGAGAGAGAATCCCAAGCAGGCTCCACACTATCAGCCAGAGTCCAGGGAGGAGCTTGATCTCATGAACAGTGAGATCATGACCTGAGCCTAGATCAAGAGTTGGATGCTTAGCTGACTGAGTCACCCTGGCGCCCCCGCTCTTCTCTTTTGACCTTCCCAGGGTGGAACTTTAGGTAATTGATCTCAGGCTTTTTATTATTTTTAATATGAGCATTTAAAGCGATTAATTTACCTCTGAGCAGCTTTCCACACGTTTTGATATCCTGTATTGTTACTCAGTGTAGAAAATTTTCTAATTTCTGGTTTCCTTTGTGATTTAGAACTGTGTTGTTTACTTTATATTTTTTGTTATTGATTTCTAGTTTAATTCCATTGTGATCAGAGAACCTTCTCTGTGTGATTTGAATTTTTATCAGTCTGTTGGCAGTTCTTTCATGGCCAAAAAGCACAGAGTCTATCATGAGACTGTACCATATATACCTGAAAATGATTTATCTTCTGCCAAGTTGATGGGTGGTATTCCAACCTCTTTGTGTATTTATATTTAAAGTGCTTATGTAATAGACAGAAAAAATTGGTTCTTGATTTTTTTACACATTCCAGCCATTTCAGCATTTTAACCAGATTGCTTAGTCTATCAACATTCAATGTGATTATTGATAGGGGTGGATTAGGTCTACCATTTTATCACTTGTTTTCTACATGTGCCCTCTGGGTTTTGCATTGTCATTTTTCCTCTGTTCCTTTATTGATTGATTGATTTTTACCTTTCTTTTAATATGTTTTAGAATCCCATTTTAATTTATCTGTTATCATTTTGGCTTTTTGCCTATCTTTTAGTGGTTACTGTAGCAATTATAATTTACATCCTTAACTTGTTGCCGTTTGGCTTAGAGTTAATTTAGGGCCGTTTCATGTAACATATAGTACACCTGAAATACGTAGGTTTGTTTATATAGATTTATTTCTCCATTCTTCAAGTGAAAGTTGTTCTATGCATTCTATTTACATCACAATTACAATTTTTGCCTTACTTTTTTAAAGTTTTATTTGTGTATTTATGTAATCTGTATACCCAACGAGGGGCTTGAATTCACAGTCAGCAGTTGGAACATTCTACCTACTGAGCCAGCCAGGTGCCCCATAATTTTTGCTTTCTTATTTTATGTTCTTACAATCTTTGCTTTAAACAGTTGTATGTATTTGAAAGAAATGAAAACAAAATACTCTTACCTATTCACCATTTCTGATACTCTGCATTCCTTCCTAAAGATTGGAGGCTGTCCCTGGGATCAATTTTCTTCGGTCTGAGGAGATTCCTTTAGTGTTTCTCATAGATCAGGACCGCGGTGGTGGCGTCCCTCTGTTTTTTTGTTTTTGTTATGTTTATTGCTGAGAGAGAGACAGAGAGAGAGAGAGAGAGAGAGACAGAGGGTGAGCGACAGAGGGGGAGGGGCAAAGAGAGGCACACACACGGAATCGGAAGCAGGCTCCAGGCTCCGAGCTGTCAACACAGAGCCTAACGTGGGGCTCGAGCCCACGAACCAGGAGATCATGACCTGTGCTGAAGCCCAACACATAAGTGACTGAGCCGCCCAGGTGCCCCTCTTTCACCTTCGACCTTGAAAGATACTTTCTCTCAGCACAGAATCCCGAGTCGACAGTGTTGGCTTCTCTTCCATTCTTTTAGCACTTTAGAGACGTCATCCCACTATTATTCAGCTACCCTCCAAGTGTCAGTCTGTTAACAGGCTTTTCCTTGAAAATAGATCAACCACACACCCTTGTTGTGTGGAGCATTTGGGGATTGTAAGGACATTACGAATGTTCTATGTCATTTTTAAGAATCAAGCAATGAGTGGCTCGCTCGGTTGAGCGTCCAGCTTCGGCTCAGGTCATGATCTCACGGTTTGTGAGTTGGGGCCCCGCATCGGGCTCGCTGCTGTCAGCGCAGAGCCCTCTTGGGATCCTCTGTCCCCCTCTCTGCCCCTCCTCTGCTTACGCTCTGTCTCAGAAAAAAAAAAAAAAACATAAATAAATTTTAAAAAGCAGGCAATGAACTTGGTTGCAATCAAACTGCAAGCTGGGTGTCGCAGGCGGTGGGTGGTGACATGGCCACCAATCCTAATTCCATCTTCAAAGCTTCCCTTCGCTGCAGGCATCGCCCAGGCATCAGCTAGAGATTAGGCAAAATTTACGCACATGGTTTGGGGCCGTGCAGTCTGACTTTCCTCGAGGTCTCCTTGCCTTGGGACTTTCGTTGGCTATGGCTGTCCTAAACTGTGTCCTCAGCAATCCCGAAAGGCTGCGGGTTTCCCCTCGGTTTTAGTTACTCCCCCCGCCAGCCAGACCAGGCACTGGTCTCAAGTTTAAAGCCATTGTCTTCAAGTAATTGCTTTTGTATACTTTTCTCCAGAGTTTATAGTTGTCATCTGCGGGAGGGTTGGTTTCACAGCAGTTACTGAGCCGTGACCAGAAGTGCAGCCCCCACCTAATTACGCCTTCATAATGTGAATATTATCATGTCACACACATACACCCCCACACACTTAAAGTCATTCAGTGGTGCCCTCCTGCGTTTGAAATAAAATCCAAGCTTTGCGTGTTCTCCTTGATCTCAGCACACCTGCCCAGTTCTCCCCAAATGCAGCGCTCCATGGACACCAGTTACCATCCTCCCAGACCTCAAGAGTTCATGACACAGACCTGTCTTCGGTTGAATTCTGCTCTATCTGTAGGTGACAACTACTTTTGAAAATCCATTGTAGTTGGTGAGACGCTAGTGAGATGAATGGCTAGAGGTATTTCTCATTTTTCATAAGATTAGCCAGAATTAGAATCACTGGCATTGGGGCACCTGGGTGGCTCAGTCGGTTAAGTGTCTGACTTCAGCCCGGGTCATGATCTCGCGGTTCGTGGGGTTCGAGCCCCGCGTCGGGCTCTGTGCTGACAGCTCAGAGCCTGGAACCTGCTTCGGATTCTGTGTCTCCCTCTCTCTCCTCTCCTCCCCTGCTCACGCTCTGTCTCTCAACAATAAATAAATGTTAAAAAAAAATTTTTTTTAATCACTGGCATTACTCGTAAATTAATATGAAAAAAGCTTAATATGATTGACGCATGCATTAATGATATATTAATTTGCCCCTTGCAATAACACAGATGGATCTGAAGGAAATTATACAAAGGGATGTGAATCAGAGAAAGACAGAGAAAGACTGTATCCCCTTACTTATAGGTGGAATCTAAAAACAAACCTGAGAAAATGAACTTAGAAATGCCAGAGGGTAGGGTGGGACGTGAGTGAAATGGGTGAAGGTGGTCAAAAAGGACAAATTTCCAGTTATGAGATAAAAAGCGGTCATAGGAGCATCGCCTGCAACATGGTGACTATAGTTAATAAGACTGTATAGTATATTTGAAAGTTGCTAAGAGAGTAAATCCTAAATGTTCTCGCCAGAAGAAAAAAAATGTAACTGTGTGGTGATGGATGTTTTAACTACATTTATTGTGGTGATCATGTTGTAATAGGAGCAAATTTTGAATTATTACGTTGCAGACCCGAAACTAATATAGCATTATATGTCAGTTATATCTCAATGATACGTATGATAAAAAGCCTTTTATGCCTGGAACCTAGAATCGATTCTTTAAATCAAAATTTCATCATTATATGATTGAAGTCTGTCTATTGAATTATCTGAAATTTCTTTGCAAATTTTATAAGACCTGGGATTTATAGCTATCGTAAAAATATATGAAACAAATTATTACCACAAAAGCAAACAATATATATTTCTCTATAGTCTCTATTATGCTTAAAGCAATGAACAAATGCTAATGACTTTAAACATTTACAATTTTATTTCTTTCTGTTCACCTCTTTTAAGTGTTTTTTTTCTGGGTACAAATTTATCTTCTAATTCATATTCAACATTATAACCTTACATCCTCATCATAGTTTTAGCAGTCAAGGGGTTTACAATTCTATTCTTTCATTGCTTGAGGAAGTTTTCTAGAAAATTCTTTTGGATCTTTGCAAATGGTAACAAATGATACGGGCCTTCCATTTCACAGATTAATAAACAGAAGGAGGACATGGAAACAAGGAAGAGGATTGAGAGCCTAAGCGTCAAGGTTTGCGTTTAACTTTAAGTTCTTTTTTTGTCTTTTATTCTGTGTGTGTCTCATTTTGGCATCTGGGTTGAAGAATGCCTGCATACCGTACCGAGACTTTTCACTTTCCAAGATCTGAGTCTGAAAGAGAAAATGCTTAGAAGTGTGTATGGGAGGAGCGTCTGGGTGGCTCAGTCGGTTAAGTGTCTGACTTTGGCTCGGGTCATGATCTCGCGGTCCGTGAGTTCGGGCCCCGCTCTGTGCTGACAGCTCGGAGCCTGGAGCCTGCTTCTGGTTCTGTGCCTCCCTCTCTCTCTCTGCCCCTCCCCTGCTCATGCTCTGTCTCTTCAGACTCCTGTCCCTTCCCTCCTACCTTCTCTTCCCCGAGCTCCCTACACATCCACCCCACTCCTCACCCCGCCCCCGCCTTTCCAGCTGCTTCCAGGAAACATTGAATTTGTTGGTATGTTTTTCTCAGTACAGCAGCATCAGTGGGAGGAGTGGAAAAACAGACCCAGCCTGCAAATCAAATCAGGCCAACGGGGAGTGTGGGACCGGGGAAAAGGAACAGATCCATGCCCTTTGGGACTGAACACTTTAGCCTGAAATGCCTGCTCAAGGGAGGAAAAGAAAGAGACGTGAATCGGAGGCGTGAAGTGAGAATAACAAAGTTGGTTGTTTTTGTGTGCCAGAGCTGGAGAGCACTCAAGGAGAAAGAAACCTCTTTGTCTCTGTGGTCCTCACAACCCAGGATTCCATCCAGGCCTGGAACCATTTCAAGGGCACGCTCGCCCTCCTCCAGTTTAGCGCCTGTTAAGACCAAGAAAGTTAAGACTCCGAAGAAATCTGCCAAGGAAGAACAGCCTGTGGTAAGAACTTCTCATATGACCACACGCCATGACGCTTTGGTCCACAAAGGGCCGCCGTTCTGCGGGCACTATTGCGACCTCACGGCCAGCATCAGCAAGGCGGCCGGTCTCACCCGCCGGGTCCCCTACTCTCTGTGCGTGCAGCTGGGCAGGGCTCTGTCTGCTCTTCTGTGCACCAAGGTGTCCTTGTTGGGCCCCTTGACTGCCCAAGAGGATGCCACCCTTGTCCCCTGGTTGGTGGTTTATTAGCTTTGTCACTAAGGCTTAGTGGGTCTCTATTAAATTAGCAGGATAGAAAAGTCACGTCCAAAGCATGTTCTAGGGGGTATAATTTCTAACTCATTACTGCCCGATATCTGTCAAAAGCTTACTGAAAATTCCCTGAATTTTCAGGGCATGCAGGCTACACAGTCCATTTGTTCATAGTATTCTAATTAATGTTTGTTTATTTTTGAGAGGCAGAGCGCAAGCGGGGGAGGGGCAGAGAGAGAGAGGGAGACACAGAATCCCAAGCAGGCTCCAGGCTCCGAGCTGTGGGTGCAGAGCCGGACTCGGGGCTCGAACCCACGGACTGCTAGATCACGACCTGAGCCGAAGTCGGACGCTCAACCGACTGAGCCCCCCGGGCGCCCCTATTCACTCATAGTATTCTAAATTGACAGCTGGATTAACTCACACCATCAGGGACATGCACGCATGAAATACACGCTCTTCCTGTCCTAATCCGCTAAACCGCCACCAATCAGAGTTGCTTTTACCAGGCCTGCCGCGTTACTGCTGGTCCGTACAAGAAACCATGTTAGGAAGTAGCTTTGTGATGTGCAACCCACCCTGTCGGCTTCTTGTGCGGGCACTGAGGAGACGCTCCTCCCTGCATCTCAGGAGCCCCACCTTCCTATGATCCTGAAGGGACCTTTCTGCTGTGAGTCATGGGAATCGTAATTCTCCCAGCAGTGACCCAGCCCGGGGGCACTGTGAATGGTATGACTAGTCAAAACTCTTTTTCCATTGGAGTTTTTAGAAAGCTTAGAAGCCGGTTGGCGATACGCACAGGCAACGGTAGCATTTCCCAAACTCTCCTTTCTGAGCGTTCCCCTGCTCTTCCTCCTTCCCCCACGGGGGGCAGAATCTGCTTCCCGAACCTTGGGACCCGGAGGAGCAAAGCCGATTCTTGCTCTCGGGGCTCATCCATATTCTAAATGCAGAGGTGCAGGCCTCTCGTGCCCGACTCACCAGCCAGATGGCTCCCTGTTCTTCCCGAGCAGAGGAGTAAGCATGAAGCTGGCAGGTGGAGGGAAAGAGTCACTCTCCGCCCCCCCCCCCCCCAGTTGAGACAGATACTCTCCTCTGAAATCACCGCCACTGTGCACAAAGTTAGGAAGTGTGCACAACTGGAAAACAGTGTAATTTCCGAAGGAGGAGAATCACATTTGGGGGGACATTTGGTGCATGGCTGACCAGCGCCTGGGTTCTAGAAGTGAGATGTTTAGAATCCAGTTCTTGGGAAGTTTTTGGTTTTTTGTTTGCTATTTGTTTGTATGTGTTCTGATTTTGTTTTGTTTTGATTTTGGGGGTTGTGTGTGTGTGTGTGTGTGTGTGTGTGTGTGTGCAAAAAACAAAATGAAAAACCCACCCCCTGGTGTGAGTGTGCAGTGTGGCTGGCCGACCCGAATGGATAGGGCAGCCAGACTGGATGGAGGGATTGTAGCCCAAACCTGGGATTCAGGGAGCCTATGGCCAAGGCAGTGTCCTGTTTCAGAAGGCGCCATCAACGCCATGATGGTGTCAGTCCCCTTGGCGATGGTGGCTGAGGAGAGTCCGGGTCTGAGGCTCTGAGCAGATGGCAGGACTGCAGAGCAAGGTCGGTGACTGGGACAGAGCAACCGAGTCTCTAATCTCACGATCACAGCCCCTGGGAGAGCTGCCCCATCCCTGCAGCAAGCCCAAGGCCCTAAGTAAGTCCTGCAATTGCAGATTAGAAACTCCAGTGTGCTCAGTTTACAGATAGAAATTGAGAGGTCATAGAAATATGACCTTCAACCACTTGGTCTCACCCATAGAAAATACACTGTAAAGGAGAGACAAAGGCAGACAGGATCTCACAGAGGTATCATTCAATGAGATGTTCTGTTAGAGTCACAGTCTTTCCTTCTGACTAGAATGATTGTTGTTTTGATGTGGCCAAAGCCTAACTGTGTGCCTTGTCAGCTGGAGAGACTCAGAAGTTAATGTTTAAACAGCAAGTAAAAATGAGACCGGAGCGGGGGATGGGGGGAGATGATGTAAGCTAGTGTTTATATATTTGTATGAATTGGCTGGATTGTAAAGTGAAATATATTTTTCTAGTTCACCAGTACCTCTATTACATGCACTTCTGTTGTTAATATTTTTATCGCAAGTGCTCCTTTATATCACCTTTCCACGTGGTATATTCTCCACTTGAGATTAACTTAACGTATCTTGCACACCGGTTATAATTTCCCTCTTTTTCTCTTTTAAATATTTTATTAGACCGGACTCCTTAAAATTTTCAAAAGAGAACGAAAATTGTTTGAAATTAAAAAATGAAAAAGAAGCCCAGCTAGCTGGATTTGTTAAAAATCGCCTCTAAAGGGTTTTGTAACATTTACCGCATGGAAAAGCCCAAAGAGAGAGCTTGCTGAAGGAACTTTTTACATCAGTCACTTATCTTATCTAATTAATCATACTTATTTTTTTGAAATCTGTGTCATTCGGTGGGAACGGTGCACATGCTTCACACAGAGGAGGACACAGTGATAAACTGAGTGTTTAGCCAGTCTGAAAAGCATGATACGAACATTGCTGTTTGATTTCTATTTATGAAAGATTTCCCAATATCAAATTTGTATTTGGACAGTGTTTTGTGTAAAGTTTAGTTTTTGATATCTGTAAAACATTGCAAATACTCAGGTTTCACATAACAAGGTTAGATTGACTTCCCAGGGTTTTTGCCTGCCCCCCCTTCCCTGCCGCCCCCCTCCCTCCCCCCCGGGTAATTAGTTAATTAAGGTTGCACCCAGTCAATGATTCCCTGGAAGACTTCTGAGCTTCCACGGGGTAACCTGGTCTGTGCTCATGGAACATATGGTGTGTGCTCCGATCCGCAGAAAGCATCAGGACCTTGTGTGTGGGAAATGGGACACGGACAAAGTCAATCCTGTTCCCATTCTTAAAGTTCACTCAATACAAAGCAATTTGTACCGCACAAAGGACTTCAACAAAAAGTCTAGAACGTTTTTCTTTTCCCATTTAGACATTGTGGGGTAAAATAGTTTTTGCAACGGTTTTGCAAATTATGACCATATGCACCCTGCACGCTGGTTAATTTACTAAAAAAATATTATTATAGGGTAGAGAATGATTGTTATATAGTATTATAGGCTAGGTAGGTGAGGGAAAAATCTTTCTGAAATTGACCATTGCTCTCTCATGCCACTCTTTTATTTGATTAAATTGCACATGAAGTTTAATTAATTTTTTTAATGTTTTTATATTTGAGAGAGAGAGAGAGAGAGAGAGAGACAGTGTGTGAGCGGGGGAGGGGCAGAGAGAGAGAAGGGGGGAGACAGAATCTGAAGCAGGCTCCGGGCTCTGAGCTTTCTCAGCACAGAACCCGACTGCGGGGCTCGAACTCAGGTGCCGCGAGGTCATGACCTAAGCCGAAGTAACCGACTGAGCCACCCAGGTGCCCCACGCATGAAGTTTAAAATAAACATCCTCAGGGAAGACAAAAATAATCTCATCTGTTTATTGTTTCATTATTTCATTCTTTTCCCCTTTGGCTTCCTTTGCTAGAGCAGTTCCGCCCAGCAAGGCAGGAACGCCTGCATTTTGCTCGCCGTGGATCTGGCCGCCTGGGCGGCGGTGTTAACGCGGAGCTGGGGTGATTCTGCGCATGTGTGTGCTCTTCAGAGGCTTGTCAAGCAATAGTCACCGTATTTGGGTAGATTAGGTTGACCCAAGAGAATTTGCCTCATCGTACCAGATCTTTCTCTCATAATATAACTTTAAAAGGAGAAGATTACAGAAGTCATACGCTACACCTTTTTTATTTCAAAATCAAATTTCTCACGGGCCACTAAAATGAATTCATCTTTGGATTCTGCTCTCCGAGACCGAAGTTGGCAAGCTGAGCGATATCATATTCAGAGTTCAACCGAAAGGTGGCTTTTACTTTCTACATCGTCTTATTCTGAATAGTTCGATGGTAGATTAAATACATACTTTCAGGACATTTGGAACAGAAAATAATATTCATTATTTGTGGCAGGAATGAAAAAGGCTTTTTGTTAAGAATCGCATAATGGGGGCGCCTGGGTGGCGCAGTCGGTTAAGCATCCGACTTCAGCCAGGTCACGATCTCGCGGTCCGTGAGTTCGAGCCCTGCGTCGGGCTCTGGGCTGATGGCTCGGAGCCTGGAGCCTGCTTCCGATTCTGTGTCTCCCTCTCTCTCTGCCCCTTCCCCGTTCATGCTCTGTCTCTCTCTGTCCCAAAAATAAAAAATAAAAATAAAAAAAAAAAAAAAGAATCGCATAATGGATTTGCCTTGCCTTTTCGTTTATTTTTGGGGGGGAACAATGATAGTATTTTCTTTGTAGGGCTTATGATATTTTAGAATAGCTTAATTAAGGACCCAAGATATTGCTGTGGGAATCAGGAAAAGATAAATTTGAGATTTGTATCCATATCTATACTCCCCTAGGCACGCTCGGCCAGGGGCAGTTGCTAGGTCCCATAATATCACCTTGGTGGTAACAGAAGAGGTGTCATCTTGACATTCAGGAACCCATAAGGCAGCCATCTTGCCCCTCGCTGCATGGTGCTGCTTTATTCCATTTGCTTGGATGTCAGCTGTGGGTTTCTCTCCAGTTCCCGCTGGCGGTTGAGGCCAGTCTTGAACACCAGGTCATTTAGCCAGAGTCCTGGTGCTGCCCAGACTTGGGTCTTACCCCCAGAAGACCGAACATTTGATATGCTGTCAGTCATCCTAACTGCCATTATTGTACGTACCCATTGGTGGCTGATTGGTGCCACCAATGCTGTCATAGAACTCAGTGCTATCAGACTGCTTCAGTGTGGCTGCCAGCCAGAGTCAAGCCTGAGGTAGCTGCACCCCCACGGACGCTGGCATTGGACTATTGGCCACCCTCTTTGGATCTAACTCTGCTAACTTGTCAGTTTCTCCAGCCCTGAGCTCTTCAGGCCAGATCTCCCCCAGATCCCAGCTTTGTCCTCACACCCTGGGGATAATTTTCCAACACATCAATTTTTTTTTTTCTTAAGGCATATGATTTCATGGAAGATGGTATTTAAACTTTTCTTTATTATTTAATATCCCTTTGTTTTCTTTTCCTGTAGTCTCTGCTTGTTCGTTAAAAAAGCCCCAAACTGGGGCACCTGGGTGGCTCAGTTGGTTGAGCGTCCAACTTCGGCTAGGTCACGATCTCACAGTTTGTGAGTTCAAGCCCTGCATGAGGCTCTGTGCTGACAGCCCGGAGCCTGTGTTGGATTCTGTCTCCCTCTCTCTGCTCCTCCCCCACTTGTGCTCTGTCTCTCTCTCTCTGTCTCAAAAATAAACATTAGAAAACATTTTTAAAATAAAATTAAAAAATTAAAAACCCTTGAACTTATTAAAGTTCTTTGTCTTCCCTTACTTATTCATTTAGCACATTACTCTTAGCTTGCATATCTGATCAACCTAGACAACCGGTGATATTTCACTGAATTGATCTAATGCCAACCAAATCCAAAGAGTTCTTAAGGATTGTTAGCTCATGCAACTTTATTAGGGAATCAAGGCACCCCTTTATTTAGGCTTTTAAAAATCTTGAAAATAGCTTGAAGATCTTCTTCACCAATCTCAACGCGGGATCCATCCCTCTGCTGAATATATGAATATACATGAATATACATGAATATATATATGAATATACATGAAAATATCTGAAAATATCTGAAAATATATGAAAATATAATATAATATAATATAATATAATATAATATAATATAAGAAGCAGTTACATACAACATATGCCATGAAGCGTTATGGAGTTCGGTGAATCCATTGGCTACGTGTATATATACAGTGAGCCCATATTCAGTTTCAGGCCACTGGAATTGATTGACATGGGCCTAGACAATCTAGAGTATAATTCTGGTTAGGATACATAACATTTCTATTGGTTTACATTAATAAAGCATAAACATATTTTAAGTTAATTAATTGCCTATATTAAGATTAGAAAGATTTTAATCTACAGTTTTAGATGTTCATACAACCATTGGAAGTGTTAGGAGAATAAGTATTAGGAAAGTGACAAAAAAAGATTTTGGACTGAAGCACCCAAGTAACTGATGAATAGGAGACCAATACAAAGTCACTGCAGTTTTTAGGAGCCTTTGGCCACCTCCTACCAAATCGCTTTGTCTTAGCTGTGAAGATAGTGTTTCTCAAGAGCTCTCCAAAAAGTCATTATGAAATTCATGGCTGCCCATTTACCTTGCTTCAAATGCCCCTGGAGAACCTTTCCCAATGTTTCCATCAAAAGCACAGTCCTTGGAATTCCTAACATGTTGCATCCCTCAAATATTTTGAAGTTTAATATATTTTCATGTAAAAAGAAAAAAAAAGCTGATATAATTTGTCATAGCAAGATTTGCACGTGACATCTTCACTTATACCATTTCCCCAGAGCTTTCGTTTCTTAACGTAGATCTGATAAGTTTCTGTCTGGTATCATATTCCCTCTTCCTGAAGGACTTCATTTTGCAGTTCTTACAGCGCAGGTCTGCTGGCAATGAATTCTCTGTCTCTTGATTGAGCTTCTCAAATGTGTGGTTTGATGTCTCTCATTAATCTCTGACCATTGTCTCTCGTTATCTCTTTTGCCCCATCCTCTCTCCCTTCTCCTCCTGAGACTCCAGTTACACATATGTTAGACTGATACCCTCCCACATCTCTTGAATGTTCTGGTCATCTGTTTTGAACTATTTTTTCCTCTCTGTGTTTCAATTAGGGGAGTTTCCTTTGTCTTACCTTCAAATTCACTAATTGTCTTCCTCAGCTATATTGAATCTACTGATGAGTCATCAGAGAAATTCTTCATTTGGGGTGTTGTCTTCTTCATTTCTAGTATTTCCATTGACTCTTGTTTAATATCGATTTCTCATCTTTCTGCTGAAATTCCTTATTTATAATCATCCATGTTGTTCACTTCTCTAGATTCTTTAACATTGTAATTATAGTTATTTTAATGTCCTCATCTGATGGTTCCAAGATCTGGGTCATCTTTAAAAAAAATTTTTTTTTTTACTGTATATTTATTTTTGAGAGAGACAAAGTGTGAGGCGAGGAGGGGTAGAGAGAGAGGGAGACACAGAATACAAAGCAGGGTCCGGACCCTGAGCTGTCAGCACAAACCGTGAGATCATGACCTGAGCCGAAGTCATATGCTTAACCAACTGAGCCACCCAGGCGCCCCTGGGCCTTCTTTGAACCTGATTTTGTTGATGGCTTTGTCTCCTGACACTAGGTTTTCTCTTCTCCTTGCCTTTTTGTCTCATCTTTTTTTGACTGACCAGCAGACATCACGTGTAGACTAGTAGAAACTGAAGTAAACAGTATTCACAGCTGGAAATGGCGTGCCTCTTCTATCAGATTGCTATTGTAAGGGACGCAGCCAGTCTAGCTAGAAGTTGAGTTGAGTTGAGTTTGCTTGTTGCTGTGGTTCTTCTTCATGGACCGCAGCCTTGACGTACCTCTTGGGGTGGATGTGCACTTGGAATGGGGGCCAGAGGAACAGAAGGCTTTTTTCTGAGTGATGCTCCACCCTCAACTTCAGCAGAACCTTTCTGCGTGTGCCCCAGGGTAGGTCTTTCTCTGTGCTGTACCCTTCCCTCAGTAGTTGGCAGCCTTTGCTTCCGTCAGTAACACAGAGGGGGTTCCCTCTTGTTCTAACCCAGACCAGTCTTTGGGGAATGCTGTGTGCCGGGGCCTCAGAGGTGAGCTCTGTCAGGATTCCTGCCCCTCCTCTCTGTGGTGGTCTACCTGTGCCTGTACTTGAAGCTGACCTTGGGCAGGAGTTTCCCATCCCTCCTGCAATAGGAGGAACCTCCCCTTTGTATTATTACAGACTCTAAAGGCCTAAGACAATTGCTTTCCAGGGAAGGAAATGTTTCTTTTTATTTTTTTTTAATTTTTTAATGTTTATTTTTTTATTTTATTTTATTTTTTTTAATTTTTTTTCAACGTTTATTTATTTTTGGGACAGAGAGAGACAGAGCATGAACGGGGGAGGGGCAGAGAGAGAGGGAGACACAGATTCGGAAACAGGCTCCAGGCTCCGAGCCATCAGCCCAGAGCCCGACGCGGGGCTCAAACTCACGGACCGCGAGATCGTGACCTGGCTGAAGTCGGACGCTTAACCGACTGCGCCACCCAGGCGCCCCAATGTTTATTTATTTTTGAGAGAGAGAGAGAGAGAGAGAGAGAGAGAGAGACGGAGTGCAAGCGGGGAAGGGGCAGAGGGAGGGAGACACAGAATCTGAAGCAGGCTCCAGGCTCCGAGCTGCCAGCACAGAGCCGGATGCGGGGCTCAAACCCACAAGCTGTGAGATCATGACCTGAACCAAGTCGGACGCTCAACCAGCTGAGCCACCCAGGCGCCCCAAGAAATGTTTCTTTAATTTTCCCTCTTGCCATACGATGTCTTCACCTATGCCCTGAGAACAGGAAGGTTTGCTGCCCTCCCCAGCAGTTGAAAGTTTCTCTTTCCTAGGAAAGAAAGCCCTGGGAGAAGTGGGTGGGGCCTGGTGTTCACGCTTCTCCACCCATCACCTTCTTTGAATCTGGTTGGCCAGAGAATTTGTTTCCCCTCTCCCAGGGCTTTAAGACTTGTCCTTCTCTCCCAGGCAGGGTACTTTTGCCTTAGCATCAGCCGATCCCCTCCTAAAGTCCACACCATCAGCAAGTTTCCTGCCCTGCCCTCAATTGTCCCCATGAGCATCTGGTGGGAGATGGGGCAAAAAGCTGAGAGTGAGTGTGAACTCTCCCTGTAACCTGTGCCCCCAGCTACTCGGACTGCTCTGTAACCCGTCCTTGCTCTTCAATGGTTCTTCACATTTTAGCTTATTTTTCTTCCCTGCTTGTGTTGCAGCTGGCATGGTACTGCTTCTGGTGTAGACGAGACTGTTCATGCATCACATCTCCCATCGCAGGGAGGTCCTCTCTGGAATTCATGTTGCCTGGTTGTGACCTCAGTTCTCTGACAGGTCCAAGAAAGGTTGTGATTTTTAGCGTATCTGGGTTTTCTCGCTAATAGTACGGCAGTGGCTTTTTTTTTTTTCATCCTATGTGGGATGCCGGAAGTCTGAAATTTTTTTATAAAACATTCATACATTTTTCTCAGTAAAGAAATGTCAAGTGAAGAAAGTAAAAAAAGAATCCTGCACCCAGGGATAATCACTAAAAACTTCTTGCGACCATCCATTCAGACAAATCTTGACACATATTGGCACACACAAGATACAGGGGACATCCGTCAGTGACACTCAATGTATATAATCAATTACGCACAGTGTTTTACTCCACGGAAGTAGCATCATTTACTTAACCAATCTCTGTCAATTTACTAGCGCCTTCCAGAGATGTTGTTTCTATTCTTTTGCTACTAAAAACAATGACTTCATCATCTTCGTTAGAGCCATTTCCATCGTGGAAGTTTTGGTTACAAATTTCTTAGAGCAGATGGTTTGATAGAAGGTGTGTACGTAAAGTCTAGGATGATCTGGAGCCAGGCGAGGAGGCCAAACCCACAGACTCTTTTGTGGCCTCCTGGGCCTTTGAGAAGACGTGCTTGAGATTTGCATATTGCCCGGATCAGCATGGATTCTGTAGGGCTTGGTAGCCCCATCGTCTACCAAGATGTTTCAGAGCCTCCCTGGTAGAGGGCACATCAAATGAAGACTTGTCCCATTTTTGAGAGAATTCCCTAGCGTAACAAGTTTATTAGAAGAAAATTCACTGGCGATATATGTAGACAAATGTTTTGTTTTTACTTTTGGCCTATACAATGGTGAGTGCTTGCTTGCATACAGCCTCATATCTTATTTCAATGTTCCTAATCCCCCCGTCTGTTTTCTCCCAACTGGCAGCACGGAGGCTGGTCCTCCTCTCTTCATATCCTTGTCATTCCCCCTCTTCCCTGCCAACCAGCACCCACGGGCCCATACTGGTGTTTAAAAATAGCTGTGCTACTTAGAAGGTAAAAAGAAGAAAAATGTTAACATAAAAGTCAAGATTAATGACATTTAAGGGACAAAAGATTACCTTTGTTCATGATGAGTTAGAAAGATTGTTTTGATGGTAATCTATTTAGTGGTTTAAAGGAGATGCAAGGAGGCATTAAGCCCAGAAAGAATGGCCAAAGTTTCAGAAAAGGGATATTTGTGGAAAGTAGGAGAAATAAGAGAATGTAATGACTCATTGACAAGAAAAGAAGAAAGTGGATATGATAAGGAATATGGTTAATCCTATGGTGATTAACAAACATAATTGCACTTTAGTTATTACAAACGTTGACTCTTGATTCCTCATTTAGAAGATTATATTGATTAACTGTTGATTTTTAATATGTTTTAAGTGCAAAAAATGGAAAACAAACTTAAGAATTACAACCTGTCATAAATGAACCGTTTCTTAATTTTATGGGTTTTTTTAATTTATAAATATATATACACTCAAAAGAAAATGGGAACTATTTATCATAAGTTATTTCTAATCACAATTTTTGGTTATTTTTACAATTATTTACCTTACCTTTTCCTACTTAGGAAGTTATCTACTTTTGTATTAATATTACCATTCATTTTCACCTCTATCTATTGCTCTGCAGTCCAATGTTTGCACCTGACAATGAAGTAGCCACAGAAAGACCAGCATGCATATTCCAGAGAAAGTGGAATGTCAGCAGCTGACAAAACAAAATAAGAGTTTAATGTGGACAGAGCCAGGCTTCAATGTAACGTGCGGTAGCAAAGTTGAAAGTTCAACTCAAACTGGAGAGCAAACACTCTAGTCTACGTGTAGTGCTTCGTTGTTTGGGGTTTTTTGTGGTTTTTGTTTTGTTTTGTTTTCTTCGATGAAAAGAGAAGCTATCTTGGTCATTGTTGAAGTATTGTCTTTTGGGGAAATGGAATGATTATTTGCTTTATAGAAGATACGCTTTAGCAAGAGTCTTATCTTTAGTTATTACAGAGTCGATCATTATATGAGAGGCAGGAAAAGAGAGCCTTAAAAATTGGAACTAGTATTTACTACGTGTGAATTTAAACACAAAGACTTTCATCAACTTTCAATTACAGGTATCACTTTGGATACAGTGACATGAGTAAATATAAATGTCTTTCTACATGGGAACTTGTTTTGTTTTACCAAACTGTTTTCCTAACGTTTTGTGGATTAATTGTTAAAATTTGGGCTAATTTTTTCTCCGTTAGCATACTGGCAAGTGCCCTCCAAAGCTTGAAATTCTTACCCCAGTGATTTCCTTGGTCCATTGTTAACCAAGTGGCAGTGAACTTGCTCTCTACTCCCTGTGCCTAGGAAGAGAGGCAGTTCAAGTGGATGGTTCCCTTTGAAAAAAAAAAAAATAGGTGGAAAGATTCTAAAAAGTGCAGGCCACGGTCACTTTGGTGATCCTCACTTTTTTGAATCCAAGAAAGGCTGATGATAACAAATACCTCTCATTGTTTTTGTTAAATTGGTGCTGTTGTACCTTAAGACTTCGGTTTTGTCTAGCTTTCTGTCACATGGGCCTTGGGAAGACTGAGTCACAATGTTGGTAGTGGTAGTTGGTGGTTTCATCTAGGGGGTTTGAGATACTGTGTAGACAACAAAGGGAACATTTATTTGGGTAGTTCTCAGACCACTTCAAAGGCTCCAAAGAAAGGAAACTAATTTTCTCATCAGCATCATTGATTGCTACAAGAAAATAAAGCAGGGTTTTCAAAAGGAAAAGCATTTCTGAATCCTAATTCTTATGTCCAACTGAAGTCTCAACTGAGTATGTAAGAAATATAAAGATCTTTTTGAACGTGTGGAAACTCAAAAAGTTTACCTTACGTGGAACCCGTGTAAAAAAATTACTCAAGAAATACTCCAACCAAACATAGAAAGAATCCAATATGCAGGATGATATGGACACAGGAGAAGGAGAAAGTAAGTGTGACTCAGAGGGAAGGGGAGCTAGGAAAATGAAAAGTTGTAGCATTAAACTAGCACTTGGAAGTGCCTCATTCAGGGGTGCCTGGGTGGCTCAGTCGGTTAAGTGTCTGACTCTTGATTTTAGCTCAGGTCATGCTCTTACGGTTCGTGGATTTGAGCCCCATCTTGGGCAGTGCTCAGTCTGCTTGGGATTCCCTCTCTCTCTCTCTCTCTGTCTCTCTCTCTCTGTGCCCCTCCCTTTCCCTCTCTCCCCTCCCTTTGCCCCTTCCCTGTTCGTGCTCTCTCCCTCTTGCTCTCTCTCAAAAATAAATAAATAAACTTTCAAAAAGGAAGGTCCTCCTTTCAGTGGCAAAGCTTAGTAACAGGTTTACATTTCCTTCCCTAAGGAGCCAATGACACTACTTGGCCCTGTAGTAAATAATATTTGCAAAACCACATTATACTTTTTAGAATCAGTGTGTAGATAAAGTGTAGGCAACCCCATCATAGTTCGAGAACAATCCCATAGACATTGACAATGTAAAAATAACATCCCTTCCAAAAATTGGGAAGTTGAGAGAGTGAAGGGTATTGGGGGGAAAAAAAAAAGACTAAACAAATTTCCCATCTTTTATACCAGGGAGTTGGTAAATCACCATATAGAAGTTTCCATATATCAAAACGATAATAAAGGCCACTATGATAAAAGCTAAACCCTTGCAAAATTTTAAAACCTTGTGAAGGAGAGAAGGTGGAAAGTAATGTGAATGCTTTAAATTCTTAACCTTTATTTGTGGAGAGGCCCAAATCAATAAAGGCTATTCTTTATTTTATAATAATGTTGAGAAAAACTAAGAACAGAATGAATGAACAAAACCCTTAGCTTCTGAGAAGTGAGAGTTTCAGGTTCATGTATGCTATTCGTAGTTCATTTAAAGAATATGTAGGGGCGCCTGGGTGGCGCAGTCGGTTAAGCGTCCGACTTCAGCCAGGTCACGATCTCGCGGTCCGGGAGTTCGAGCCCCGCGTCAGGCTCTGGGCTGATGGCGCAGAGCCTGGAGCCTGTTTCCGATTCTGTGTCTCCCTCTCTCTCTGCCCCTCCCCCGTTCATGCTCTGTCTCTCTCTGTCCCAAAAATAAATAAACGTTGAAAAAAAAATTAAAAAAAAAATAAAGAATATGTGCATGCATTATCTATCGATAAAAAATCTAGAGTAACAGGAATGAAAAGATCAATAGGTTAGTATATAGAAATAAAGAGTAACATATGTGAAGTGCCTGGCACGTAATAGGCACTCAGTAAGTGATAGCTTTTATGGCTGTTATTACAAATTTTGTTATTCTTATCTGTGGCAGCTGATGTCAGCTGGGTTCTCTCTGCTCCTTCAGATAGAGGCAAAATTGGTTCAAACCATATTCTTTCTGGGCTCTGTGGCAGCCTAGAGCGTGTCCTGCGTTTCCTGCAGATGCCCGGGCATATTCTGTGGTTGTCGCTCTGCCCGGTTCCCTCTTCCTTTGAACTAAGTCAGTCTCCGAGTTTCATGGTGCTCCGTTTGCCATCCCAGCTTCCATTTTGTTGAATCCGACGCGAAATTCAATCCAATTCTGCGACTCCTACTAAAATGGCCCACTCACGTGACACCTTTGTCTGTGTAAATTGCAGGAGGCTGAGGAGGCATCCCCAAGGTGCCGTTTCAAATTGAATAGTGGACATCACCCCTGGACACTGGTCACCTGTGGCTTCACCACACCCCAGAAGACCTCTAGGCTCGTGGTCTTGCCTGGCCATTCTCTTTCTGTCTCTTCCCAGCCCTTACTTCTGATTACGCACGGGGAGCCCTAGGTTCCTTTTACTTTATTCTGCAGAACTCTCTAGCTGCTCTTCCCAGACCCGGCTCCAGACCCTCCTGGGTAGAGCCTGCCTCACCAAGATGGGCAACAGATTTGGGGCCTTTGGGGTCACAGAACCCACCAGAAAGGTAGTGGCAGTCATAAGGAACACCTTTTTCTGTCTTTCGTGTAGGAACATAGAGATAACTAACCAAGCAGATTTTTACCTCCAGTCTGTTTTCTCACTGTCGTCGACTCTTGTCATCATCGGAGAGATACGGCAGTGAAAAGTCATCAGAGTTATCATTTAAAATAAAGTTTTCTTAAGCTTGTGACTTCACTGGGTAATAGCTGCCCACTTCGCTAAAAAAAAAAAAAAAAAAAGTATAATGGTAAAATATGACCCAACACATAAATGCAGAGTAATGCACTTCAGTTGGTTTTAATGGGCTGTGACTATCCAACTGCAAATGCCCTGTTTAAAAACACTGGGCTTTGTACATTAGAGAAGGCAGAAAAGACCCCTGTGGGACTATGGCTGGCACATTTTAAAGCTCAGTCACCTTTCTCTAAGCTGCAGAGAAACCACATCTCTATGCACGGATTTGAAATGTTACATTTCATGCAAATATATTTCATACATTTATTTTCCTGCCAGGTAAGATCTCCAAAACCAGTCGGAGTGCACGAAGAAAAGAAGGGGAGATTACCAGTGGCTAAGGTAGAATAATAACTAATATGACCATTATTATTAACATACTTATTCTTTATGTTGATGCTGGCCTTTCTTAAAAAGTAGCAATGACTTTGAAGGCTACACTGAGAGTCCATCACCATGAAGAGACAGAGGACATGATTCCCACTATAGTCTGATTCTGGGGTACATCCGGGCTGGACCCAAAGAAATCGCTCTCATTCATATGCCTACCATTCCACTGTTAGAGATTCATTCCTTTTACCAAACTTTGTCCCCTTGTAAAATATAAACAATACTGAGAAATGGATGACACAAAGCTCTAACATGATTGCTTTGGTCAGATCTTTCCTGAGAACAGTTTTGGTAAAAAAAAAAAAAAAAAAAAAAAAAGGAACTAGAGAAGCTCCTGCTTATAATGAACTAGAGAGGTCATAGGAAGGATTTAGGAAAAGAGATACCCAGGATCGGCAGGGGGAGGGTGATGAAAATAAGTTTTGATTCCTTTGTAATATTATCTAGAGCTGGCTGCCTTTAAACGAATCACTTACAGGACATGGAAGCGTGGGATCTTAAATTCTTGAAATTGATGGGGATTCGCAAGTAAATGTAACTCAGATTATTTTTGATAGGGGCGCCTGGGTGGCTCAGGTGGTTAAGCGTCCATCTTCAGCTCAGGTCATGGTCTCACGGTTCATGAGTTCAAGCCCCGCGTCAGGCTCTGTGCTGACAGCTCAGAGCCTGGAGCCCGCTTCGGATTCTGTGTCTCCCTCTCCCTCTCCTGCATGTGCTTTGTCTCTCTCTCTCTCAGGACTAAATAAAACTCTAAAAAATTTTTAAAAATTAGTTTTGATAGTAGAATATGCATGCGATTTAACAGATACAGCTTTTCAGACTTATGAAGACACAGTATATTGTGCACATAATTCACTTTGTGATGTGTTTTCTATTGAAAGATGGAAGACCAACATGATTTGGAAGAGCAAATACGAGTGTTAAGGGCAAATTTAGAAAATGAGAAAAGGAAGATAGAAAGGTACTAGTAATAACGTTCCTTTGTTGCTAATAGTTGTTCATTTGTAGTTAATAAAACATTTAACCATCTATAAATTTATTACAGATTTAAGAAAGAATCTGAATGGATAAACAAAAACTGGGAAAAGAAATTCTATATTCTCAGAAACAGGTATGTGGTGATATATACATATTCTATTTATAAAAATGTGACTAATCATCTTTTAAGGGAATTGGGAGCCTTGCATTTCTCTGTACATATTAATTAATATAAAATGCCAACATACACTTTTAACAGGAAATGCAAACTAATTGGCCTATAATAGAAGAGTTGTTGAAGTCACTTCAAAGAAAAACTAAGTCAAGACTCTGTTTTCAGTCCCTATCTCCATATTTCAACTTTGTTTTTAAGATTTATTCTTTTTTTAAAAAAATTTTTTAATGTTTATTTATTTTTGAGAGAGAGAGAAAGACAGGGTATGAGCCAAGAAGGGGCTGAGAGAGAGAGGGAGACACGGAATCTGAAACAGGCTCCAGGCTCTGAGCTGTCAGCACAGAGCTGGATGCGGGGCTCGAACCCACGAACCGTGAGGTCATGACTTGAGCGGAAGTCTGGCACTTAACCGACTGAGCCACCCAGGTGCCCCAACTCACACAGTCGTTTGAATTTATCTCCCCGATGTCATCTCTGACTTTTTGAAAGTGTAAAATTCTGGAGACCACTCTACAATTCTGGAAAGGCTAAAAGCAGCACCAAGTAAATGCCTATTTATTTTCTCCCTAGTCCTAGCATGTTAATTTCACACATCTATATTCGATCCTCTTGTTTTCGGCCATAACGTCCCCCAGAGTCTCTTCTTTATTGCATGTTGAAAGTTCCTTTGTTGGGGCGCCTGGGTGGCGCAGTCGGTTAAGCGTCCGACTTCAGCCAGGTCACGATCTCGCGGTCCGGGAGTTCGAGCCCCGCGTCGGGCTCTGTGCTGATGATGGCTCAGAGCCTGGAGCCTGTTTCCGATTCTGTGTCTCCCTCTCTCTCTGCCCCTCCCCCGTTCATGCTCTGTCTCTCTCTGTCCCAAAAATAAATAAACGTTGAAAAAAAAATTTAAAAAAAAAAAAAAGAAAGTTCCTTTGCAAGATTTTCTCACAGTCAAGCAGCATTCAAGACAGGATCGACTGAGTGTTGGTCTCGTGTCATAGGTCAAGCGTGAGACTCACCTGATGTCATAGGATGTTAATGCCCTACAATTGTACAGCGTTTCATAAGCATACACTATTATTGTGTGTGTGTGAGAGAGAGAGGAAAAAACCATAAATAGCTGTGTTCATTACACTGAAATAGTCCCAGGCGGTACACTGATAATCCACGTGATAGCAGAAATATCATCAGATGTGACAGAAAGATCTCCTCCTTGTAGTAAAACATTCTGCTTTGTGCTCCTGCTTGTGCTTCGAGTTTGCGCCGATGACACTTTGTGCCCTGAAAAATGTGCACATTGATACTTGCCCCAACCACCTCATACAGTCATTATAAGGATAGAATATAGACCCTGGTGAAACACAAGACTGAGAACAAAGGCAACTTGAATATGCACTTCATTTCATTTCCCCAAACATGGATTTTGGAGTCTCTCTGAAACTGAGTAGACTCTCTTCCCCTTACTTATTTCTGTAGGGTTCACGTTCATCCTTAATATTTACCTTATATCTGTCCCAATGGGATTCATCCTGTGTTTCAAAGACCATTTACAACAATGTCTCAGGTTTACTTCAAGTTGATTTGCTGTTAGTCAGGATGTTGACAATCATATTCATCATTTTGGTCTGTGCAGACCCCATGTTGATATCTAAATATCGTGAAGAGCAAGAAGTCTGGTTGCATAGTTTCTATGTTTTCTCATTTAGTCGACTAACTGGGACATGATGTTGGGATCTAATGCATTGTTTCTCTGGTGTGGTTGCATCACCAAGTGTTCGTTCAAGGTGATATATAACATAGACAGTGTATATATCCCGGGCACTGCATCATGGTGTGGGATGGAGATTAACGGTGCAGTCGCAGATTTGCATCGCTAGAATGGTCATTTCACTTCATCTAACAGAGCTCAGATTGGGAGCCATCATTTTGTTCAGTAGAGGAAACACTTCACCTTGGCCAGCCAAAGTAACGGTCAAATCCAACAATTTCTCAGCCGATTTCATGATTTATATTCAGCTCCGGTCCAATTCAGAGCTTTCTCTCCAAGCTCCTTTTCTGTCTCTGCCGAGTTGGCTCTATTTCCAGGAAGATGGAAACTAACCGGCGATGACAAGGACAGGGGCTCGTCCTTTCTCTTAGTGTGGCATGCCTGGTACAGCGGCTGATGCCATCAGTGTCGCTTCTCTCTACCCAGATGGCGTGCAGGTGTGGCACATGGGCCCGAGAATAGATCCCCCTCTTCCTGGTGCCACAGCGATGCCGCCTTTCCCGCCTCAACCCCAGACACCCATCCGAACCGTCCCCCTGATCTGCCTGCTGAGCTCCTGGGGGTGGCCAGACCCACCGATGCGCATCACACTTCCCACCCAGGTCACAGACAACTTGCACACACGCTGTTCCCCCATCACTGTCGAGTGCGCACGTCTAAGAGGTGGATGTACGCACCCCTTCCCTCGCCCCTTCTCTCCGCATGCGCCAGCGTAGCATCCAGGGAGATTGCTCCCCTCTCCCCCCCGCAGAACTGAAGGTAGGAAGTGTCCGGTCCAGCTCGCTGGGCTCTGTATTCCCTCCTTCTTCCCCTCCCTTTCAACCCGTTATAAACCCCTTCATTCTTGGATGTGGGGGGCAGGGGAGGTTAGGTAACCAGAAACTCTATACTGCTCCCTTCCTCTTCTCTCTCCACTTCTCTCCCTGCTCGGGTGTTGAGCTTGCCTCTGATGTCACGGGAGGCGTAGCACTTTCCCCGGTACACCTGCCGTCCCCGGTTTCGTTAGTTTCACCCCTGACAGGCCGAGACTCTTGTATCTTTGTTCTCAGTTCACGTCAGGGTGTGGTCCGGAGGTGGGGGGAGGTGGGAAAGAAGATGCAGCCCTTGACAGCCTGTTGTCTCTCATTGCCACGAGTACACCCGCAAAACATTCATTTTCAATTGTCTATGAAATTCGAATTTCACAACAACTGCCAAAGCCAAATCGGAATAAATCTGGAGTCTTGGGCATTCCGCGGTTTTTCTGAGTCTTGCCCCTTCTTCTTAATTCAGCTGCCTGAAGGCTTCTCAGAAGCTAGACCCTGGACAGGTGAGGGGATGGTGTGGGGTTGACTCATGAAGTCCCCAGTGTTCGGCTCATGGTGATACAAGACACAGTTTCCCAGGGTGGGAAGTGAGGGGAATTGGAATCCAGAGTCGAGCAGACATGGGTGCTGATGGCAGGTTTATTTATAACTGCCAAAACTTGGAAGCAACCAAGATGTCTTTTATGCAGACAATGGAATATTATTCAGCAGTGAAATGAAATGAGCTATCAGACCATGATAAGATATGGAAGAACCTGAAACTTTCACATATTACTAATTGAAGAAAAGCCCATCCGAAAAGGCTATGATTCCATATGCCGTTCTGGAAAAGGTAAAAGTATGCAGACAGCAAAAGGACCAGTAGTTGCTAGGGGTTTGGAGCTAAGGGGAGATGAATCAGTGGAGCATAGAGGATTTGGGGGCAGTGACATTACCTTGTACGACACCGCAAAGGTAGATACATGCCATTATACATTTGTTAAAACCCATAGAGGGACGCCTGTGTGGCTCAGTTGGTTAAGCATCCGACTCTTGATCTCAGCTCAGGTCTTGGTTTCAGGGTCGTGAGTTTAAGCCCCGAGTTAGCCTCAGTGCTGGGCACGAAGCCTACTTTAAAAAAAAAAAAATGAATGTACGAGACCAAGACTGAACCTTAATGCTATGCACTCTGAATAATAGTGGTGTATGAGCGTAGGTTCATTGATTGTAACAAATGGACCACTCGGTTGGTTGATAACCGTGGAGGAAGCTATCCACGTGTGGGGGCAGGAAGTATATGTGAAACCTCTGTACATCCTTCTCAATTTGCTGTGAATCTAAAACTCCTCTAAAAAATAAAATATATTAAAAAAAAGAAAAAGAAAGAAAAGGAAGGGGGGGGGAAGCTAAGCGGACAACCAAACGTAGATGTCGGTCTGAAGGTACTGTTCAGAGACATGGGATTCAGAATGAATAGTAACTGGGAGCTCTCCAGGACAGAGGTGTGGAGGTACATGATAGAGCATGGAGGGCATTCCAGAATCTCTGAAGGGGTGCAGCAATCTTTTTTTTCCCCCTGATTCTTGCGGTTTCCTAGGCTGAGTGTGGGGAGCAGGCTATTAAGACCATCAAACAAAACTCAGAACTTAGATCGGTCTGAATTTTCCAGCTTCTCTTTTGTAGCCAATGAAAGTTGGCTTCAATCTTGGAGTATATTTGTCCATTCCTAAATATCTCAGCCCAAAGTCCTCTCCCCAGTTTAGCCAGCCTACTGTCCAGAACGGATACTTTTAGTTATTTGGAAATAGAGCCTTTCTCCAGCAAGTCATCTTCATCTAGCAAAGTTACATTGTGTGAAAGATCCAAACTGTCCTCTTTGCAAATGTATGTGCAACAAAATGATTCATCTCAAAGACGCCTGCCATGAAATTGTTAAACTGAATGAAATCTCAGGCTGATAGAGTCACCTGCCTATCTTCCGTTTTTGTATCTAAAACAATGAAGTCATTCCTATGGTTTTATAAAATTGAAGATTATACTACACTATTTTTTTACAATTCCATCCATAGTGCCCTGTATATATCAGTTAGCCCATTTTTTCTGACCACTGCATAATATTCCATAGTGTGTCTTTTCGAAAATTTAATTTTTAAAATTTTTTTCTGACCACACTGCATAATATTCCATTGTATGTCTTTTTTTAATATTTAATTTTAATTTTGTTTTTTTCTAAGACAGAAAGAATGCAAGCAGGGGAGGGGGTAAAGGGAAAAGGGGTAAGAGAGAGAGAGGGAGAGAGAGTCTTAAGCAGGCTCCATGCCCAGTGCAGAGACTGATGCGGGGCTGTATCCCATGACCCTGACACCACGACCTGAGCCAAAATCAAGAGTTGGACGCTTCACCGACAGCCACCCAGACGCTCCCATAGAATGCCTTTACCTAGTGTTACTAATCTACTCCATTTTTGGTGGTCAGTCTGGTTTTCACCAGCTCCTCTGAAGGCTTGCCAGGATTTCCTTTGGTACATATGGAGTAAGGTGGTTGAGTTCTGTTACGATGACCACGCTTCTTGATTTGCCTGGGCTGATTCTGGTTTAAGCTGGTTGCCTAGTATAATGATCAATAGCATTTCCTTTCATTCTCAGATGTGTCCTGAATCGGTTGATAAGTCACATGGTCACCTTAGTCCGTTAAACAGGCTCCTGTTCTTCTCTAGGAAGGCTGTAACAGTTTACACTCCCAACAGCAGGCCCATTAAAGTTAGTTTCACTTTTGTAGATTCTGGAGATAGCGCAGTAAACAAAATAACCAAGTCTCTGCCCTCACAGAATTTACCTTCTATTGGGAGGAAACGCAATAGACAAGTAAATATATAAAATGTCCAGTTATGACATTTTATACAACACATCGTTCCCCTGCAGGACAGGGCAGGGGTTGCGAGTTTAGAAGGGGTGGGCAGGGAAGATGTTTCTAGTAAGGTGATATTTGAGTGAAGACCTGAACTGAAATGAGGGAGCAAGCCATGAGGTTGTCTGGAAGAACATTCCAGGCAGATGGAACGGCAGGTGCAAAGGCCCTGGGTTGGTAGCTTTCCTGTGTGTTCAAAGGATGTTAGGAGGCCAGGTGACTGGAGTGGAATGAAGAAGGGCAAGTTGATGAGGTAGAAGATTCGGAATTTCACTCTGCAATGGAAATAGCTAACATTTTTTTAAATTAAAAAAAAATGTTCTCTTTCACGTGTCTGCTGTGACATTATCACACCTAATAAAGTTAGGAATATAAATTCTTTGCTATTATTTAACCATATCCAAAGTTTCTTGATTATCTCAAGAGAATCTTTTAAAGTTGTTTATTTAAAGTGAGATCCAGATATTCGAGGTCCGTGAGTTCGAGCCCCGCGTCGGGCTCTGGGCTGACAGCTCAGAGCCTGGAGCCTGTTTCGGATTCTGTGTCTCCCTCTCTCTCTGACCCTCCCCTGCTCATGCTCTGTCTTTCTCTGTCTCAAAAATGAATAAATGTTAACAAATTTAAAAAAATTAAAAAAATTTTAAAAAAATAGAGATCCAGATAAGATGAACCACTACATTTGAGTGTTATGTCCCTTAAATCTCCCCCCCCATAACAGTTCCACATTCCTGTCCATTGATTTGCTAAAAAAATATGCCCGTTTGTTGTCTAGAATGTCCCACGTTCTGGATTTGGCTAACTCTGTGGGGGGGGGGGAGGGGGTGTCATAGTGCCCCCTATCTAAAGAATGCAGCCCTCCTCACTCCAGGGGTATAGGAAGGCAACTGGCCCTTCACGCAGGGCAGCCAAATCTCGCCCTTGTACCACCTTTTCCTGAAAATGGAGGAAAAGTTCTGGGCACCTGGTCCCCGAAGAATTCCTCCAGTTCCTTTATCCCAGGACTGGCATAACAGGACCCTATGTGCTTGGAACTGAGCTTATCTTATATTTTCTACCGAAAGAAATATACGTGATTACTGCAGAGATCTTCTCTGCCGTGTCAACAATAAGGCTGCTTATCTATGTAGTTAACAAATGTGGTGCCTCTACTGGAGAATTTGCTGACAAACACAATGAGCAAAAAATTGCCCAACTAGAAGAGGTGAAACAGACTTCCAACAAACAGATCCAGAACGCAAACGATATGCAGAAGTCACAGCAGGCCTTGGTTCAAAAGCGCCATTGTCTTTTTGATGTCCAGAGGAGTAACACTGGAGCCTACTTACCAGGAACGGCTGCATAGAGTATACAAGGAGGTAAAGAATCATCTGGACAATCACATCTCTGTGCAGAACGTGATGGGTCAAAAGGAACAAGAACACATGATAAACTGGGTGGAGAGGCATGCGGTGCAAAGAGCGTCTCTACACAGCAGGAAAAGGAGGCAATGGCCAAGTGCATTGCAGATCTAAAGCTGCTCGCAAAGAAAGCTCAAGTACGGCCAGTTCTATAAATGCGTCTATCTCAATGGAGACGGCTAGAAGCAATTGATCAAGGAGACTAGTCAATGTGGTAAAATCTTTCTGTGTTGCTGTCTACTAAAGTTACGCTTAACCTCTCCTAAAAATGAAAAGTTTGAATTTTACGTAGTGAGAAAGTGAAAACAATCTACTGGCCAGGGAGATATTTTTCATCCTCCTTGTGCTGTATTTTAAGTTGTTCTGTGATCACTTTTGCATGAGCAGTTTGCTTTTAATAAAACTTGTTGCCCGAATAAAGATTACCAGGATGTAGTTTAAACTTATAATTGATTCTACCACCTTGCAATACAGTGACAGTTGAAACTAAAAGGAGGTGGAGGAGGAGGAGGAGGAGGGGAAGGGGAAGAGGAAGAGGAAGGAAAAAGCCCATCAAAACCAGGAAGTGCAGCCCCTTCCTCTTATGCGGACCTAGCAACCAGAGTACAGCAGGAACATGGTCAACGTGAAAGACTCCTCTGTATTTTCCACTTCTTGGCTCATCGGGGCCCATTTCTAGCAATCCAGGTGGGTCAAAGTGAAACTCTTTTGTTGGCGGGGCGACCATGTGGTATCCGCCGCTGCAGGGACTGAAGGGAAGACAGGAACTTCATGACAACACGTTCAAGACAAGATAAGCACGTAAGAATCCAGGCCAGCCTTCTATCTCATTTTCAGCATACAGTACAATTAATGTGTCCTTTTGTTTATTCATTCACTTAACAAATATGTATTGAGCGTGTACTAGTTGAACTTCTGGCGGCAGGAAAAGTAGGAATTGGCTACCACTTGCTGTAACTCTGACACTTCAAGCTGACAAGGGAGCGACTGTGCAGCATCTAAAGGAACAAGGAGTAAGCTGGGCAATTCGTCTCCTCGGCTAAAAAGGTCACCGATTTCTCTTCAAGAGAGATTCATATCCCCTCTCATAGCAATCTACTCACGGGGGGAGGGGGAGTCACAGTGGGCCTGCCATTCACCGCATTCAAAATGGCGGTTGCTAGTTGTGTGTTAGCGAGTTATGAGTGTGGTGAACATAGTCAATGAATGTTTTAGTTTGCTAGATGTGCCAGAGACAATGCTAATCATTTTACGTGCATCAGATCCTCCTTGAAACTGTAGGAGGTAGTTAAAAAAATGCTAACTCCACTTTTCTTGGGAGGAAACTGAAGTTGAAAGAAGTTGAAGGAATTTGGCAGAATTCATGTAGCTGAAGAGTGGCAGGTCTCAGGCACGGACACAGCTCTTTCTGACCCTAAAAACATGTTACTCTTATTTTATTTGTTTAAAAACATTTTTTTGTTCATCATTGAATACGTACAGAAGAATACTCAAGATATCCTAGTATAGTATAAAGATAACAAGATAGTGAACACGTGTATTCTCACTACAAGATAGAGTATTAGTAGTAGCTTCGTAGCCGCCATGTGCCCACCCAGTGCCTAGTGCCTTTTCTTCCTCCAATATAATGTCTATCCTGAAGTTAATGTTTATCATTCTCTGGGGGAAGGTTTTTTGGTTTTTTTTGTTTTTTTGAGTTCTTATTTTAATTCCAGTTAGTTGACATACAGTGTTATATTAGTTTCAGTTGTACAATGTAATGATTTATCGGTTCCATACAACACCCAGCGCTGATTACAAGTGCACTCCTTAATCCCCATCACCTATTTCCCCCCCGTCCCCGCTGGGAGCCGTCTGTGTGTTCTCTATAGTGAGGAGTCTCTTTCTTGGTTTGTTTCTCTTTCTTTTTTCCCTTTGCTCATTTGTTTTGTTTCTTAAATTCCACATATGAGTGAAATCGTATGGTATTTGTCTATCTCTGACTTACTTCACTTAGCAGAATACTCTCCAGCTCCATTTGTGTTGTTGCAAATGGCAAGATTCAATTTTTTTGGCCGAATAATATTCCGTGGTGTATCTTCTTTATCCATTCATCAACTGATGGGGATGCTTGGGCTGCTTCCATATCTTGGCTATTGTAAATAATACTTCTACAAGCATAGGGGTACATGTATCCCTTTGCATTAGTGTTCTTGTATTCTTTGGGTAAATACCCAGTAGTGCGATTACTGGATCATAGAGTAGTTCTATTTCTAACTTTTTGAGGAATCTCCACACTGTTTTCCACAGTGGCTGTACCAGTTTGCATTCTCACCAACAGTGCATGAACTTTCCTTTTTCTCCACTTCCTTGCCAACTCCTGTTGTTTCCTGTGTTGTTGATGTTAACCATTTTGGGAGGCGTGAGGTGATGTCTCACGGTGTGTTTTTTAAGTTTATTTATTTATTTTGAGAAAGAGAGAGTGTGTGGAAGCTGGGGTGAGTCAGAGAGAGAGAATCTGAAGCAGGCTCCACACCAGTAGCAGTGTGGAGGCTGATGCAGGGCTTCAACTCACGAACAGCGAGATCATGACCTGAGCCGAAATCGACTGAGCCACCCAGGCGCCCCTCTCATTGTGGTTTTGATTTGCATTTCCCTGATGGTGAATGGTGATTGAACATATTTTTATGAGTTTGTTGGTGATCCCTGAAGGAAGGTTTTAAATATTATCCAATTCATTAAATAGATACTGAGTTATTTTGATTTTCTACTTTTAGTAGATTTCATAATTTCTGTTGTCTTTTTAGAAGAATTTCACCTTTTCACTAAAGTGTCAGATCGACTTAAAGTTGTTCATAATATCCTCATATTATATATACACTTAAATTATCAGTAAGATCTAATGATGTCCCCTTTTCATTTCTGATAATGATAATTTTTGTTTTCTTCTTTTTTCTTGATCAATCTTGTTAAGAGTCAGCTTTATTACTTATTTCAAAGAAATCGTTTTTCCTTTGTTAAATTTCTCACATATATTTGGTTTCTTTTCATTAGTTTCTGTTCTTAACTTTATTATTTTGTTCCTTCTACTTTCTTTGTGTATGACTTGCTGTCCTTCCTAAGAAGAAAGCTGATATGATTTTTTTCTTCTACCATGTACATGTCAGGCTATATATTGTCCTCTAAGCACTGCTTGAGCTGCATCCCACAAATTGTGACACGTTATACACTATTGTTCGGTATAAAACATTTTCTAAATTCTATTTTATTTCATCTTTGATGCATAGGTTATTTAGAAGTGATAAGTTTTATTTCCAGATAGTTGAAGATTTGCTAGTTGTGTTTCTAGATTAATTCTACTGTGCTCGGAGAACCTACTCTGAATTATTACAGTCTGTTAATATTTTTGATGTTTGTTTTATGCTCAGTGTATGGTTGATTTTGAAAAAAGATCCATGGGCACTTATAAAGAATAGGAATTCTATCATTGGGTGCAGTGTTTTATATATTTCAATTAGGTCAAGTTTATTCATTGTGTCTTTTATATACTTATATTTTTGTCACAGTTCCAACTATTGAAACCGAAGTATTAAATTTTCCACTATGCTTATAGATTTATTTCTCTTTTAGTTCCTTCAATTTTTGCTTTAAATATTTCATGACTATGTTGCTGAATACTTACAAATTTAGAATCATGATATCTTCTTCTGAAGTTATCATTTGTATGTGTCGTCATGAGCCATTCCTCTTTATCAGTAAAAATGTTCTTGGTTTAATGTCTACTTCATCTAATAGTAATAAAACTATATCACTCTTTTATGATTAAGATTGAATGGTGCATTTTCTTCAGCTTTTTTCTTTTGGCCTATCTTGTTTTTATATTGAATGTGTCTCTTCTAAGCAGGGTGGAGCTGGATTTTTAATCTGTTTTGCCAATCTTATTTATTTAATTGGCCCACTTCATTTACTTTTAGTGAGATTACTGGTATCATTGAGTTTGTATCTATCACTTAACACATTTTTTTTCTGTTTAGCCAGCCCGTTTCTTTTTCTCTCATTTTCACCTTCTTTTGGATTAATCAACTTACTTTTATTCCATATTTTCTTTTATTGACTTGTTAGTTATTCTTTCTTTACTCTTTCTGAAATTTTAACCCACACCCTTTGTTTATCACAGTCTTCTACAAATTTCTATTTTATACTTCCGCAAGAATTCTAGAACCTTAAAATCACTGTGATGTACATCTGAAATTAATAGGACTGTGTATGTCAATTAAACTTCAAGAAAAAAAAGGAAAGAATTCTAGAAACTTAGAACATATTACCTCCATTTAACCCCTTCTACGTTTTCATTTTGATTCCATATGAATGTTCAACACCATCAGACATTACAATTATTGTTTGGTGCAGTCAGCATTCACTGACATTAACCCACATTTTTACTCTGTGAGCTCTTCGTTTCTTCCTGTGTGCAGTGTGTTTCCATCTGGGGTCGTTTTCCTGCTGCTGGATCAGCACTCTTTAGTTTTTCTCTTAATATAGTTTGCTGGCAAATAATTCTGTCGGCTTTCTTTATAGGGAGATGTCTTTATTTTACCTTCATTATTGAGGAATATTTTCTCTGAGTATAGAAATCTGTGCTGGGAGTTACTTTCCTCAGTGTGAGGATGTGTTTCCTCAGTGTTAATGATGCCAGTGCATTGAGTACTGACCTCCATTATAGATATTGAGACCTATCAACTATCAGCCTCTCTTTTTCTAGGATTCTAATTATATGTAAGTGCTTCTTTTTAGCTATGACCTACATCTTTCTTATACTCTTGTCTGGTGTTTCCTATTTTTCTTTCCCTCTGGGCTTCACTTTGAATATACATACATATATATATGTATATATATATATATATATACACATACATATATATACACATATACACATATATATGTATATGTGTATATATATGTGTATATACATATGTATGTATGTGTATACACATATATACACACATATATATATATGTGTGTGTGTATCACATATACACACATATATGTGTATACACATATGTATATATGTGTATATATGTGTATATATATGTGTATATATATATATGTGTGTGTATAGATAGATAAATAGATAGGTCTTCCTTTCAGTTTAAGAATCATGTGTTCTGCTGTATCCATTCTACTATTCAACCCATCTATTGAGCTCTTACTTGGAGCCTGGAGCCTGCTTCAGATTCTGTCTCTGTCTCTCTGCCCCTCCCCTACTCGCTCTCTGTCTCTCTCTCAAATATAAAACATAAGAAAAAATTTTTGAAAACAGTAGGGGCGCCTGGCTGGCTCAGTCAGTAGAGCATGCAACCCTTGATCTGAAGGTTGTGAGTTCAAGCCCCATGTTGGGTGTGGAGATAACTTAAAAATAAAATCTTTTAAAAAATAAAATAAAAATAGGGGCACCTGGGTGGCTCAGTCAGTTAAGCGACCAACTTTGGCTCAGGTCATGATCTCGCGGTCCGTGAGTTCAAGCCCCGCGTCAGGCTCTGTGCTGACAGCTCAGAGCCTGGATCCTGTTTCAGATTCTGTGTCTCCCTCTCTCTCTGACCCTCCCCTGTTCATGCTCTGTCTCTCCCTGTCTCAAAAATAAATAAAACGTTAAAATAATAATAATAATAAATAAAATAAAAACGAAAATAAAATACTGCTATTTTAAATGTTCTCCTTGTATCTCTTTCACAGTGAAAATTGTCGTTCCTAACCACATACATGAACATAATATTAATTTGCATTGTCCTATGATTTCTATACGTTTCAATCTCACTGTTTCTTTTATTTCAGCTTTCATGTCCTTAAAAATGAGATGTTTACTAGGCACACGTTGTTTCGTCAGTTTGCAGTACTTGCTGATTCATCCTTCAATTATATTGTGAGTACATGTAATGTTTAGATGCTGTTGGTCTCTTTGGTGATATTTGTACATGTCTTTCTGTTCTTATTTAACATTTATTGAACCCCTATGCTTATAGACTCTGGAGATAGTACATGATGGTCACTCTGCTAGACACTAAGGACATAGGACAGAGGGCCTGACCCCAAAGAGCTCAATCTGATGTGAGGTATAGACGTGAGAACAAATTGTTTCAACGCAACATAGTTGCGCTTTAACAGAGGCAACAAAGATTTCCGCGAGGGGTGACACTCCCTGGGCGGCACCTGTCAGTCTGAACATGTGTGGGCATGAATGGAATGGAAGGAAATATCAGAGCTTAAGATCCAAGTATCCAGTGACTTGCAAAGGGCAAAGGGAGGTAAAAGAATCTTTTTCTAGTTTCAAACCATTCGTCTTCATACTAGAAGTCACCTGGAGATAAAGCCCAATTTTAAAAGAGACTATTTTTTTAACCTGTTTGCTTAACGGTTTATTTGGGAGCTTCATTTATAAAGGTAAATGAAGTCCAGTATAGAAATATACCCAGTACATTTCTGGGGCGCCTGGGTGGCCCAGTCGGTTAAGCGTTGACTTCGGCTCAGGTCATGATCTCACTGTTTGTGAGTTCGAGCCCTGTGTCGGGCTCTGTGCTGACAGCTCAGAGCCTGGAGCTTGCTTTGGATTCTGTGTCCCGCTCTCTCTCTGCCCCTCCCTCGCTCATGCTCTCACTCTCTCTCTCTCTCTCTCTCTCTCTCTCAAAAATAAATAAAACATTACAAAAATTTTTTTAAATACATAATCTCTATTTTCCCCTTTTGTTTTTTCCTCTTCTCAACTGAAGGTTACAGTTTCTTTTTTTTTTTTTTTAATTTTTTTTAAAGGTTAATTTAGTTTTGAGAGAGAGACAGAGTGTGAGCAGGGTAGGGGCAGAGACAGAGGGAGACACAGAATCCAAAGCAGGCTCCAGGCTCTGAGCTATCAGCACAGACCCCGGTGCGGGGCTCCCGGCTGGAACTCACACACCACAAGATCATGACCTGAACCGAAGTCGGTCGCTTCACCATCTGAGCCACCCAAGCGGCCCTGAAGGTTACAGGTTCAATGGGAAGAATCCTCATTTCAGATATTGAATCACCTAGACAGATAAAATACTGGAGGATCTGTGAGATTGTTGTGCTACTCAAACATCAGGCTTTTTTAGGATTTCCCTGGTAAAACTGTCTGCTCCAAATGTGAATTGGCCAGCTTTTATGAAACAGAATTCTAAAATCTCAAAGTTACACTGATCTAAGCATATTAATAGATCCAGTCTTTTTTTTTTTTTTTTTTTTTTTTGAGAAGAATCTCTTCCCTGCCCCCAAGCAATCGGGTCTATCTTCCTGCGGAGGAGGGCTGGTGCCCCGTCGGGTCTAGAATCCATCCATATGCCATTACCTCTCTGGGATTCCAGGCTCCTGATTCTTGACCATACATCCACACAGTATACGGGCCCTTGAGACACTCGTCAGAGTGGAGAGCAAATATTGAAGTAAAACAGAGGGGGGTGGAGAGGAAGAGAGGGAGTGATGAGTGAGTGAGTACTGGGTAACTAACATTTTTCCTCGGTTCCCTGCGCAGTAGCTGCCCATCCACTCCACAAATATTTATTGAGTGTAAACATGTACCAAGCACCATGCTCTGTGCTGGGAATGAGATAGCTCACATGACAGATAGGGCGCTTTTCTTTATAGACTGTACCTTTCATGAGATCACAGACTGATCTGTCCTGTAAACTGTTTGGCGCACAGAGATTAGAGTAGTGCCTGACTCACAGAGCAGAGAAGACAGACACGAATAAGGAAATATCGAACTTTAAGTTGCAGGTCTGAATCAATGCTATAAAAAAGGTTTAATATTTTCTTGCTACGGAGGTATACATCTGGGAAAGGGCACAAATACCAAGTGTATCATTCGAAGGGCTTTGATCTGCATAGCCATCACCTAAGTGAAAGAAAGGATAGAGCATTCCCATCTTCCCTGGAAGTTTTCTGCGTCCCTTTCCAGACAATACCTTAGTCACATCCCCCACACCGGATAAATATTGCTGTGATTTCTATCACTGCAGGTTAGTTTTGCTCGCTCTTAAAATTTATGCAGGTGGAATCATGCAGTGTGTGTCCTTTTCTGTCTGGCTTATTTTACTCAGCATGGTGCTCTTGTGATTCATCCATGTTACTGTGTGCATCTATAGCAATTTCTTTGGATTGCTGAATAGCATCCTACGGTATGAATAAAAACCAATTTGTTGATCCATTCTCCTCTGATGGACACCTGGGCTGTTTCCAGGTAGGGGCTGTTTGGGGGGGGGGGGGAAGGTGCTACAAACATTCTTGTACTAGTTATTTCTGGGAATATGCTTTTGCAACCCTCAGGTAGGACTGGAATAGCTGGGGCATGGGCATATATTTTTATATATTTTTTAATATTTCTATTTTTGAGAGTTATATTTATATTCTGAACGTTTGAGAGTTCCTGTGGCCCACATCTTCACCGACATGATCTCGTCAGTTTGTAAAGCTCAGCCATCCTAAAATAATGTCTCACTGAAGTTTTAACTTGCATTCCCTAATAATTAATGATGTTAAGGGATGTCCGGGTGGCTCAGTCAGTTAAGCGTCCAACCTCGGTTCAGGTCATGATCTCACGGTTCACGGGTTTGAGCCCCGCGTCGGGCTCTGTGCTGACAGTTCAGAGCCTGGAGCCTGCTTCAGATTCTGTCTCCCTCTCTGTTCCTCCCCCGCTCGCACTCTGTCTCTCTCTCAAAAGTAAATAAACTGTTAAAAAAATGATGTTAATGTATTTTGCTGTGCTTATTGATTAGTTTTAGATCTACTTTCGTAAAGGGACCGTTCAAGACTTTTTAAAAATATTGTGGCACAATACTCATAAGTTTACCATCTTAACCATTTCTAAGTGTGGAGTTTAATAAAGTATATTCACATTGTTGTGAAACCAACCTCCAGAACCCATTTCATCTTGCAAAAATGAAACTTTGTATTCTTTAAATAATAATTCCCCATTCCCCCTTCCTCCCATTTTGTCTGTTTTTAATTATTCTTGAGTTGTAGCCTTTTGTTATATATTCTAGATGTGTCTTTTGTCATATACGCATTGCAAATATTTATTCCCATCTGCAGTTCCTCCTTCTATTTTCAGAACAGCATCTTTTGAAGGTCAGAAATTTTTAATTTTTGTAAGAAATTCTTAATCTTATTTATTTTTTTAATTTTATTTTTGGGACAGAGAGAGACAGAGCATGAATGGGCGAGGGGCAGAGAGAGAGGGAGACACAGAATCGGAAACAGGCTCCAGGCTCTGAGCCATCAGCCCGGAGCCTGACGCGGGGCTCGAACTCACGGACCGCGAGATCATGACCTGGCTGAAGTCGGACGCTTAACTGACTGCACCACCCAGGTGCCCCAGAAATTCTTAATCTTAATGAAGATCAACTTAGCTTTTCCTCTGTGCGGCAGATTGTGTTTTCTGTGGCCTTGGCTGTATCCCACATTCCGCATATACTTATGATGGGATTTTGATCTTCCTTTCCCACTGAGTTTCGCTGGTTCCTTTGTTCTAATTCAGTTAACAATGTGTTCATGAATCTGTTTTTAAAATCTGTTTTTGTTCCATTGGTCTATTTGTCCTTTCGCCAATACTAGATCGTCTTAATTAATATAGCTTTGTAATAAGTCTTGAGATCAGATAGCGCAAGTCCTTCCATTGTATTCTTCTCCAAGATTGTCTTGACAATTCTATACCCTTAGTACTTCCATATGTTTTAGAATCTGCAAGTCAATGTCTTTAAAAAATATATCCACTAGGATTTTGATTGGGATTTTGTTAAATTATATTTTTTGAGTCTCTTTAGCTGGTGGTATTTCAGAATGCAAAGACCCAAGTGGCCATCAGATATCTAGTCTAACTAAATATAAATGACAAAGATTTTTTTTTAAGTTTTGAGGCTATGCCCTACAGCAAGCTAGTAGATATAGTTAGCAAGGAAAATGCCACGATGATAGCTTTTGCTTCACATTATATATCATGATGTTTCATGATATAAAACAGCTCAGGGAGACTCTTCACTGGCCTATCTTTGCTATGGATTATACCTTTCATTCATGGCCAGTGAGGTTCATGCTAGCCTTGATGTCTAACTTGTCTATTATTAATTTTGTTACGTGTATTATCTTCTTGTCTGTATTTTACTATCTTTGCTCAATCTTTGTGTTGCTGTGTCATTTTCTTTTAGTTGTGAACTTTTTTTAATTAAAAAAATTTTAATATATATTGAACATTTTTTAATGTTTATTCATTTTTGAGAGAGGGAGAGAGAGAGAGAGAGAGAGAGGGCGACACAGAATCCGAAGCAGGCTCCAGGCTCCGAGCTGTCAGCACAGAGCCCGATGCGGGGCTCGAACCCATGAACTGTGAGATCATGACCTGAGCGGAAGACGCTCAACCGACTCAGCCACCCAGGCGCCCCAGTTGTGAACTGTTAAGTAACAGCATGATTGGATTTTAGTTTTTTAAATCTAACCTGTCGCTCATTTACATTTAATATGCAAACTGAAAAAAAATAATATGCAAACTGAAACAGCATAGGTGATATTTTTGGGGGGTTTCGTCACCTTATTTTATGACTGCTGGTTCTTCTCTTTATCTCCTGGCTTATGTAATATGAACCACATTTTAGTTGTGGTTTTTATTATCTGTATTGTAATAGTAAACTTTAATGGAAAATCAAATTACATTTCTGAAGTTACAATAACAAGAACCAAACAAGTTCAAGTCTTAACTCACTCTGAGTAAAACAAGGGGTTATATGTGGTTTTGTCCCTCCAAGTGTCATTTCAGCCTTAATTTCATCAGTGTATCCCTCCTATCCTTCCAGTCTGTGTTAATTTTATTCTGTGTAGAGAACTACATTATTATTATGTGATTCTTTTTATCACATAAAAGTATTTCTAATTACTTAGCTTTTCTTTTAATTTTGTAACCGTTTGAATAGCAATGACTTGTACTTACTTAGCCATGTTTATCTTTAATCTCACAACCTTTTTATTTTTATTGTTTTAAATGTTTTTGTGTGTGTTTTATTTTATATTTGAGAGAGAGAGAGAGAGAGACAGAACATGAACGGGGAAGGGACAGAGAGAGAAGGAGACACAGAATCCAAAGCAGGCTCCAGGCTCTGAGCCGTCAGCACAGAGCCTGGCGCAGGGCTCGAACTCATGAACCATAAGACCATGACCTGAGCTGAAGTCGGAAGCTCAACTGACTGAGCCACCCAGGCGCCCCTACCTTACAACCTTTTTTAAAATCATGACTTCTGCCCTTCTTTAGTTCTTTTTTTTTTTTTTTAATTTTTTTCAACGGTTTTTTTTAATTTTATTTTTGGGACAGAGAGAGACAGAGCATGAACGGGGGAGGGGCAGAGAGAGAGGGAGACACAGAATCGGAAACAGGCTCCAGGCTCCGAGCCATCAGCCCAGAGCCTGACGCGGGGCTCGAACTCACGGACTGCGAGATCGTGACCTGGCTGAAGTCGGACGCTTAATCGACTGCGCCACCCAGGCGCCCCTGCCCTTCTTTAGTTCTTAATCTTGATTTATTTCTTGCAAACTAGACCATGTCTTCAAGTTTTTTCTTCTTTTCTGGAAACAACATTATCTTCACTTTGCTATGTCTTGCCCTGACTGGAGTCAGCTTAATATTTGTTTGTTGCTAATTAACCTGGCTTATTTTCTCCCAGTGAATATTTATAAGCTATTTTCTTTAAACTTGAAATTTAAAGGTGTCACCAGGATATGAGTTAAGAAGCAACATTTATTAATTTCCCTTGAGTGAAATGAGCCTCTCTCATCTAGAGATGTAAATCTTTTTTTTTTTCCAACTCAGACATATTTCTTATGTATACTTCTAATGATTGCATCTACAGGATCAGTTTTTGTTTCTTTTTCAGAAACACCATCATAGGTTGAAAATCTATTTTCTGTCCTCCATAGTCATCGTGTTCTCTTTAATGTCATGTTATTCTCTTTGTTCTTTTCCTTGGAGTTTTTAGGAAACCTTTCCAGTTTGAAATTCTCATCAGAATTTCCTGAACTTGTTTTAAAAGTGCAGACATAGTGATTGTCCTTGGCCCTCCGGGTGGCAAGGGTAGGGGCATGACTGGGGCAGCCTGAACCTCTCCTCCCACCGTCTAAGGCCATGAGTAACCTTGTCCACTCCCCCCCCCCCCAGTGCTCCCTACACGTAATGCCATATTTATGTGTCCTGTGACAGGCTAAAGGTTCTGTTATTGTGTTGTTAGCAATCTGTGCAAATTATATGCACAGTTATAGTGTGAGTTTAGTTCTGTTATTGTGTTGTTAGCAATCTGTGCAAATTATATGCACATCTGTTTGTGTAAGTTTCCTTACCTCTCAGCTCTTACTTTGGTGTTGAGTCTCGGTAGGAAAGAACCCATTTTGTTTCTACACGGAATTTTGCTTGTTTCTATCTTATTTTTTTTTTTACCGTGAAATAATCATGTGTACAAAAAGATGAGTGAAAATACATGTGTGCAATTTAAAGAATGACGATCACATGCATACTTGTGTTCCTAGGACCCAGGTATCTGTAGACTAAAACTGGAGACGCCCACTGAGCACATTCCTCTCCATTCCCTCCCAGAAGCCATTGGCCCGATGTCCTTCTTGACAGTTTTTGTCGCTCGTGCCTGTATCCCTAAGCAGCTTGTTGTTGACTTTTGCCCGTTTTTAAACTTTCTATCAATGAAAGAATACAAAATGGTGTTTTATTAGCATTTATGTATTTTTTGAGAGGCAGAGAGCGACAGTATGAGTGGGGAAAGGACGGAGAGAGAGACAGAATCCGAAGCAGGCTCTAGGCTCCAAGCTGTCAGCACAGAGCCCAATGTGGGGCTCGAACTCACAAACAGTGAACAGTGAGATCTTGAACTGAGCCTAAGTCAGACACTTAACCAACTGAGCCACCCAGGTGCCCCTATAAATGAAAGAATATAGTTGAAAAAATGTGAGTATTCTGCAGTGATGTGCTCCATTTGCTCAACATTATGCTTTTCAGACTCACCCGTGCTGACGCTTGGGGTTGTGGTTCACCCATTGAGAGTATTCTGTTGCTTGAATATACCACAACTTATGTATCCATTCTGCTATTGATCCACATTGGAGTTCGTCCTCGCTTTTTTGCTATTATGAGCATTGTCCCCCAAAGCCTTCTTTTCATTTCACCTGATACCCACATGTAGCAGTTTTTCCAAGTTTTGTAGTAATAATAGAATTGTCGGTCATAACGTATTGGTGCGTTCAAGTCTATGGATGAGCTGGTATGATTGCTATGACAAAAATATACTGGCTTAAATAAGATCAAAGATTACTTTTCTTTCATGTCATAGTGACACAAAGAGCCGTTCCTGGCAGAGGAGTGGCCCGTGAGGAACAGTACTCCAGTCATGATGATACGCAGGTTTCTTCAGTCATTTTCGATCAACGGTGCTGGCCAACTGAAAGGCCACATGCGAAAGAATAAAACTACACCACTCTCTTACACCACACACAAAAACTAAGTTAAAATGCATTGAAGACTTGAAAATAAGACCGGGAACCATAAAACTCCTAGAAGAAAATATAGGTGGTAAGCTCTTTGACATAGTTGTTGGCCATGATTTTTTGGATCTGACACCAAAAGCAAAAGCAACAGTAGCAAAAATAAGTAAGTGGGACTACCCTGAACTAAAAAGCTTCTGCACATCAAAGGAAGCCATCAACAAAATGAAAAGGCAACATACTGAATGGGAGAAAGTAATTGCAAATCATGTATCTGATAAGGGGCTAATAGCCAAAATGTACAAAGAACTCATCCAACTCAACAGCAAAAAACAAACAACAAACAATACAATTTTTTAAAAACTTTTTTTGAAGTTTATGTATTTGTTTTGAGAGGGAGAGAGAGACTGAATGTGCAGGGGAGGGGCAGAGAGGGGGGAAAGAGAAGAGAGAGTATGTCAAGCAGGCCCTGCGCTGTCAGTACAGGGGGCCACACGGGGCTCAAACTCGTGAACCGTGAACTCCTGACTTGAGCCGAAATCAAGAGTCGGATGCTTAACTGACTGAGCCACCCAGGCGCCCCCTAAACAATATAATTTTTAAAAATGGCAGAAGATCTAAATAGATATTTTTCCAAAGATGCTATTCACATGGAGAACAGATACACTTAAAAATGCTCAACATCATTAATCATCAGGGGAATGCACATCAAAACCACAAAGAGATATCAACTCATACCTGTTATAATGACTGTTACCAAAAAGACAAGGGACGACAAATGTTGGTGACGATGTGGAGAAAAGGGAATCCTTGTTGCTGGGAATGTAAATTGGTGCAACCAGGATGAAGAACAATACGGAGGTTTGTTAAGAAATTAAAAATATGAGGCCCCCGGGTGACTCGGTCAGTTAAGCATCCGGCTCTTGACCTCAGCACAGGTCTTGATCTCAGGGGCATGGGTTCAGGACCCAAAATGGATTCCACCCTGGGTGTGAAGCCTTCTTAGAAATCAATTAAAAATAGAACCACCATATGATCCAGCAATTGCTCCTCTCAGTGTTTGCCTAAAGAAAAAAAAAACAATAATTTGAAAATTTTGTACACCTCCCTGTTCATTGCAGCATTATTTATAACAGTCTATATATGGAAACAACCTAAGTTCCCATCAACAGATGAATGGCTAAAGAAATTTTGGTGTATATACACAAAGGAATATTGTTCGGCCAAAAAAGGGAATGGAATCTTGTCACTTGCATTAACATGGATGGTCCTTGAGAGCATTATGCTAAGTGACATAAGTCAGCCAGAGAAAGACAAATACCACATGATCTCTCTAATACGTAGAATTTAACCAAACAAACAAGAACCAAGCTTATAGATACAGAGAACAGACTAGGTTGCAAGAGGCAGGGGTGGAGGGTGGGAGAAATGAGTGAACTGTTTTTTGTTTTTTTTAAGTTGAAAAGCATTCAATTAAAAAGGTTCTAAATATTGTCCTGTGTGTTAAGTAATTAGAATTTAAAGTAAGAACTTTAAAAAAGAGTTTATTAGGAATACAAAAATTTCCTAAGGACCATTTTATACAATTTGGAAACGAACCCCTTGTCAGTTATACGTGTTGCAAATGTCTTCTTTCAGTTTTGGGTAGTATTTTGGTATCTTTTCACAAATGAATGTTGTTAATCTTGATGTTAATTTAATTAGTAATATTTTCCTTTTTGCCTTCACATTTTTTCTGCTTTAAGACGACCTTACCTAACCTTTAGTCACAAATATATTCTTTTTGATAGTCACATTTTTCCCTCTTTGCCTTCCATGTTTAGAGGCTCAATACACCTGGAATTGATAATGTGTGGAGAGGCAGATGTCTGATTTCATTTTCTTTTAATACAGATAATCAACTGACCCAGCACCATTTATTAAAAAACCCATCTTCTCCCTGGATGCATAATTCCACCTGCTATATATATGTATATATATATATATATATATATATATATATATATATATAGGCTCATATATGTGAGAGTCTGTTTCTGTCTCTCTATTCTGTTCTACTGTTCTATTTGTCTATTCTTGCACTAATATGATACTAATTTAATATTTCTACTTTTATTTTTAAGTCTTTTTCTAGTAAGGGAAATACCCCTACCTTGGTGTTGATCTTTGCATCTCCATATAAAGTTTAGAATCAGATTGTTAATATTCACAGGAAAAAAAAAACAGAAGAAACAAAACAAAAATTCAATTGGGATTTTGATTAGAAGTGCATTAAGTCTAGATCAATTTGAATACAATTGACATCTTTATGGTACTGAATCTTCTAATTTATAAACGTTATTTCTTTTGTCTAAGCCTCAGTTTGGTAGTTTTATGATTTTCTCCACAGAAGTTTGTTTTTTTTTTCCTTGAAAGAGAGCATGACTCGATAGAAGGACACAGTGGGGGGCAGGGAGAGAGAGAGAGAGAGAGAGAGAGAGAGAGAGACAGAGAGACAGAGAGACAGAGAGAGAGAGAGAGAGAGAGAATATCTTAAGCAGGCTCCACGCTTAATGCAGAGCCCAATGCAGGGCTTGATTCCATGACTCTGGGATCATGACCTGAGCCAAAAAGGGAGTCGGACACTCAACTGACTGAGCCACCCAGGCACCCCTACAACATTGTTTTTTAATTTAATATTACGTATCTTGTATTTTTATGCTACTCTCTTCTAATCAACAAGTTGCATATTTATTCATGTAATTTGTATCAAGTTTTGCTTTATATAATTTGAAACTGTGTCATTAGATGCTTACTACTTTAGAAATATTATATCCTCCTGGTAAATTGAGCATTTTACCATTATTTTGTGACCTCTTTATCTCTACAAATGGTTTTTGCCTTGACGTCTGTTTTGGCTTTATATTACTACAGCTGCCTAACTTTCTGTAGGTCATTATTTTCATGGTGTCTTTTTCTATCCTATCACTTTCAGCCTTTTATATGCTTATGCTTTGGTTGTAACTCTTTTAAGCAGCATATAACTAATGTTAGAATTCGTTCTTAATATGGGTTAATAATCTTTGTCTTTTAACTGGAGCATTTAGTCCATTTAAATTTATTGTAATCATTGATACATTTGGATTTATTCCTATCTTATTTTGTGTATTTCATCTGACCTTCTTGTCTATGTTTTTCTCCTTGCATTTTTTCTTTTTTTTTTAAGGAATACACATTTATTTTTTTATTAATTAATATTAAGACATTTAAAAATATAATTTATTGTCAAATTGGTTAACATACATTGTGTTCAGTGTACTCTTGGTTTTGGGGGGTAGATTCCCATGATTCATCGCTTATATTCAACACCCAGTGCTCATCCCAACAAGTGCCCTCTTAAATGCCCATCACCCATTTTCCCCCCTCCTCCACCCCCTATCAAATTTTAGTTTGGTCTCTGTGTTTAAGAGTCTCTTATGGTTTGCCTCCCTCCCTCTCTGTAACTATTTTTTCCCCTTTCTTTCCCCCATGATCTTCTATTAAGTTTCTCAAGTTCCACATATGAGTGAAAACATATGATATCTGTCTTTCTCTGACTGATTTATTTCACTTAGCATAATACCCTCCAGTTCCATCCACGTTGTTGCAAATGGCATGATTTCATGCTTTCTCATCGTCACATAGTTTTCCATTGTATATATAAACCACATCTTCTTTATCCACTCATCAGTTGATGAACATTTGGGCTCTTTCCCTGATTTGGCTATTGTTGAAAGCACTGCTATAAACATTGGGGTACATGTGCCCCTATGAACCAGAATTCCTGTATCCTTTGGATAAATTCCTAGTAGTGCTATTGTTGGGTGGTAGAGTAGTTCTATTTTTAAACATTTTTTTTTCTTTTTAAAGTTTATTTATTTGTTTTGAGAGAGACAGAGACAGCATGAATGGGGCAGAGAGAGAAGTAGAGAGAGAGAATCACAAGCAGGCTCCATGCTGCCAGCCTTATGTGGGGCTCGAGCCCACAAAACCATGAATTCATGACCTGGCTTGAAATCAAGAGTCAGATGCTTAACCAAATGAGCCACCCAGGAGCCCTTCCTTCTCACATTCTTATGAATTGGTTAATTTTTTTCTCATGTGTCATGTGGGAAGTTCTAAACTCTATCAGAAAAATCCAAATCTCTGTATCTTTACCATCATCCTGAATAGTAAGACTTCTTTTTTTAAATTTTTTTTTAATGTTTATTTATTTTTGGAAGAGAGACAGACAGAATGCAAGCAGGGGAGGGGCAGAGAGAGAGGGAGACACAGAATAGGAAGGAGGCTCCAGGCTCCGAGCTGTCAGCACAGAGCCTGATGTGGGGCTCAAACCCACGAACCTGAGTTCATGACCTGAGCTGAAGTTGGACGCTTAACCGACTGAGCCACCCAGGCGCCCCAGGACTTCTTTAAGCAATTAAATTTATTATTTTTTTTTTAATTTTTTTTTCAACGTTTATTTATTTTTGGGACAGAGAGAGACAGAGCATGAACGGGCGAGGGGCAGAGAAAGAGGGAGACACAGAATCGGAAACAGGCTCCAGGCTCTGAACCATCAGCCCAGAGCCCGACGCGGGGCTCGAACCCACGGACCGCGAGATCGTGACCTGGCTGAAGTCGGACGCTTAACCGACTGCGCCACCCAGGCGCCCCTAAGCAATTAAATTTAAATCACCACCACTGTCAGTTTATTATGCTATTATGTCATATATTTTAGTTCTATCTGGTTTCCTGTATCCCCATAACATAGTATTATTATAGGCTTAATTGGTCAGTATTTATTTGAGTTTACTTATGTATTTACCACTTTCTTTATTCACAATTCCTTCTTGCATCTCAGACCTTTCATCTGGGACCTCTTTCCTTATGTATGAAGTACACTCATTAGGATTTTCTTTAAAAAAATTTTTTTTTAATTTTTTTAACATTTATTTATTTTTGAGACAGAGAGAGACAGAGCATGAACGGGGGAGGGTCAGAGAGAGAGGGAGACACAGAATCTGAAGCAGGCTCCAGGCTCTGAGCTGTCAGCACAGAGCCCGACGCGGGGCTCGAACTCATGGACTGCGAGATCACGACCTGAGCCAAAGTCGGACGCTTAACCGACTGAGCCACCCAGGCGCCCCTAAAAAAATTTTTTTAATGTTTGTTTATTTTTGAAAGAGAGAGAAAGACAGCATGTGAGTGGGGGAGGGGCAGAGGGTGTGGGAGACACAGAATCCAAAGCAGACTCTAGGTTCTGAGCTGTCAGCACAGAGCCTGATGTGGGGCTTGAACTCATGAACCACGAGATCATGAGCTGACCCAAAGTCAGATGCTTGACTGAATGAGCCACCCACCCAGGCGTCCCTCATTTAGAATTTTCTTTAGTGGGTATCTGCTCCTGGCTAACACTCTCAGTTTTCACTTCATGGAAAATGTCTATTTTTGCCCCTGTTATTGGAAGATATTTTTGCTAGGTATAAGATTTTAGGTTGATGACACTTTCTCTTTGCACATGGAGTATATCATTCTACTCTCTCCTAGATTTCATTGTTAGTAGGGAGTTTTGCTCTTTTTTTTTTTTTAAGAGAGAGAGAGAACGAGCAGGGGAGGGGCAGAGAGAGAAGGGGACAGAGGATATGAAGCAGGATATGCTGACAGTAGAGAGCCCTATGTGGGGCTTGAACTCACGAACCACGAGATCGTGACCTGAGCTGAAGTTAGATGCTTAACCAAATGAGCTACCCAAGTGCCCCGGGGAATTTTGCTCTTTTTAACTGTGGTTTCCTTAATGTCAATCTGTTTTTTGTCTTTTTCTGCTTTTAAGCTCTCTTTTTCTTTAATGTTCTGCAGTTTTACCATGAGGGGTCTAGTTGTAGATTTCTTTTGTTGATTCGGTTTGAGATTCATTGTGCTTCTTGAAAGTGGAGATTTGTTTCTTTCATTAGTTCTGAAAAGTTTTCAGTTACTATTTATATTTTGCCTTAACTCTACTCACTTTTTTGAAACTCTGATTAAATATATGCTATACCCTGTCCTTCTAACCTCTATATTCCATATTTTTTCTGTAATATTTGACCCAGCTTTGTCTTTGAGCTGCATTCTAAATAGTATATTCCATTCTGTCTTTCAATGTATTAAGTATTTTTTCACATATGTATATATTTTTGTTAAAATTTTCTTCTGAATTTTAATTTCACTTATTATATTTATCATTTTCAAGAAATGCACAAATAAATTTTGTTTGGTTTGTCTTTCAAATATGTTTACTATTCATCATCAAGCTTCTTGCTTTTATTTCTTGAAATATATCATACGCATTGATTTTATGTTTTATGACTGAAAATTCCTAGGTCTGAAGATTTAGAGGGTCTAGTTCTACTCTTTTATTTCTTCTGGCAGCCACTTATGATATATGTAAAGATTTTTGATGATGAACTGTTCAGTTTCTTTGGAGACTTATTTACAAAAAAAAAAAAAAAGGAGCCTGGCTGAAGAGGAATTCTTATATTAAAGATTTTAATGTGAGGGGCGCCTGGGTGGCTCAGTCGGTTGAGCGTCCGACTTCGGCTCGGGTCATGATCTCACATGATCTGTGAGTTTGGGTCATGATCTCACATGATCTGTGAGTTTGAGCCCTGCGTCGGGCTCTGTGCTGACAGCTCAGAGCCTTGAGCTTGTTTCAGGTTCTGTGTCTCCCTCTCTCTCTGCCCCTCCCCTGTTCATGCTCTGTCTCTCTCTGTCTCAAAAATAAATAATAAACGTTAAAAAAAAGATTTTAATGTGATTCTCTCAATCACCATGAGCACCATCACCATATTATTACATTACATCAAATGCTTTCAGCTTATGGTGTTTCAGACCACAGGCGTGAATTCAGCTTACAAACAACATGGGCTAGGTTAGGAGTTTTCAGGAGAGATTTTTTATTTCCTTCAAATTTTCCTTGCAAACTGCTTGGGAGAACCTTACTTGAAGTTGTATTTAACCCAACTGTGGTTCTAGCCTTGTGGTCCCAGATTTATCGTGGAGTGGACACTTGTCACTACTCATCTTAGATGGACCTTGGGCTCCAGAGTCGCAGGAACCTTTGACAACTCTTGCATTCATTCAGTAAGTCTGACGAATGCCTTCAAGGTGAATGGTAGCTCCAGAATGGAAACCTTGGGTGTCCAACTTCCCTTAGTCTGAGATACGAACATTCTTGTGTGTGTGTGTGTGTGTGTGTGTGTGTGTGTTTCACCAGCTAATGGCTACATTTAAGAATATAAGAAGCGGAAATCTTATTTGGATTTAAATGCTGCTCTTATGTTTTAATCACCAGTAATCTTTCCATGTCACATCCATAATCCCTTTGCATTTTATCTTACCTGATTCTTTTCCAGAGACTCCTGCCTGTGTTTCCTAGAGACCATTTACTCTTGTACTCTACTGGTGGGCCCAAAAAGCTTCATGAAGTTTTCATCTAGATCTCTTCATAGATCTTTTTAAAATTATACACTTCTTCTGATTTCAGTATACTGTTGAACTGATTCTACAGTGTTTTCATAGTCCCTGTTTTATTTACCCTTTTCTCATCCTTGACAGGGTGAGATGTGGTGAAACCCAATATTACCAACCGCGTTCTTTTGTGTATTGCTTAAGTCTGTCCTTCACATTTACGGCTGGAAGGCAGGTTGGTGTGCACAGCACCTATTTCTGACCCCAATTTTAGCAGGATTTTTGCCATTTTCAGCCCTACCATAGAGGTTACATTTTCTCCTACACTTGCACTTAAAGATACGAGACTATGGAGTACCTTAAAACTTAAATTCCCAGCAGTCATACAGTTGATACTGGCTTCTTTTACCATTTTCATGAAAGACTTGAAGGTACTGAGGGAAGGAACTAGGAGAAGAATTTTCTAGACATAGAAACGACCATTTGGAAGGCTCTAATAATGGAAGTGTACCCGGCATGCTCGAAAAACAACAAAGTATCTGGTGTGACTGGAGCATAGTGAGCAAGAGAGAAAATGTAATGAATGTCGTCAAAGGAATAATAGGTTTTTGACTTTTTTTTAACTCGGAGTAAAATTGGGAGCCTTTCAGAGTTTAGAGCAGAGGAATAAGACAATCTCACTTAACATTTTACGAAGGTCACTGTTGTCATTGACAAGAGTAATTTTTTTTAATGTTTATTTATTTGTTTTGAGAGAGAGCTAGAGAGGGGGGGGGTGCAGAGAGAGAGAGAGGAAGACAGAGAATCCCAAGCAGGCTCTGCGCTGTCCTGCCTTGTAGAGCCTGACACAGGGCTCAATCTCACAAACTGCAAGATCATGACCTGAGTTGAAATCAAGAGTTGGATGCGTCACTGACTGAACCCTACCCAGGCGCCCTTCACTTAACATTTTAAAGGAGCAACTCGGGCGGTTCTGGAGAGCTCAGGGGGGGAAAGAAGGAGGTCAGGAAGCCATGAAGTGTGCTGGTGACAGACAATGGTGTGGCCTGAACTGCCGTAGTGAGTAGAGGGGCAAAATGAGGTAGATACATGCCTGCAGTACTAGGTAGTACTAGGTACTGTGCAGTACTAGATTTTAGGCATATGTAGCAGACTAAAGCAGATCTTAAAAACATAGTACTTATTCAAATTACTTAGTACTTAGCAGGAGAAGGAACACACAAGGTATACTGTGCATCATTTTTTAAATTATTTTTTAATGTTTATTTATTTTGAGAGACAGAGCACAAGCAGGGGAGGAGCAGAGAGAGAGAGAGAGAGAGAGAGAGAGAGAGAGAATCCAAAGCAGGCTCCAGGTTCTGAGCTGTCAGCTTAGAGACTGACACAGGACTTGAACTCCTGAACCACAAAAGCATGACCTGAGCCAAAGTCAGACTCTCAACCGACTAAGCCACCTACCCAGGCACCCCTTCACTTTGAATCTAAGATGTGCTTAACATCGTTTCAAAACTTGCTAAGTCTCTGAAAGAGAAAAGTGCCGCCAATTATACTGTGACACTCCATCCATTGCAAGATACATCCAATTTTAGGGATGTTAAAATACCAGAAAACTATGCCTTAGAATCAACAAAATAGGATATCACGTAGCACCACTTGCAAATGAAAAGGCACGCACGAAATTACATGTTTTTGCAAGAACGTATCCAAATAAAACACACACATAAAATATTTAAATTGTTTCCTTGGGGTAGTAGCAAAGAGTGGGAGTGGGCTCTGGGGAATAGAAAAATACATACAAACACACCTGTGTGCGGACACGTATACATGCACACAAATCACCAAGATAGAAGCTTTGAATAGGGAAGATTTCACATAAATCCGCAGTATACATCCATGGATCTCAGACCTCTTTTTTTTTGATAAACACGTGTAATGTTCCTTTGGTCCTTTTTTCACCTGTACGTGTTTAATGTCGTAATGTACTTTGCGACATATGATGCTAGTGACAATTCTGCTTGCTTGCTGCTGCTCCTGAACTCCTGGAAGAGCTACTTTTGGTTTTTCACCATTCAGTTCCCGGGGAATCAGGATTACCACTGCCATAGCTTGCCAGAACTAGGAGGTGCTGAGGACAAGCCTGTGACACCTGGCCAGTTACCAATTCTAAACCCCAAATGGGGTGGAGATCATCAAAAGGAGGCGGAATCAGGAGACAGAGGGTAACGAGACCTGTGAGCGCAGCATAACATAACGTGTAGACTTGTTAAATCACGAAATTACCCACCGGAAACTAATGTAACATCGTGTGTCAGCTGTACTCAAAAAAGGAAAATGAAAGAAAAGGAAGAAGAGTCAAAAAAGACATTGAAGAAACCATTTTTCTTGAATTTTCTCTCAAGGTAGTCCAAATAAGGGAGGGGGTCTGTCTATTCCATGGGTATCAAGGAAAGGATTTCCCCAGCCATATTTAAGCAAATAAATCAGGACCTTAGTTTTCAGATCTTAGTTAATTAAGGGTCGAAGAACGTTGTACATCATTTGACTTGATGATCCTTTCCTCTTGAAAACACAATACATACCTTCTGTGCCTTTCAGAAATTAAAACCTTTATTTGTGGAGTCAAAAACGAACCTGATAACAGACCGCACTTCCTCTTCAAGCCATCATACACCTGTGGTAGGTAGATTATTTGTTCTCTGTTAAACATTTAATCAGTTGCTATTATCCACCCTCAGTAATGAAACCTTTTGGTTTACCTGCAGCTAGACAACAAGGACACGGATGTAGTCAGTGATCAGACATATTTTCCCCCGTCACCAAAAGGTAAGTATCATTGTTGTTGGAAAAAGCAGTTCACACGCAGAACGGGCACTTAGTCTAGATTGAGATTGCCTTCTCGTTGTTACCGCCAGGCGTTTGGAATTCTGGGTGGATGCCTTCTTCCGCCAGTTTATGAAACGAATACTTGGATATGCTGAATAAAAGAATGCTAGTACGCATTTCTGAATATCAATCCCTGCTAACTGAAAATGAATTTAATCGCACTTCAAAACTAGAAATGGTCTCAGTTGAGATTCTTTTCTATCTTATTAAACTATCACAAGCCTGAAGCTCGTGTTGAATTCCCATTTGTCCATTTTAAGAACCAGAAGGAAAGTATGACTATTTCTAGCATACTTTATGTGCCATGGGTCCTGACGGGGCTTCAAACTGAATTCTTTTGGAACCAGAAGTATGTTTTGTCCATAGGCTTCTGGAGGTCTTTAGGAAATAACCATGCTGCCTATTCTGTAACAAACAAGTTAGGCGAACAAAATCTGACATTATTCGTTTGAATTCTATTAGTTTGCTGATGATAACCAAAGGGTGTCAGTAATTTCTGTTTTTCTGTCTGGGAATGGTTAAAAGTAGACTTCTATAATGAATATTTATGCAAGGGAGAAGTGTGGGATAAGAGGTTTTAAATCCTGGGCCCTAATTTTAAAATCTGCTTTTTGAAACCTACATTGTGCTTTAGCAGAGGGGAACCTTTCTTCTAGGTTTCCATGCAAGAGAGAGGCTTTTTCTTTAGTGCTTATATTGTAGGTAGTGTCTGTTCTAGATGTACCTGCCCTGGGTACAGAGAAATCTTCCAACAATCATAGGGCTGTTTGCTTCCTGGGCTGCCGTTTACATTATAAGAACACCAGATTCTAAAGCATGCAGCTGCTAGCTTGCAGAATGGCGATCTTTTCTTTCTTTCTTTCTTTCTTTCTTTCTTTCTTTCTTTGAGAGAGAGCGTGCGTGCACACGCCTATGCACGCACACAGATGGAGGAGGGGCAGAGAGAGAGGGAGACACAGAATCCTAAGTGGGCTCCAGGCTCTGAGCTGTCAGCACAGGGCCCAACGTGGGGCTCCAACTCACAAACCGTGACATCGTGACCTGAGCCAAAGTTGGACGCTTAACCGACTGAGCCACCCAGGCGCCCCAGAGTGGCAACCTTTTTAAAGGCATCTGAAGTTAAATAAGTTTAGATTAAATAAGATCGGACCTGTTGAGTCGTTGGAAATTGTAACCCACACAGCAAGTTACTTCTGAAACATCATAATGTATTAGGGTAAGAGAGGCTCTCAGGATTTATTCTAAAAATCTAGATTGTCGAATTTGGAACCTATGGGTTGCCTGACATTTTAATTAGAGAGTTTAATTAACAGCAACATTCCATTCCCCAGAAATCCAGTTGACGATTTTGCATCCAAAATTGATTTTCCATTTTTCAAAGGTCCATTCAAAGTAGCACAAATTAACCTTGATGGCCACCTCGAATACATGGTAGCTCCGGCCAAAACAAATGCTGTCACTCCCTTTCCTCAGCCCTGAAAATGCAGGGTTATTTCCACCCTTCATTAATCTGCTCTTTTGTTTTACTAAATAAAATCGAATGTAAATGCTTTTTTATGATCCACAATCTTGCGATACTCCACAAAGCTCTCCCATCATTCTGAACATTTATCTGCATTGCACTGGAGATGTATGTGACCGTGTTCACACCAAACATCTCTGGACAAAACCCCCGAAATTGCTTTCTACTAAATCTCTGATACAACTTTGACATGTCGCGTTGTTCCCTTTGAAGATAGTGTGGGGAGATAATCCAGTTAATAAAAGTCTCTTGTTAAGTGGATTCCAGTTAATCCAAAATTTACTAGAAATACATATATTTTTTTCTAAATTTTTTGTTAATGCTTGTTTTTGAGAGAGATACAAAGACAGAGACAGAGTGCGAGCAAGGGGAGGGGCGGAGAGGGAGACACAGAATCCGAAGCAGGCTCCGGGCTCTGAGCTGTCAGCACAGAGCCCTATGCGGGGCTGAAACTCGTGAACCTCAAGATCATGACTTGAGCCGAAATCGGACGCTTAACCGACTGAGCCACCCAGGTGCACATAGAAATACATTTTCTATTTTTAATGAATGGAAATGAATAAATGAATGCCAGGAGGGAAACTGAATTCTAAATTTGCTAATTCGGAGAGTAAATGAATCTCACTAGCACACAGGTTACTCCCTTCAGGCCCCCAGAAGATAGTTTAGTACATTTCTAGTATTTTCGAGCACAAATTCACAAATACGTTATGAAAGAGCTGTTTAGTTACATTATGATTTTCTATAGCATGGGGGATTACTGTAACCTATCTGGTGACAGACCCCCAAAGCAAACTCTTTAAAGTCAGGGTTGTATTGAGTTCTGTTTTTTAGAACATGCAAATCAAATATTAATATTCTAAATACTTACTGAATACTTAGCCTCCATGTTAACAGCATCCTCAGTGTTACATCAGAGGACCCGAGAGGTTATTAGATCGTACTTTCGCACCACAAGGTACTTTTAATACTTGTGCATGGCTAACATTTAGTGGAAGTAGGCGCTGTTATAAATGTCTTTCACGTTTTAGCTCTAGTCCTCACAAAGCCCTAGGAGGTTGGCATTCTTGCTTTCCCCCGGTCTACAGAGGAGACAGTGGGATACAGAGAGTTTTAGTAGGCTACCAGAGTTGTGCCACAACAGGTGCCACAGCTGGATTCAAACCCAGACAGCGTGGCCCCAGAGCCCTGGCTTGTCACCATCCGATTATATTGACTGACCCCAAGACGTATGCGTGACATGAGCCCCGTTCTCAACTACACACAACGGGGAAATGAGGGACGTTAGAGAGAAGCCATGGAGGCCAACAGACTTCAGTTCACATCCCAGCTCCAACCACTCGCTTACTGACATCATCTCAATTCCCTCTGCTCTGTACCATGGGATGGTGACCCCACCTCATGGCTTTGCAATGAGGATTACACGAGATACATGCTATGTGCCTAGCGAACCCCTCTCCTTATCTTTCCTCCTGAGCTATTGACCAAATTATCCCCAAGTTCCCCAAGTAAAGTCCGCGAACCTACCTTTTAGCCCATCACACGAGTCATAATGTCCTCAGCACGAGGCTACTCTGGTGATTTAAAAGAACTAGTCTCTCCTCTAATTCTTCAGTAATTACCTTTCTACCAGCCAGGAGCATAAGAATAAAATTGACCATTCGTATCAAAGTACACAGTAGGCATTTTGAAAACGGTGACATTAAACATAAAGTATAGTTTAAAACGATGTTATATCAGGGGACACATCTCTTCTAAGCAGCTTGAAAATAACTTTTTGTGTCGTGGCAAGTTTTAATCCAAAAAATTCTAAAGAGAACAAAAGAGAATCATTCATGCGACATTGAAAAAGAGATCGCTAAAGAGAGAGAGAGAGAGAGAGAAATACATTTTTGTCAATGTCAGAGAATAAAAAATGAGGTATGATACTATCTGCAAAATTTCAAAGCAGTTTTTACGCAGTAGTAATTATCCCAAGAGAGCCCAGGTAACATTATTAATTTGTTTGCTACTTAGCGGTGATAAAATTTGGGATCTGAACTGCCCATTGTATACTGTGGACTGCCGCAGATTTTATGTACTCAAGAAGACCTTTCTCACAGCCCAGTAATTAGGTGCTATTGACATTGTAATCTTTGGAAATGTTCTTAATGAGCCCCAAAGACACGAATCTCATAGATAAAACCTCAAAGTAACACTGACCCTTTAAGTGGCTTGTCAGCAAGAGAAAGCTCAAACATAAATATCTGAAACACAGGAGACACCCAAATTTAAACCTAGATTACATTGTTTTGTTCATTCTCTGAGACTTTCAAGGAAGACATATTGAAGAGGTGATTTTAAAGGCCTTTAAAGAATAGTGGAACAATTGTAATATATTTGAAATCATTCGAAAATCTTTCTTTTCACCCTTTGAAGCTCTGGGCTCGAAAAGTATTTTTTTTCTAAGTGTGTTTTCCACCAACTTGTAAAGATACATGTTCATTGAGAGTGGAGTTCAGTGACTCCTGTTTTTGTTGTAAACACAAAAATAACTTTACAAATCACGTAAGAAGTTGGAACTTACGTAAAAAAAAAATGAAAAGCAAAAGAAATTTCAGACATAATGTTAGCATTATTTTATATATTGCTTCTAGAGTGCAACTATAATTAATATAATTTAGTAAGGTTTTCAAATTCACGTTCAAATGCATATTTTGTAATATTACTACATATACTACATATATGCATAAACAATATATAACATCATTTACCGTGTAATTGATAGCCATTGTGGCTATTAAAAAATGTTAGAAGAAGGAATTAATCCATCAATACGAGTTAATACCAGGACCAAGCTGATTTACTAAACATAATATGTTAAGGGGTCTGTAAATGTTAATGGAAACTTGTCTACTATTTCCCTATTGTCACCAATTACCTATTATTCAAATGGTCTGTTTCCAAGTTATATATGTGATCCTTACCTTTAAGATTTGGGCTGATTCTCAATGACCTTTCCTTAGGAATGTTGCTTGCTTTTCATACCTATATTCTAGAGATATGTTCTACTCAAGGTCTGGGATTTAGGAGATTAGATGATAATTAAAGCCTGGACGATCAGCAGTGTGTCTCTTAAAACACCTTCCCAAATACCATGAATTCTCAGTAGCATAGAAAAGAGTCAAGATGACAAGTTGGGTTAGAGAACTAATCACAAAAATCAGAGGTTCTCTGTGTTACTGAGGCTCTGTCCATGGGTTAGAGGGGGATTGAAAAATGTGAAAAAGGAAAATGAAAGGTAATCCATCCTTTGAGAATACAGTGTTAATCTTTGAAATGAGTAAGCCGGCAAGTTACTTTGAATTTGTAAGATCATGAAACTTTGAGTTGGAATGGAGTAGAAAAGAGGGTGAAGACTAATACATCTTCTGAAAGTGCTTTATTAATTTGGCATCAGGGCTGTCTTGTGTTAATTTAGTCTGGTGATGCTTTTAAGTATATGTGGGCAATGTTTCATCTCACAAATGCCACTACACACGTTCGTAATTGTGCCCCAAACTGATAGGTAGAGCTCTCCAAAGTATAAAGCGTGAGACAGGAACGCTTTCTGGTGCGCACTGTTAGTCACGCGTTGGACCACGAGTTGGAATTCAGCAGGCTCCCTGGATCTCGTGAACATTATTTCATCCCACACCTTAGCTGCCTGCCTGTTAGTTACGAGGCCTTATAAACCATATAAGCCTCTGTGGTGGTAACGAAGTATTGAGAAAGGGTTTAATTAGTGCAGAGACAGTGGGGATTAATTTTTAAATTTAGGAGTGGTTCTGTTACAGAAATGACAAAATGTTACAAGATATTGTGTATAGATTCATGCAAATTTGTGGGCATATCAAGTACACCCTTAAGTGGGCTTGAAATGATGTCTTGGGGTGCAATAGATATCGTATGAGTATTACTTTCAACTGGAGGGACCCCAAGTTTGAAACTGAGGAAACTGAACTCTGTTGATTCTAATAGCTTGTCTGAAAGTCTCTTAGCGTGTCTGTTTAGACAATCACATCTATAATTTTGAAAACTTGTGTCTTCCGATCTTCATATAGCGATTATTTTTTCTTTCCTTTTTTATTTTTATATTTTTAACTTTTTAAAATGTTTATTTTGAGAGAGAGAGAGAGAGAGCGCGTGAGTGGGGGAGGGAGAGGGGCAGAGAGCACGAATCCCAAGCAGGCTCCAAGCTGTCAGCACAGAGCGCTGCATGGAGCTCGAACTCATGAACCCTGAGATCATGACCTGAGCGAAAACCAAGACTCAGACGCTTCACCGACTGAACCACCCAGGCGCCCCTGTTTTTTCTTTTTCGTATTGCACGGGCTAGGATTGTCACTATGATGCTGAACAGAGAAGTCAGGGACACCCTTCTCTTGTTTCTCTCTTAATAGGACAAATTTTGAAGTGTCACTATTGCAATATATTGCAATATATTACAAGAATTAATTATATTCTCTATGCTGTACTTTCTATCTCTGTGACTTATTCTTTCCATAACTGGAAGCCTGGACCTCCCCACTCCCCTTCACCCATTCTGCCCATTTCCCCACCTCCTTTGCCTCTGGCAGACATCAGTTTGTTCTCTGTATTTATAGGTCTGATTCTGCTTTTATTTCATTTTTTTCCTTTATTTTGGTTTTCAGACTCCACATGTAAGTGAAATCATTTTGTCTTTCTCTGTCTGCCTTGTTTCACTCAGCATAATGCCCTCTGGGTCCATCCATGTCGGCACAGATGTCAAGATCTCATCTTTTTTGATGGCCGAGTGATATTTATTATATATACCATATATATACATATATATACATAAACATATACATATATATATTCATTATATATACCATATGTGTATATGTATATGTAAATATATGGCATATATATATTCATTATGTATACCGTATATGTATATGTATATGTATATGTATATGTATATGTATATGTATATGTATATGTAAATATATGGTGTATATATGTGTATATATGGTATGGGTGCCCGGGTGGCTCAGTCAACTGAGCGTCTGACTTCAGCACAGGTCACGATCTCACGGTTTGTGAGCTCAAGCCCCACCTCGGGCTCGCTGTTGTCGGCCTGTCAGTGCAGAGCCCGCTTCAGATCCTCTGTCCCCCTCTCTCTGCCCCTCCCCCACTTGTTCTCTCTCTCTTAAAAAATAAATAAAAACATTAAAAATATATATGTGTATATTTTTATAAATAACATCTTCCTTACCCACTTACCATACCTATCAATGGACACTTGGGTTGCTTCCATATCTTGGCTATTATAAATAATGTTACAGTAAACATAGGGGTGCATATATCTTTTTGAATTAGTGTTTTTATTTTCTTTGGTAAATACGCAGGAGTGGGATTACTGGATCATATGGTATTTCTATTTTTAATATTTCGAGGAACCTCCGTACTGTTTTCCACAGCGGCTTCCCCAACAATTTCCACTAACCGTGCACAAGGTTTCTTTTTCTCCACATCCTCACCAACACTTGTTATTTCTAGTCATTTTGATTTTAGCCACTCACACGTGTCTCACTGCTGTTTTGACTTGCATTTCCCTGATGATTAGTGATGTTGAACATATTTTCATGTGCCAGTTGGCCATATATATATGCCTTCTATGGAAAAATGTGTATTCAGGTCCTCTGCCCATTTTTGATCAGATTATTTGGGGTTTTTTGGCATTGAATTGTGTAAGTCCTTTATGTATTTTGGATATGAACCCCTTGTCAGATGTATCATTTGCAAATATCTTCTCCCATTCAGTAGGTTGCCTTTGTTTTCGTTGGTTTCCTTCACTGTTGCGTTTTATTTTGGAGTAGTCCCAATAGTTTATTTTTGCTTTTGTTTCCCTTGCCTCAGGAGACATATCTGGAAAAATGTTGCCATGGTCAATGTCAAAACAATTACAAGCTCTATTTCTTTTCTTTTCATGTATATATTTATGTATATTTATATGGTTTTGTGTATTTTGTTCTGGCCTATTTTGCGTCATAATTTTTTTAATGGACACTATCAATTATTTCTGTGATACACATATTTCAAAGTTTTTGTCGGACTATGTTATCAACTAAAATTTATCTGGAGTGAATTCATGTTCTCACAGCTTATCTTGCTATTGTCTTTACACGCATTCTATTCTTTTGTTTATTTTGGAGCTTTGGTTTTCAGGCTCCTTTCCTTCCTCCTTCCTCCCTCCCTCTGTCTTTCTCTCTTTTCTTTTGTTTTTCTCTTCTCTTCTCTTTTCTTCTCTTCTCTTTTCTTTTCTTTAATTTTCTTTTCCTTTCTTTCTCTCCCCACCTGAATATAGCGCCTGCTTCCACTATGCTAGCCTCACTCCTAGTCCAAAACCAGTTCTTCTAAGTTTGGGGGTTGCCTGTGCCACTGTGACATTAGGCTCTTGAAGCCTCCAAGCCATCAGGTGGCTTGGTTCAGTTCCTCTGTGTGAAGTAGTTTTTGCCTTTGAGCCTCCCTAGGCCCAGAGCTTTCTATAAAGCCATAGCCCCAGATTAGAAACTATTTTTCTGGGTGTTTTTTTTTTCCTCCCACAGTATCCTTTCATTCAAGCTACTGCCTTTGAGGAGTGAATTTCTTCTTTTACCCAACATGGAGCACATTTAGCCTTTTTGACCATACAGGAGCTCTGGGGCGTCTGAGTGGCTCAGTCGGTTAAGCATCTAACTCTTGATTTCCACTCAGGCCCTGACCTCACAGTTCGTGCTTTTGAGCCCCACATTGGGCTCCATACTGACAGTGTGGAACCTGCTTAGGATTCTCTCTCTCTCTACCCTCCCCTGCTCATGTTTTCTCTCTCTCTCTCTCTCTCTCTCTCTCAAAATAAATGAATAAGCTTAAAAAAAAAAAAAAAAAAGGAGCTCTATTCCCTGCTGTCATGAAATCCTGCAGCCAGAACCCATAGGCCTGTGGTTTCAGCCCCTGAGTCAATTTCCTAGGGCTGCTGTAACAAAGTACAGCAAACTGGGTGATTTAAACTACACAAATGTATTGTCTCACAGTTCTGGATGATAGAAGTTTGAAATCAAGGTGTTAGCAGGGGCGTGTCTTCTGACAGCTGTGAGGGAGGCGAGGGAGAACCTGTTCCATGCCTCTCTCTGAGCTTCTGGTAACCTCGAGTGTTCCTCGGCTTGTCAATGGCATTTCCCCTATGTCTTCACATTGCCTCCCCTCTGGGTGTGTCTGTATCTGTGTCCAAATTTCTCCTTTTCATAAAGACACAGACATATTGCATTAGGGCCCACCCTGAAGACCTCATCTTAACTTGATCGTCTACGTGACCTTATTTCCAATTACGTTCACACTCACAGGTACTAGGACTTCACCATCTTTCAGGGAGACACAATTCGATCCATAACAACCTGGTTCATTGTTTTACATGTCTTTACCAGAAAAATGTTTATCTTATCTTGCCCATTATGTCTTTCTTGTCTCTCTTTTGAAATTTTATTTATCATGGAGCATAGGGTATCCTAGATCGTAGACTCACTGTATACCATTGTACTTCCTTCTCCCCTCACCAAAAAAAGTCCTAAATGTTCAAACATTTTTTCTTTGTGTTTTCTTTGTGTTTCTGAACCAAAGACCTTTCAGCTTTAACTTATGCTGTTCTAAGAACATTTTGTCTTGTAAATTTATGGCCACAATTATCATTGTCTCATACACCAGAAGTGTGCATTAAGATATTTATGAATATAAAAGGAATATATAAATATATATTATATATTTATATTTGTAAATATATTTAAAAAGAATACCTTTTTAAATTTTTTTAATGTTTATTTATTCTTGAAAGGGGGGGGCAGGCAGGGGCAGAGAGAGGGAGGGAGACACAGAAACTGAAGCAGGCTCCAGGCTCTGAGCTGTCAGCACAAAGCCCAACGCGGGGCTCGAACTCACCAACCATGAGCTCATGACCTGAGTGGAAATCAAGACTCAGATACTTAACCAACTGAACCACTCATGTGCCCCTGGTTTATTTCTTAAATTCCATATATGAGGGGCGCCTGACTGGTTCAGGAGGTATATAGCATGCGACTCTAACTCAGGGTCATGAGTTCGGGCCCCACATTGGGCGTGGAGCTTACATTTTAAAAAAAGACAAGAAAAAATTCCACATATGAGTGAAATCATATGATATTTGTTTTTCTTTGACTTATTTCACTTAGCTTTATACTCTCTAGCTCCATCCGTGTTATTGCAAATGGCAAGGTTTCAATTTCATTTTTTTATGGCTGAGTAGTATTCCACTGTATATATTCCATATATATACATGTGTATATATATATATATGTATATATATACATACATGTATATATGTATATAATACATATAATACATATAATATATAATATATATTATATATAATATAATACATATATGTATATATACATGTATGCAAATATATGCATACATGCATGTATACACATATATACATGTGTGTATATATACATACATGTATGTATATATATATAGAGAGAGAGATGAATAGATACAGAAGATGTGATATCACATCTTCTTTATTCATCAGCCAGTAGACTATTTGACTATTGCAAATAATGCTGCAATAAACATAAGGGTGCATGTATCCCTTTGAATTAGTGTTTTTGTATTTTGGAGGTAAATACCCAGTAGTGCAATTACTGTAGTTCTATTTTAAAATTTTTGAGGAACCTCCACACTGTTTTCCACAGTGGCTGCACCAGTTTGCATTCCCACCAACAGTGCGAGACGTTCCCCTTTCTTCACATCTTTGCCTGACCTGTTGTTTCCTGTGTTGTTGATTTCAGCCATGCTGACAGGTGTAAGGTGATATCTCATTGTAGTTTTGATTTGTATTTCCCTGATGATCAGTGAAGTTGAGCATCTTTTCATGTGTCTGTTGGCCATCCGTAGGTCTTCTTTGGAGAAATGTCTGTTCATGTCTTCTGCCCATTTTTTAATTGGGTTATTTTTTAGATGTTGAGTTGTATCAGTTCTTTATATATTTTGGATACTAACCCTTTATCGGATATATCATTTGCAAATATCTTCTCCCATTCCGTAGTTTGCCTTTAAGTTTTGTTGATTATTTCTTTTGCTGGGCAGAGACTTATTTTGATGTAGTCCTAATAGTTTATTTTTGCTTTTGTTTCCCTTGCCTCTGGAAACATATCTAGAAAAGTGTCACTATGGCCAATGTCAGAGAAATTGCTGCCTGTGCTCTCTTCTGGGATTCTTTATGGCTTCAGGTCTCACATTTAGGTCTTTAATCCATTTTGAGTTTCTTTTTGTGAATGATGAAAGAGAGCATGGTCTGGTTTCATTCTTTTGCATGTGGTTGTCCAGTTTTCCCAATACTATTTGCTGAAGAGACTGCTTTTTGCCCACTGAATATTCTTTCTTGCTTTGTCAAAGATTAATTGACTATATAGTTGTGGGTTTCCTGAGTTTTCTGTTCTATTCCATTGATCTGTGTCTATTTTTATGCCAGTACCATACTGTTTTGGTTACTCTCACTTTGTAATATAACTTGAAATCTGGAATCGTAATCCTTCCAGTTTTTTTCTCAAGATTGCTTTGAGGTCTTCCGTGGTCCCATATTAGTGTGATGTATTTCCATTTCTTTGTGTTGCCTTCAATGTCTTTTATCAGTGTTTTACAGTTTTCGGAGTACTGGTCTTTCACTTCTCTGGTTCAGTTTATTCTTAGGTATATTACTATTGTTGGTGCAATTGTAAATGGGATAGTTTTCTTAAATTCACTTTCTGCTGCTTCATTATTAGTTATAGGAATGCAGCAGGTTTCTGTACATTGATTTTGTCTCCTGAAACTTTACTGAATTCATTTATCAGTTCTAGTAGCATCTTTGGTGGAGTCTTTAGAGTTTTCTATGTATAGTATCAAATCATCTGTAATTAGTGAGAATTTTAGTTCTTATTTATCAGTTTGGATGCCTTCTATTTCTTTATGTTTTCTTTTTTTTTTTTTTTTTTTTTCAACGTTTATTTATTTTGGGACAGAGAGAGACAGAGCATGAACGGGGAAGGGGCAGAGAGAGAGGGAGACACAGAATCGGAAACAGGCTCCAGGCTCCGAGCCATCAGCCCAGAGCCCGACGCGGGGCTCGAACTCACGGACCGCGAGATCGTGACCTGGCTGAAGTCGGACGCTTAACCGACTGCGCCACCCAGGCGCCCCTTTCTTTATGTTTTCTAATGAAACCTTTAAAAAATCTCTGTTGCATCTTAGTAAAAGTCATTTTTGCTGGTATTCTGCCCATGAACTAGGCAATGAGTTACCTTTTCCAGACAAGAATGCATTATGGGTTGAACTATGTCCTCTGCTCCGAAAAGATGTTGAAGCCCTCACCCACAATTCCTGTGAATGTGACCTTACTTGTAAAATAGGGTCTTTGCAGATGTAATCAAGTTAAGATGAGGTCATTAGGTCATTAATTCATTATGACTTGTGTCCTAAGAGGGAAATTTTGACACAGACACACAGGGAGAATGCCTTGTGGTGACAGAAACAGAAAATGGAGTGATGTAGCTGGAATCCAAAGAACATCAAAGGAAGATGGCTGCCACCAGAATTTAGGGAGAAGAAGGGAAGATTCTCCTGAGTCAGAGAGAGAGCATGGTCTCACCAACACCACGATTTTGGACTTTCAGCCTGCAGAACTCATGTGAGGGAATTAATATCTGGTGTTTTAAGCCATCCACTTTATGTTACTTGGTTCCAGCAGCCTTAGGAAGCTAATACTTAAGGCAATTGAATAACTTCCATGACGTCCACATTAACTAGAGGGACAGCCACTGTCCCAAATGAGTTCAGTGACTTTATGTTTCCACTTTGCATTACATGTTCTGCCGTTAATTTTCACCATAAAGGAGACATTTCCCCTTGATTGATTAGAAACTTACTTCTTCCAAGCTTCAAAACACATTCTAGCAGTAAGGAATCGAGTGTGATAAGCCTTGCGTATAAATTGTGTATAGATTTGCCTGTCACTTTCCTGGCAGTCAGTAAGTGATCAACAAATGTGTAATAAAACTGAATCCGAAGTTCATTCCACTGAGACTTCTACTGTTATCAACTTAGGTTGCTAATGCACAAAGTCCCTACTTGTCCTCAGACTAAAAGGGTATCACCGAGGTCCCTGTGCCCCCTTCTATAAACATGTCCATGCCTCCTTCTCTTACTCATTCCTTCCCTTCCTCTTCAAGCAAGTGCCTCTGGTCCTCCTACCTTAAATGTGAGCCCTCCGGAGAGCAATCAGAGCCTGCTTTCTCTCCTTCCTTCCCCTTCTCCAGGTTACTCTACTTGCCTTCTGGCTTTACATCTCACAGACACAGCTCTCACCTAGGTCATCGGAATCCTTCAGATGCGAAACTGGTTTCCAGTTCTCACTTGACGGCACGCCAGCGTGTCACTAATGAGCCTCCCTGAATTCTTCAGATGTTCTCCTTTTGACTTCCAAGTCACCAACCTGTTCTAATTCTCCTCCTACTTCCCGGAGCTCCCTTCTCTGTCTCTCCTGGTTACTCAACTCTGCCGGTGCTTTGAGTATTAAAGTGCTGGAGTCACTAAAGATTTTAATTTGGGGGTCGCTGTTACACACTCTGTTTGCCCCTGCTTCACCGGTCAATAAAAATCGATGGCTTTCAGGATAAAATCAAGTTTTTCAGTTTAGCATGTAAGACCTTTCATAAGAGCTCCCTTTCCCCTACATGGGCTCTCTAATCTAGTTGTAACAAATGACTTACTGTTCCCTGCTAGTCCATGCTATTCCATGCTTCTGTGCCTTTATACGTGCCTTCACCTAGGTGGCAGGTCTTGCGCCTGGTCTTGCTGCACTCACTCGTCTTCTGTGGTTAGCTGGCCATCTGCTGGGGTGACAGGGTGACTGGATCTTGTATTTCTTATCACTGAGCAGACACACTGAGTCTTGTGATCAGATGCGCCCAGGGTTCTTAAAAGCAGCAAAAGAAAACAAGCTCCAATGCACAGGGACCGTTCAAGTCTCTGGTGGCACCGCCTTTGCTCCTGGCCCATTGGGCAAAGCCAGTCTGATGACCAAGGCCAGATTCTATGTTGGAGGAGCTGCAAAGGCCATGGATGCCAAGGGAGCCACCCTACTTACCTTTACTGGGTTTCACCTTCTCTTTTTTACTCCATTCGTTCATCCATTGGACGGGTGTTATGATCACCTACTATAAGTTAGGCTCTGAGGATGCGGGGTCTTCTTAGTGCTTGGAATTTATATTCTTTTTCTTAAAGTTTACTTATTTATTTTGAGAGAGAGAGAGAGAGCACTCGCGTGTGTACAAGTGGGGAGGGGCAGAGAGAAGGAGAGACAGAATCCCAAGCAGGCTCCGCACCATCAGCCCAGAGCCCTGTGTGGGGCTCAAGCCCACGAACTGTGAGATCATGACCTGAGCCGGGATCAAGAGTCAGACGTTTAACCATCTGACTAGTCCACTCAATAACAGTAATACCAGGATTTAAGGTGGTGCAGTGAGGCGGGGTGGGCCTGAGAACGCCTCTCCACTTCCCCATTTCTGCAGAAATTGCCACCTCGTTACTCAGAATGACCTACTTATGGCCTCCTCCCCCCAAATAGGGAGGGGGAATTGGAGGAAAGTGGTCAAAAGACACAAACTCCAGTTTTGAGATAACCAAAACTGGGGATGTATGTAGATCTTAAAAGTCCTCGTCACAAGGAGAAAAACCTTTTGTTTCTCTTCTTTTTCAAAATATCTGTATGCGATGACAGCCGTTCGCTAAATTTACTGTGGGACTCATTTCACAATATACGTCAAGTCAGGTCCTCGTGCTGTACATGTGAAACTTACACAGGGCTGTATGTCAATTATAGCCCAATAATGCTGGGGTGGGGGGAGGATAATCAAAAGCCAAAATAGAGAAACAAAATATAAAATGTTTATAGTGTGTCTGTTTCAAAAATGATCGCTGAAAAATTACTGAATTTCCTTGGTAACCGATAAATTTAAGCATGAAATTGTGTGGAAACAGCATTTCCACTAAATACCCAAACTTCAGAGGTGAGCGAGAGAAAAAGGCACAGTTTAATCCTGAGGCCCCAAGCTGTTCGCCTGTTGATGGGAATACATAGCTGTTTGTAACCTCAAATTCATACTTGTGCAAATTACATAGACCAGAAGTCCCAATGCAAATCGCTTTAAACATAGCGATCTGAAGCTTCCATATGAAGTATATTTATTTTTCTCTAGGATTAGGACAGACTGCGTTGGCAGCCTAGTCTTTCATAAAGAGGGGGGTGGGGAACAGAGTTGGGCCTTCATTTTCTCACAAAAGCCACAATGGGAAGCGCATCTGTGAACATTGCATAATTTGTTATGTTCTACAAAGAGGTGGGTTTTTGTTATACACATACCAAAGCTATTTGGTACTGTTTCACCAATGATCTCTATTCAGGTCCAGAAAAGAAATTGGCCTCCGCAGAGTGAAAGGAGAGTAAATTTTTCTTTAAAAATTAGATACAGATTATCACTTCCAAATGCAGGAGGGAATTTAACAAGTGACGGTGCACTGATTAGCTTTCCAATGGACATCCAGTCCTTTATGAAACACATACTAGCAGTGGTCAACTGTGACCAATGTGGTTTATTACTCTCCAGAAGAGCTGAACTGAGATTACCCATCTAATCTAATTGAGAAATGTTGGGTGAACTTGAACTCTTTCATGGACATGAATGACCAGAGAATTTATTTGATAAGACATTAAAAGCTGAATATGGTAACTATCTCTTTGATGGTTTGATACAGTCATTCCCTTAGTTCATTTGCATGCCTTTCATATTTTTTTCGTTAGTACTCTGCTGGTGATTACATGAGCAGCCTAAACGAAAAAGAAAAAAAAAAAAAAAGTTTCCGTACAACATCCTTATGGAAACATTAGAAACCTTGCCTTTATCAGTAAACACTCCCGGCAGTCTTGAGTTGGTTAACACTTTAAAAAGTGACTCCAGCTTTCAAGAACAGTAATTACATTGGGGAAAATTTAATAAATCCACTGTTTTCTCGGGTGACGGTCCCTAAATTATTTTTCAATTTCGTCCTCTGATTTTACTCATTAACATTTTAAAAAGACATCAGGAAGTTGACGTATTATTTACCAGCCTCCTTTGCATTTTGTTGTAAACTGGGCAGTGCGAGCTATTATTGGTGGCACCTCGGTGCAACATTTATGGTAAGTTTGCCAACAGTATCATATACAGGTGGCATCAGATAATAAAGTAATAAAGTGCTTGCTCTTCATACGCCGGCTGAATTCAGGATAAATGCTGTTGTATTCCCAGTGGCTGTCACCATATAATTTGGATATATGCATCTCCTTCTTCTTCTATTTAAATATTATACTTTAAAAACAACTCCTACAAACGCAAAGATAGAAGCTCGAGGTACAAATGGCAAAATCGCGCGTCACGTTACTGGTGACTCTTTAAGTAAAATTTTTCATTGCCACTTTGTCCTTAAAATAAAAAGGCCCTTTGGTCGTGCCCATACAAGCATAATAAATTGTATATGTTTGTGATACTGAATGACTCTTGCCCATATGCTGCACCGCAAAGCTACATGAATGAGGCATTTACCAAATCAGGCCCACCACATTAAACAGAAAAACAATCTTTATTCATGGTAACTTATCAGTTTCAATTAATCAACCTTAACAATGGAAATTCTGATGTGTTCAAGCAACTTGAAAGCAATGGGTCATCTCCAGGGCAGCCATGTTGTGTCTTTGTGCCTAACGTTTCAAACAAAGCAACATCTCCAATAAATAGACATACGTATACATACATGCATGTGCACGTATATACATCCCGATGCGTGACCACAGCTACGCCGCGTTCTGCCGGTAACCGAGCATGTTTATTGCCTGTGATTTTTATCACGGTAAGTGTAATTGTTTTCCTTCGGAGTATTACTTTTTTGAGCTCTGCAAGTTTAAACAAAAGGAAAGAAATTTCCATTGGATGACCATCCTTTCAGTTTCTGTGCTGCTATGTGAATAGCATTGTGCAAACCATTCCAATGGTTTTGAAAAGGGGTAACCATTGGTTTGATTTGGTTACACGGTTTAGCAAAGAGCTCCCTCCCACTGCCTTAGGGTCTGTGAAAGGTCTGTGACCTGTTTAGAACTGCCAAGTGAAATGTCATGTCGCCCCTCCCAAATGGGAGTATCTGCATTCATTTGATCAGTATAAAAAATGATTGGGGATGGCGAGATCAGTGCTTTTGAATTGCAATTTATAGCAGTTTACAAAAATGCACATTGTTGGAAAAGAAAACATGGAAGTGTTTCTTTCTAAATTGCATTACCTGTGAAATGTCATTAGTCTTTTAAGGATATTTACATCCTTTTTTGATTATTACTTAGGAGACTTATTTCAGCTACAGAAGATCAGAATTTTATCACATTATGATTTTTACACTTGTGTTTTGGTTTTGATAGCAGAATTTAGAGAAAACGTTTCTGAGTTCTTAGGACAAACATAATTTGTTGTCGTTTCCCTTTATTAACTCTCCAAGATAGTCTGCTGATCGGTTGCATTAGCGGAAGACTCCCAGTGATCTTTCTCAGATTACAGAGGAGATCCATTTGTTGGCAAATGCCTCGTCTGCTGATTTGTAATAGTGAGTCCGAAATCACGGGCATACTAACTCTGCCAGGTTTCCATTACTCCTTCAACAGCATGCTATGTAAATTTCTTTGTGAGAGGAATACTTTCTAAATTACGGTAGCCCCAGATTCATCTACAGGTATGCACCGCTTCATAAAAGGAAATGTTATTTATTTTCATTAAATACGCGAATGTTAACCGAAACGTGAAGGTAGGCTGTTCAAGTTCACAAAGGCTTAATGCAGCCACCTGGGTCTCTGGGTTGCAGGAAACAGCACCTTTTATACGATGTCTAGGAATCAGCACCTTTTCTACGATGCCCATCTCTTTGCCTAGGCAAGTGGGTGGAACTGGATGTTATTTTGAAGAATTCTTCCTTTAGGAAGAAAAGTTATCTTGGGAAAAGGGCCTCAGAACTTCCCTGGCTGAAACTTGAGTAGAAAAAGAAAGGGCCTGCTTCAGAAAAGACTTGACCCAGATAGACTCCCTAGCAATCCACTTTGAACCTCCCCACCATTGAAAGGCGAGGTTGTCACGTTTTTATCTTTGTTCATGTTAAGCCTTGGAATGACAGCCTGTCTCTGTGTTCCCCTCTCCCACTGCCCCGGCTGTAAGTGTCCACATTGACACCTACCGGTGACCGCAGGCTGCAATTCTTTGTTGCCTTGTCCACGCTCCTGGCTTTCACTGGGATTAGCTCAGGGCCTTTGTTCCCCTTCAAAGCTGGAACATCACATCCCATGTTGTGGCCTTCCTGTCTCAGACCCCCAGCGCTTTCCTCACAATTTACACACCAGGTAAATGTCCCTCCCTACAGAGCAGAGAGCCTAGCCTGAGTGGGGGGGGGTGGGGGTGGGAGGAACCTCCCCAGTCCCCAACTTCAGAACCCCTGCCAACTGGTTTTGTTTCCTTCTCATTCATAATTTTCTATTTCATATGGAGGAAAGACTGAAAATGCAAATGGAAGTTTAAATCTTCGTTGGATCCTTGGACCCAAACACAAGACAGCCTCTGCCTTTTTAAATTCTCTTACAACTGCTCCTAATTCTAGGAAGGTGACCCTCAGCAGAAGGTCATTTACTGGCCTTGGTCACAGGCTCCTAAGACCATTTCTATAGTATGGAGCAGCAGGAAAACTGTCTCAGAAAAAAAAAAAAACTTGGCTGACAAGCTATTCTGAAGGCCAAGGAGGATCTGACTGCCCAACCTCCCCCACTGCCCACCCGTCCTACTTCCCTTCCAGGTTATTTGAAGGGGCTCCCAACTGGGGGCCAGACAGGGAGGACCCACTAAAACTGAGGCAAAGAGCTCTGCGTGAGGACCGGGAAGTGGTTTATATATAGCAAGTAAAACAAAATGCACATATGTTCCTTTTCCCGTGTTTTTAGGGAGGGTGTCTGGAACCCTGGAAGAAGAGTCTTTGGAGAAGCCATTGATACTCCAGAACAACCCAGTGAACGATGTGGACGCTACTGAGTGAGGGGCAGGGCCCTGGGCTGTGCAGAGGGGGACCACAGAGAGGACCCTCTCCATCCTGGCGTAAGGCCTGCCTCCCTGGCCGAGGGATACTCCCTCCAAGGCGTTTCTAACAAAGCTGTTCCGTCTCCCCGATGATGTGGACTAACTCGAGGCCTGCCCTTGAAACGAAGAGAACGCGACGTCCGCCCAGCTGTGCACACCTTTCCAAACCCTCAAAGGCAGGTGCTCGCTCATGCTGGATGAGAGGGACGCACGGACTTCGAGGGGCTGCCAAAGCCACTGGGGGCGCTTCCTGGGCTCAGCAAGATGCCCCAAAACCTTAGGGTGGGGAGGAACGGACTTCAATTAAAAAAAGTTTGAGGCACTAAGCTTTCACTCCCTCGCTTATCCATCCGGTCTCTCTGTAACACCACTTCAAACCGATTTGCTGCCTCCTCGCTTGCCGACGAATCCCCATGAAGGCGAATCTTAACGCCTGGTCCAAGGGGATTTTAAATTTCCTCTAGGGAGATCCATTCTTCTCTTACATGGGCACTGGGCTGCCTGCCCTATCTTAAAAGCCATAAACAATTCTTTCGTAAGTGGGAAACTCATTGGAGTTTTGCCTCCTGGTAAGTATCAAGGCCAAGATTCACGTGTCTCTTTGCAGCATGTCAGGTATCATTTACGGAAAGTCCAGTTTGCTTTCTTCGGTGCGTAATGTTCAGCTTGGTCCTTTCCATTCCCCTAACTGCAAGCGGGGCCCTGTCTGTAGCCCAGTTTCAGAAATGCAGACTCTGAATTACACGTTTCTAAAGCTATGTATTAAGTCTCAAGAAATATATTTGTAGTAGCTGTCACATAAAGCTGATCTACTCTGCTGTAAAGGAAGCTGGAGAGGCGATTTATTTGTGCGTAAAAGGCACAAGATTTAATTGGAGAGAGACGTGTTATTTTCAACGCAAGAACATGGGGTGGCATAGCGCCGGGGAGCATTATTCGAGCTTCATCTACTATGCACTATATGCCACCGTCTCCAAAGGAGTGTTGCCCTAGAAACTTGTTTTAAATCTGCTGCTATATATCAACACCTTGTTTTAGCAGTCCTTGGCTGAATTACAGTTACACAGTTTGGCGCTTCTTTCAAATTTCCTCCCATCAGTTTGGCTAAAGAAAGGAATTTTTCTCCTTTAGAAATGAATTGGCTTAATTAGTAAGTAGATTAATGGCAATTGCTGGTGAGTTGGTTTCCAGCAGAGTTTCACCAGAGAGGGTTAATCGGAGTCAGGTCTGGAATCTTTCCCAGAACTGGCTGCCAGCCATTTCCACCAACCAATCAACCCTACAAGAAACGGAGGAAATGAAATAGAATTTATATTCCCTGTACTACCATCCTGGGCAGAAATTCCTTGGAAGCAGCCTCCTAGGCTGGGTTGGGCTCAGTACAGGTGGTTTCATTTCAGAATTTTAACAGAAACCTTGAAAGGGTTTCACCTTCAAGATTTATCTGAGGACCAAAGCAGAATTTCAAATGGCACAGGGAGGCTCTCCACAGAACACTGAGGGCGCACTGGAAACGCAGGAGGCTCTTAGTCAATTTCAGGTTTACCCAAATTGCAAAAACCTCCCAAGTTCTGTCCTAATCTGTTATCTACCAGAAGCCTTTAAAAAGTTGTGTGTTTTGCAGTCTTTTCCCTTATTTTTTCCATAGTGATAAAAATGCATTCATAGTTTAACTCGCAGCTGCATTAGTCTTGCAAAAAAAAAAAAACCATCCCTGCTGAGAAATGCATATAATAGGAAAAACAGATCGGCTGGACAGCAGTGTAATTAATGCCGGAAAGGGCTGAGGCCGGTTTCATAGTTTGTCTTTTGAGGATATCAAGACGAGACCTGGTGAAAAATGACGCATGCTTTAGCATTTCAGAAAGCTGGCAACTGGCAACGCTGTTCCTTTTTTCTTTGACTTTCTGCCTCAGAACAAAGAGGTCGGCAGAACTAGCTAGGTTGTAATGAGTTCTATGTCCCTAGCACATTAAGTGCATCATGGAAACATATTGTATCGAAATAGTTTGGAGGAGAATACCGGGGATGAAAGAGAATGGGTGCTTTGATCAGCTCCCTGGGGTCCTGAGTGCCACAGACTGACTTGCAAGGAGTTATTCAGCCCCAGCTAGACACACTTACAACACCATTCAAAGAAATTTGCATATCTGTAATTTATCACATTGGTCCAGAACATTTTTGCAAGGTAAATAAAAGTTGGCTGAATAAAAAAAAAAATCAATCATCGCAGATATAGAAGAAACTGTGAAGCCTGTGTTTCCATTAAAAACATAAATAAATATGTCCATAAAACACGACGATTTAGAGGCTGACTTTATTTTAAAGCGTCCTTAGAGCAACAGGTTGTGTGCTCACAAAGGCAAGAGTGGCCACAGTTTTGTTTGTTTTTTTTTTTTTTTTTGCACGTCTACTTTAGGGGAGTGTATTCGCAGCTTCCCGCTAGAAGAACAGCAGAATGTGAATGAGATGTGTGTGGCTCTAACCAGCCCGCGACACGCAGAGAAAAATTAGTACACACTTTGAGGAGATGTGAGAGATGGCTTCATCTCTTTGGCGGCTGCATGTGCTAAGGTTAAATCTCATTTCTCCTCCTGTGGATGGCATTGCCAAGCCCTGGTTGCTGAATTCGGAAGCCGGAGAGGACGAAATGTCCTCACATGGGTCAATAGGAAAACTTGCTCTCGGACGCCCCATGAGAACAAGTGGAAATTTTAACAGGCAGGCATTGTTCTGAGTTTTTAAACAACCCGGTTAAACAGCAAACAAGAATCTTCAACTTGACCTTGGAAAAGGCTGGTGTGCCTAGAGATCATCTATCAAACAACTCTGGATGACAATGATATATTTCTAAGTATTGTCAGATGAAAAGATTGATAAATTTGCTGCTGCAAAGAGAGAACTTTGGAAACAGGCAACAGGCAATTTAGTGTGCTGCCTCGACCGCCGCCTCTGTCCTTGCCACCCCATCCCCACCCCTCCACCCCCGGGCCTTGGGGCCAACTTGGTAGAAAAGGGCCAGTAAATCAGCACTGTAATATTTCTTAAGGGGCACGGAAAAGCTGTGAACAGTACCTCTCATATTAAACGCAATATTTCTTTGCTTTCGTGGGGAACAAAAGTCATAGCACGACGTCTTTATGGCTAATTCAGTCAAAGGCACATCTTGGCTCCCCCCGCAGAAAGGTCAGTGTCGTTGTGTTTGGTCCACCGAGGGGGTGTTTTCACACTGAAAACTGAGCCAGCTGTCCCTGTCATACCCTCGCCATTGGGGAGCGCGCGCTAGCCATGGTTATTAGGCACATTCTACACCTGCAAAATATACCGATTTCCAAGACTTTTCAAGACACCCCCCCTCCCCCGTTCTCATGCCCCCTCCTCCCTCGTCTACTAAACTTTGACAACACAATTCAAGCCCTGGATGAAAGCGCTGCCAGCAATGGAGACCTGGGGAGGGGGCAGCTCAGCCAGCCGCTCCTGGTGTCTATTGAGCAGTCATCAAAGAAATGAGGCGTCAAGTATGTTTTCAAAAGTATGGAAAAACTTCCAAACGAGGGCTTAGAGCCATCACACATTTGCTATTGCCAACACCCTGCTTTCCGAACCCTGATATTTAATTTTATGTACCAGTGTTAGGTGAGGGGTTATAGCCAGGCAGCCCTCATTTAGAACTGGCCCTTTCACAATTTTCATTTGTATTCAGCGTGTCAGGACATACATGGTTTTTTTCTAAGTTGCCCCCGTGTGAGCCCACATGCCTTTTTGAAACTCCAAATGCCAACTCACTGTTGTCATCCATTTCACAGCGCCTGCCCAACTGGATCTCATAATAAAACTCCTTCCAGAAGCATCTCTTAGCTAGCCTTTATCGCCGGAACCCAACTTCAAAGGCTTGCCCTCTAAAGCGGGATCCCTAGCTGTCTGAGGGACGCTCAGTGGTCCAAACAAGAAAGGGGCTGAAGGGGATCCTGTGCAACCGCTGAAAAGAAATCGTAAAAATTAGAAAGAATTCAGAAAAATTCGCCTCTAGAGTGAGAACCCCAGTTCCTCTGAGGCAGTAGTGCAAAAGTGACTCGTTTTCTCCAGGAGCACTTGAAGGCGGGGGTGGGGGACTCAAGATTCCTATCTGGCTGCAAGGTTTGAGGGGGTGGGGGTGAGGAGAAAGGAGAGGATTTAAAGAG